>NC_064629.1:926112578-926422485 GCF_023864275.1 Schistocerca cancellata
TTCAAGGTCAAATACAAGACTAACCTTACCTTGCGAGAGAAGTGGAATCGGCATGACTGACGTGGAGACAAAGTGCAAGTTCTTGGTAGTAGGCAATGTTATTAAAAGGGTAAAAGTAAAATTACCAAATCTCTCGGACATCCTTACAAAAGGTGTTACACATGTAAGCCATATAGCACTTGTTAACGTTGTGAAATACGTCCAGAGCTCAGTCTCTCGAAAACGGCAATAATTGAGGAGCAATAAGAATGCACTGCAAGGAAACGGTATGGCCTCTTTACATAAACAACATATCTAAATCAAATCCAGAACAAGTATCATCTTTTAAACTGGGTTGAGGTCTGGATAAAATGCTAATACCCATTTTCTACAATAATAAGAGATACCAGCTCAACATAATATAAGGTTGTGAGCGAAACCATTTCAGTACGTAGCAAACTACATGCTATTCACCTAACCGATTCGCCCAGCTGTGTGAAATGTAACAAAGGCACATTAACACACAGCTTTACATGTTGCACAGCCAACGAAGCACGGCAGTGGTTTGTAAGAAGATTGCTATCATACTAATAACGGCGAAACAACACGTTCACATAGAATAGGTACTACGAGTAGATGTAAAGCGATTTCCAGTACAAAAACACAGTATGATTATCTGGTTATCTGGCCCATTAGTCCGCTACATAATGAATGTGGGCAACCCAGAGCTCTTGGAATTCAAGTATAGATTCGGAACACCGCATGATGAATTGCAGAAGAAATGAAAATATAAAACACGCATTTGCTAACTATGTAATGGCAAAGTATTCTTGTACTTGTTATTACTGGGCTAGTGGCTCAGTCACACTATGCGCAAACATTTCGAAAACTTCGCTCTCTTTCACACGAATAACACTAAACGCAGGCAGTTAGGGTACACATATTCCGTCCCAGGGGGTAACGAAGCGGCGACAGCAACAGCTGGCAGCCACCCTTTAAATTCACCGTGCGAAATTTCGATCATGCGCTGATGCGGGACAAAAGCGCAAGAAAAAAAAAGAGAAGAAGAAGAACTAGTTCCTCTTTGGAAAACATGTCATAGTTGAGAAGTTTTATAAACAACACATTAACAGGGGTCAGCCCAATTACACTCCTGGAAATGGAAAAAAGAACACATTGACACCGGTGTGTCAGACCCACCATACTTACTCCGGACACTGCGAGAGGGCTGTACAAGCAATGATCACACGCACGGCACAGCGGACACACCAGGAACCGCGGTGTTGGCCGTCGAATGGCGCTAGCTGCGCAGCATTTGTGCACCGCCGCCGTCAGTGTCAGCCAGTTTGCCGTGGCATACGGAGCTCCATCGCAGTCTTTAACACTGGTAGCATGCCGCGACAGTGTGGACGTGAACCGTAGGTGCAGTTGACGGACTTTGAGCGAGGGCGTATAGTGGGCATGCGGGAGGCCGGGTGGACGTACCGCCGAATTGCTCAACACGTGGGGCGTGAGGTCTCCATAGTACATCGATGTTGTCGCCAGTGGTCGGCGGAAGGTGCACGTGCCCGTCGACCTGGGACCGGACCGCAGCGACGCACGGATGCACGCCAAGACCGTAGGATCCTACGCAGTGCCGTAGGGGACCGCACCGCCACTTCCCAGCAAATTAGGGACACTGTTGCTCCTGGGGTATCGGCGAGGACCATTCGCAACCGCCTCCATGAAGCTGGGCTACGGTCCCGCACACCGTGAGGCCGTCTTCCGCTCACGCCCCAACATCGTGAAGCCCGCCTCCAGTGGTGTCGCGACAGGCGTGAATGGAGGGACGAATGGAGACGTGTCGTCTTCAGCGATGAGAGTCGCTTCTGCCTTGGTGCCAATGATGGTCGTATGCGTGTTTGGCGCCGTGCAGGTGAGTGCCACAATCAGGACTGCATACGACCGAGGCACACAGGGCCAACACCCGGCATCATGGTGTGGGGAGCGATCTCCTACACTGGCCGTACACCACTGGTGATCGTCGAGGGGACACTGAATAGTGCACGGTACATCCAAACCGTCATCGAACCCATCGTTCTACCATTCCTAGACCGGCAAGGGAACTTGCTGTTCCAACAGGACAATGCACGTCCGCATGTATCCCGTGCCACCCAACGTGCTCTAGAAGGTGTAAGTCAACTACTCTGGCCAGCAAGATCTCCGGATCTGTCCCCCATTGAGCATGTTTGGGACTGGATGAAGCGTCGTCTCACGCGGTCTGCACGTCCAGCACGAACGCTGGTCCAACTGAGGCGCCAGGTGGAAATGGCATGGCAAGCCGTTCCACAGGACTACATCCAGCATCTCTACGATCGTCTCCATGGGAGAATAGCAGCCTGCATTGCTGCGAAAGGTGGATATACACTGTACTAGTTCCGACATTGTGCATGCTCTGTTGCCTGTGTCTATGTGCTTGTGGTTCTGTCAGTGTGATCATGTGATGTATCTGACCCCAGGAATGTGTCAATAAAGTTTCCCCTTCCTGGGACAATGAATTCACAGTGTTCTTATTTCAATTTCCAGGAGTGTATTAGACGATACATTAGCAAAGTTCTAACTAGAGAACATCTAAGCTGTGTACATGGACTCTGTGCAGCAAAGCAGTGGACTGATTACAACACGGTCGTGCCACACATACTAAAATATTGCTCCGTTGAGTGGGACCTGTATCAAATACGAATAACATGGGACCCTGAAGTGTGTAAAGAAAGAAAGGCGGCACGAATGCTCTCAGTGTGTGACTCACGGGAAAGAAGACGCCAACTATCCCAAGAAAACCTGGCAGTCTTAAGTGAGGAATCTAGGAATGCCTTACAACAGCCTACGTACCGCTCCCGTAGAGACCACGAAGAGAAGATTAGATCACTAAAAGCTCCCATAAAGGCGTTAAAACAGTCAAGCGCGAATGGACCGGGAAGGAATCTTAAAATGTGGCACGATGGAAAATTCCTTCTGCCAAGGACTTCAGGGTGATATGTAGAGTTTGAATGTAGATCCTCAACGAAAGCACATCCCACCACTACCGACAGCGATCAGCCACCTGCACTAAATTGTCACAGTTTAGATTCAACATTCACTCCTCGCGGAGCGTACTCAATGCGTACAATAAACAAATTTACATCGACGCCTGTACTCCGAAAGCCACTTTACAGTGTGTGGCGGAGGCTATTTCGTGTATCAGTGTAACTTCCCTCTTTCTGTGTTCCAGTAGCGTATGGTTCGCGGGAAGAACGTGTGGACTCGAATCTCTGTAATTTCATTTTCACGACCTTTTCGGAGGAAGCAATATATTGGTCGACTCTCCCAGAACGTCTTGCAGCGTCTGCCACTGGAGTTGGCTGAGCATCTCCGTGACGCTTTGTGATTACTGAATGGACCTGAAACAAGACGATATTTTCTATTTCCTATATCTTACTTTACTTACTTTTTCGTGTCCGGAGATTTGTTTCAAAGCCTTTCAGCCCAATGTCGGGCCAAGTCCAATGTTTCTCTATTCTTGTGGGGCAGATGGAACACTGTAGAAGGTGTTCCATATCCTCAACTTCACCACAGTCGCATTTGTTGTCACCTTCGTCCTTGAAGCCCCATTTGACTAGGTTTGCTTTAACTGGTGCTACGCCTGTTCTGATGCAGTTCAGTGTTCTCCAAAGCTTCCAGCTTGATGTACTGCCTCTATCACTCCTACCTGGCACGGATTACATTATGACGAGCAAAAATCGAGTATCAGTCGAACGAATGTTTCGTAAGCTACTTCCTTTGTTGATGGACTACATTTCCTGAAGATATATTCAGTGAGTTTCTCTGGCATCTATCTTACTAGCGATTAATTTTATATGGTCGCTGCACTTGAAACCATTCCTTAGGCATACTCCTACACGTAGGGTGTCCCAAAATAATGTATACACTTTCTGAAACAGAATATCTCTTTAACTAAAGGAGACAATTTTTTGGGTAATAATTTAGAAGGCGGTGAAAAATATAACAGTGTTTTCTTTTGATTCATGATTGTCAGCAAACGTGGAGTTATCGTTTGAACAACGGAAATGAGTGCTAAAGTGCTACTGGAAAACAGAGAATGTGAGTGCGGTACGCCGACGTTGGAGTGTTGAATTGCGAACATCACCACCGACAAGAGTAATAATTACGAGAATCAGAGATAAGTTTGAAGTCGAAGGATCGGTGCACGATATGAAGAAGGGACATAGCGGACGAAAGAGAAATTCAACTGACAATGGCATTGTTGATGCAGTAATCCAGGCATACACACGATCCCCGAAGAAATCTGTGAGACAATGCTCTCGTAAGACTGAGATCTGCAGAAGCAGTTTTCATAGAATTTTGCGGTGTCAGAACTTTAAGCCTTACATTCAAAGACTTGTCCGTGCTCTTAACGAGAATGATCCTGATAGGTGAAGCGAATTTTTTGATTGGTTCATTAACAGATGTGAAGAAGAGCAACGTTTCCAAGATCGAATTCTTCGGTCAGATGAAGCGACGTTTAAACTCGATAGAACAATTAACCGCAATAATTGCGTGTACTGGGCTAGGGAGAATCCATACATAACCGAGCAAAGGCATGTTAATCTACCAGGAGTAACAGTCTGGTGTGGTCTGACTTCTAGAGGGTTATTCGTGCCGTACGTCTTTGACAACACTATCACGGGCGACTCGTACTCGGAAATGAACATTGTGTTTGGTAATGCAGATTATTACATTGAACAGGATGGGGCGCCACCTCACTTCCACCTGGATGTGAGGGCATTTCTCAGTCATACATTCCCTGCCAGATGGATAGGACGAAGATCTCCAGACTTCTTTCTGTGAGGTACTCTCATGCTGTGAGACCACACAATGGATGATCTTACAGAGCAAATTGAGCAAGCATGTGATGCTATTCCGTTGGAAACTCTAAAGTTGGCATGTCACTCAGTCGTAAGTCGTTGTCGACGGTGTACTGCGACGGACGGACACCAGTTTGAACATTTACCACTGTAAGTCGGACCCTGAGGCACCTAACACCACTAAAATTTTATTTATAACCCATTTCATTAAAGAGATGTTCAGTTTCAAAGAGTGTATACATTATTTTGGGTCACCCTGTGTTTTATGTAAGTAACTGCTTCCAGTGATAGTTTTGCAATTTTGTGATCATACAATAAAGGGTCTTTCTGTCTCTGCATTCAAAATTCGTACATTTATTTATGTTGAGGGTCAGGTGCCACTCCCAGAACCAAATGTGAGTTAATGCCATCCAGTAATGGCATAGGAGCATTCTTTTGCGAAGTCAACATGAAATAAAGTATCTGTGTGGAAAACAAGTTTTCAAATGGCTCTGAGCACTATGGGACTTAATTTCTGAGGTCATTAGTCTCCTAGAACTTAGAACTACTTAAACATAACTAACCTAAGGACATCACACACATCCATGCCCGAGGCAGGATTCGAACCGCGACCGTAGCGGTCGCGCGGTTCCAGACTGTAGCGCCTAGAACCGCTCGACCACTCCGGCCACGTCGGCTACAAGTACTAGGGTATGAAATCGTTTTTACCTGATTCCATTGCACCATACTCTTAAAAATCGGTACAAACAGGAGAAATTTGGAAAATAATAAATTTCTTATGGAATTTATAGCTTAATCGAATCAAAAGTTATGTGAATTTGAATAGGTACTGAAAAGTGCTACGAAAGTTTAGGTGTGCTGCGTTCGTAGTTATTCTAGTGCAAAGATTGCAGCGAACGATGTTGTGCTGCACGAGCTTGTGCTCCGTCTCAACATATTTGATCATTGATGCAACATGAAACCGTTATCTCCTTTTAATTCTTAACGTATGATGACTCGTAGATACATGGTACTTGCTTGATGGAGCGTGTGAATCTTTATACATCCAAAACATCCAACAGAATATCATTTTGCTACTGTTCGTGACATAATCGACTGAAAATTGTTTATCTTCCACAAAACTAATATAGATCGAATTTAGTCATAGGAAGAGAAACAACCACGCCAATTAAGTGTTATTTTAATCGCATACTGATTTTAGTGATAAGAAACGGTATTTTTTGTTTAATCACTGACCTTGTCTATTGCAATCGCTAACTAATTTCGTGGTTATATCAATAATGGTTTGCTTTACATTTATGTATTAATGAAGGACATAGTTAATCATAAGTCATATTATCCAGATGGATCTTTCGAGTTTCAGACTCACCAGACCGCCTTTCAAATGCAGCAATACTTCTTTAAAGAAGCCGTACAATCGAGGGTTTCACCTTGTTAATACCGTCTTTTTAAATGTTCCCTCTCCTCGATGCCGATTGGCTCTGGAGGAACAAGCTAACTGCTAATTGCATTTGGAAAATTCTAAGCTGAACAACAGACGCATCTAGAGACTTCTGCGCTGGTGTAGGAGCGTAAGCGCCTTACAAGAGGTGGAGGTAAACCGCTTAACTAATGTACGTAGCTTTCTAATCAGATCACAGATTTCCTCATCTTTTCAAAGTCATCGCTCTTTCTGCTGTTACGATGTGGTCTCCCGCTTTCTCCTGAACTTCATTCTACTAATAATCTCTACATTCTCAATGTAACTATCGTGCTCAGTAAAACTCCTATTTCCCCCCAACTATAATTCTTAGTCACTGATTATCCCCTGCTGCCAAATTGAATAATGTTGGATAATTCAACACTTGTTACACATTTTGACAATGCTATAGCTAAAGTGACAGTTGACCCTGAATAAATAAAAGTGTGAAGTTATTCACACGAGTACTAAAAGAAATCCGCTAAATTTGGATTACGCGGTAAGTCACACAAATATGAAGGCTGTAAATTCAACTAAATACTTAGAGATTACAATTACAAATAACCTAAATTGGAACGATCTCATAGATAATGTTGTGGGTACAGCAAACCAAAGACTGCGATTCAATGGCAGAACACTTAAAGGGTGCAACAGGTCTACTAAAGAGACTACATACACCACGCTGGTCTGCCCTATTCTGGAGTACTGCTGTGAGGTGTGGGATCCGCAACAGGTGGGACTGACGGATGACATCGAAAAAATTCAAAGAAGTGCAGCTCGTTTTGTACTATCGCGAAATAGGGGAGATAGTGCCACAAGACATGATACGTGAATTGGAGTGGCAATCATTAAAACAAAGACGTTTTCCGTTGCGACGGGATCTTCTCATGAATTTTCAATCGCCAGTTTTCTCCTCCGATTACGAAAATATTCTGTTGGAACCCACTTACATAGGGACAAATGATCATCACGATAAAATAAGAGAAATCCGGGCTCACACAGAAAAATTTAAGAGCTTTTTTTATTTTATTTTTTTTATTTTTTATTTTTTTTTTTTTGCCCGCATCTCGTGGTCGTGCGGTAGCGTTCTCGCTTCCCACGCCCGGGTGGGTTCCCGGGTTCGATTCCCGGCGGGGTCAGGGATTTTCTCTGCCTCGTGATGGTTGGGTGTTGTGTGCTGTCCTTAGGTTAGTTAGGTTTAAGTAGTTCTAAGTTCTAGGGGACTGATGACCATAGCTGTTAAGTCCCATAGTGCTCAGAGCCATTTGAACCATTTTTGCTTTTTTTTCCCGCTCGCCTTTCGAGAGTGGAACGGTAGAGAGACAGCTTGAAGGTGGTTCATTTAACCCTCTGCCAGGCACTTTATTGTGAATAGCAGACTAATCACGTACATGTAGATGTAGAGGAACACTTTTCTTTCTAAGCAGTAATGGCATATAAAAATTTTAATGTGCCTTAACCAACAATTTTAATGCTGTTAGCTTTCTTCTTTGAATTTTCGCAAAGTTTCAGTTCTGTCTAACGATATTCTTGAGTGGTACAGTTGAAGAGACTACACCTGCAACTGGAGGAAATTGTTTGGTATCGTAATGTTTTTAGTTAAATTTTTTTTTATTTACGTTAATCTACATCTGTGTCTTGCAAGGTTTGGTGAATTTCTCTCCAACTACGTAATTGTCTAAAAATCTTCTATGCTTTGCAGATTTCTCCTCAGTTGCTTATTTCCTTATCCAATTTTCCAATTTTCTGCACCCTACTCCAACGTTATTGTCTTTCCGACAATAGTACTGGCTTCAGCTTCATTTCTTTGTTTTTAAGTTGATATTCTGGTTAAGTAAAGTGTTAATGAAACTTGATGATTTTCGATACATTAATCATCAGCGAGCCCTGTAACGCATGAGATTAGTGGTGGATACCACCAGTCCCTTTCTAACGTCAGTTCCCTTTCTGGAGTTCCCACTTGTTTTATCGTTCCTTCGTTTTACTACACTGCTGATTATTAAAACAGCAACACCATGAGCACGGCATACAACTATCATATTGTCACGGAGTAAGCAAGTGATTAGCATTTCAGCACAACAGCACAAAACAGGCACGAGTAGCATCATTTATATTCGTATGTAAGGAAAAATTGCGCATTGATTTCTGACTTTAAAGCTGCATTTGAATATTACTTGTTTGTGGGAAGATTGTGTTAGGAATCATGTAAGAGGGAAAACGTCTATGAACACATGTCGGAATACGACAGCGATTGGATCGTTGCCTATCGGGGATGCGGTTCATCGTTCCGCAATATTACTGCTCGCATGGCTGGTATCCCACAACTGCCATATCGATGGGCACAGGAGAGCCATACTCAACTCCACGCAGTATCTCGGCGGCACCACGTGAGTAGCGCCGGGGAGGACTCCTTGAGTCTACGAGTAATAATAGATGAAAATCTAAATTGGACTGAGCACGAAACTACAATGTGCAAGAAGGCATTAGCATCTCGCCGTGCCCTACAAAAATATAAAAAGCCCTTCCCTCTTGACCTGAAAAAGTAACTTATACAAACACTTATACTTCCAGCTATTGATTTGGAACTGATTATGAACCTGTAGTCGTTATATATGTGATGTTTGACTCTTTCATTATATGCACATCTATCCCGGCTGCGTCTAGACAAGCGCAGAGATTCCCGCACCTTCTATCTTTTCTACTGTTTTTCAACGAACACTCTCCCTCATCCTTTGAAAATGATGGATCACGGCAGGTTTTCAGGTTTTATTAAGCAAATGTAGATTTCGGCTAGTGTCTAGCCACTATCAATGCTAAGAAATACAAGAAATACATAGTCAGGCAATAGTATAAAATGGTACAACTCGTGGCATAACCTATATCGCTTATACGTAGATTACATACCACTATATCATATTATCAATGCATGTCCTAGCATGTCAGCTCCCTGTTCGGGACTTGACTCTCCCTCATATCTCTCCTCGACTTTAACGCTCTTGTCTGGGCAAGGTGGGACAAGCTTCCGTTCCCATCAGAGGAAAATCCTTTCTGAAATAATTATAAAACAGTCTAGATCTGACTATCTCCACCAGTATTTTCAGGAAGTCCTGTCTGTCCCACTCCATCGTTTATCCACTTTCGCGAAGGCCTTTCGAGCTGCAGGAACAAAGCTCTGGAATAACCTCCCGCATTACATGAGAGAACTGAATAACATCTCCAGCTTCAGAAGACAATTAATGACGTATCTACTAAAGCAACAGCAAGTATTACCTTTGTCCTTGTACGCACTCGTTTCCCTTGTACATTCTTTTTTCCAACCAGATCTTCCTCATTTCCCAGTATTCTTAGTCGGTGTGGTCTCCTCAATTTTTTCCCCCATAACTCACTGTATCAGAACACATCTATCTTGTACAGCTATAAATTCTTTTTATACCTGTCACTATCATAGTTGTTACTATAGTCATTATTATTAATACTATTGTTACTATTAGTAACAGCCGGCCAGAGTGACCGTGCGGTTCTAGGCGCTACAATCTGGAGCCGAGCGACCGCTACGGTCGCAGGTTCGAATCCTGCCTCGGGCATGGATGTGTGTGATGTCCTTAGGTTAGTTAGGTTTAATTACTTCTAAGTTCTAGGCGACTGATGACCTCAGAACTTAAGTCGCATAGTGCTCAGAGCCATTTGAACCAAGCCATTATTAGTGACAGCAGCTGCAGAAGTACAAGCACTGCCAGAGTTAACTTTGTTAGTTCGTAGTCGACATTATTTACTCATCCTGATTCGATGTAAGAGAGAGCCTGATGTACCTAATCAAATCAGATTAAATAAATAAATATTGTTTGCTCGGGTATGCAGTATCTTACAGCCATGTGACGTACCTTGTGGCAGGATATGAACTTGTTTGCAGTCAGAAGCGTATCAACACGGATAGTGTGACGACGTCTGGAGTACCTCTGCCTGTCACCACGGTGACCATAGTTCCGGCTTCCCTTGACACGGCAGCAGAGACAGATGGCGCTGTCAGCGAGGCGATCAGCGACATCATTGGACATAGGAGTGTCGCCATGTTGTGTTTTCAGAAGGGTCTCGGTTCTGCGTACGGTATCATGATGAACCTATCTGTATGTGAGGGCTTGAGGAGACAGAAAGTTTCCCTACTGAATTCGTCATCGTCATTCGAGTCCAGCACCTGGCCTGACGGTATGGGGTGCCACTGGGTACACAATAAGAGTACCTCTCCTGTGAACAGTGAGTAATTTGGGCACGACATTTTATGTCTTGTGTCTGTGCCCTATCTTCGAGGTATGTATGACGTTATATTTCAAAAAAATAACGCAGGACAACATGTGGCCCATGTTTAACATCGAAAATCATCAAACAGCCGTACGTTTCGGCATCTCAGTAAAGCCATCCCCCCCCCCCCCCATCGTACCGTAGGTGCAACCACAACGGAGGGGTATCTGTTGAGAGGCCAGACAAACGTGTGGTTCCTGAAGAGGGGCAGGAGCCTTTTTAGTAGTTGCAGGGGCAACAGTCTGGATGATTGACTGATCTGGCCTTGTAACACTAACCAAAACGGCCTTGCTGTGCTGGTACTGCGAACGGTTGAAAGCAAGGGGAAACTACAGCCGTAATTTTTCCCGAGGGCATGCAGCTCTACTGTATGGTTAATGATGATGGCATCCTCTTGGGTAAAATATTCCGGAGGTAAAATAGTCCCCCATTCGGATCTCCGGGCGGGGACTACTCAGGAGGACGTCGTTATCAGGAAAAAGAAAACTGGCATTCTACGGATCGAAGCGTGGAATGTCAGATCCCTTAACCGCGCAGGTAGATTAGAAAATTTAAAAAGGGAAATGGATAGGTTAAAGTTAGATATAGTGGGAATCAGTGAAGTTCGGTAGCAGGAGGGACAAGACTTTTGGTCAGGTGAATACAGGGTTATAAACACAAAATCAAATAGGGATAATGCAGGAGTAGGTTTAATAATGAATAAAAAAGTAGGAGTGCGGGTAAGCTACTACAAACAGCATAGTGAACGCATTATTGTGGCCAAGATAGACACAAAGCCCACGCCTACTACAGTAGTACAAGTTTATATGCCAACTAGCTCTGCAGAATGACGAAAAAATTGAAGAAATGTATGATGAGGTAAAAGAAATTATTCAGATAGTGAAGGGAGACGAAAATTTAATAGTCATGGGTGACTGGAATTCGGCAGTAGTAAAAGGGAGAGAAGGAAACGTAGTAGGTGAACATGGATTGGGGGTAAGAAATGAAAGAGGAAGCCGCCTGGTAGAATTTTGCACAGAGAACACTAGCTAACAATTGGTTCAAGAATCATAAAAGAAGGTTGTATACATGGAAGAATCCTGGAGATACTAGAAGGTATCAGATAGATTATATAATGGTAAGACAGAGATTTAGGAACCAGGTATTAAATTGTAAGACATTTCCAGGGGCAGATGTGGACTCTGACCACAATCTATTGGTTATGAACTGTAGATTAAAACTGAAGAAACTGCAAAAAGGTGGGAATTTAAGGAGATGCGACCTAGATAAACTGACTAAACCAGAGGTTGCACAGAGTTTCAGGGAGAGTATAAGGGAACGATTGACAAGAATGGGCGAAAGAAATACAGTAGAAGAAGAATGGGTAGCTTTGAGGGATGAAGTAGTGAAGGCAGCAGAGAACCAAGTAGGTAAAAAGACGAGGCCTAATAGAAATCCTTGGGTGACAGAGGAAATATTGAATTTAATTGACGAAAGGAGAAAATATAAAAATGCAGTAAATGAAGCAGGCAAAAAGGAATACAAACGTCTCAAAAATGAGATCGACAGGAAGTGCAAAATGGCTAAGCAGGGATGGCTAGAGGACAAATGTAAGGATGTAGAGGCTTATCTCACTAGGGGTAAGGTAGATACTGCCTACAGGAAAATTAAAGAGACCTTTGGAGAAAAGAGAACCACTTGTATGAATATCAAGAGCTCAGATGGAAACCCAGTTCTGAGCAAAGAAGGGAAAGCAGAAAGGTGGAAGGAGTATATAGAGGGTCTGTACAAGGGTGATGTACTTGAGGACAATATTATGGAAATGGAAGAGGATGTAGATGAAGATGAAATGGGAGATACGATACTGCGTGAAGAGTTTGACAGTGCACTGAAAGACCTGAGACGAAACAAGGCCCCGGGAGTAGATAACATTCCATTATAACTACTGACGGCCTTGGGAGACCCAGTCCTGACAAAACTCTACCATCTGGTGAGCAAAATGTATGAGACAGGCGAAATACCCTCAGTCTTCAAGAAGAATATAATAATTCCAATCCCAAAGAAAGCAGGTGTTGACAGATGTGAAAATTACCGAAGTATCAGTTTAATAAGTCACGACTGCAAAATACTAACGCGAATTCTTTACAGACGAATGGAAAAACTAGTAGAAGCCAACCTCGGGGAAGATCAGTTTGGATTCCGTAGAAATATTGGAACACGTGAGGCAATACTGACCTTACGACTTATCTTAGAAGAAAGATTAAGGAAAGGCAAACCTACGTTTCTAGCTTTTGTAGACTTAGAGAAAGCTTTTGACAATGTTGACTGGAATACTCTCTTTCAAATTCTGAAGGTGGCAGGGGTAAAATACAGGGAACGAAAGGCTATTTACAATTTGTAGAGAAACCAAATGGCAGTTATAAGAGTCGAGGGACATGAAAGGGAAGCAGTGGTTGGGAAGGGAGTGACACAGGGTTGTAGCTTATCCCCGATGTTATTTAATCTGTATATTTTGCAAGCAATAAAGGAAACAAAAGAAATGTTCGAAGTAGGAATTAAAATCCATGGAGAAGAAATAAAAACTTTGAGGTTCGCCGATGACATTGTAATTTTGTCAGAGACAGCAAAGGACTTGGAAGAGCAGTTGAACGGAATGGACAGTGCCTTGAAAGGAGGATATAAGATGAACATCAACAAAAGCAAAACGAGGATAATGGAATGTTGTCAAACTAAGTCTGGTGAAGCTGAGGGAATTAGATTTGGAAATGAGACACTTAAAGTAGTAAAGGAGTTTTGCTATTTGGGGAGCAAAATAACTGATGATGGTCGAAGTAGAGAGGATATAAAATGTAGACTGGCAATGGCAAGGAAAGCGTTTCTGAAGAAGAGAAATTTGTTAATATCGAGTATAGATTTAAGTGTCAGGAAGTCATATCTGAAAGTATTTGTATGGAGTGTAGCCATGTACGGAAGTGAAACATGGACGATAAATAGTTTGGACAAGAAGAGAATAGAAGCTTTCGAAATGTGGTGCTACAGAAGAATGCTGAAGATTAGATGGGTAGATCACGTAACTAATGATTAGGTATTGAATAGGATTGGGGAGAGGAGAAGTTTGTGGCACAACTTGATTAGAAGAAGGGATCGATTTGTAGGACATGTTCTGAGGCATCAAGGCATCACCAATTTAGCATTGGAGGGCTGCGTGGAGGGTAAAAATCGTAGAGGGAGACCAAGAGATGAATACACCAAGCAGATTCAGAAGGATGTAGGTTGCAGTAGGTACTGGGAGATGAAGAAGCTTGCACAGGATAGAATAGCATGGAGAGCTGCATCAAACCAGTCTCAGGACTGAAGACCACAATAACAACAACAACAACAACAACAGTCAAGCCATCTTCAGGCTCTATGCATTTCATGTATAGACAATCCGATATATCGATACTTGCATACTGGAGCCATCAAACTGAGGTTTTGGCAAGTATTCGAAGTAAACACTCCAAAAACGAATTCACGGAATCTAGATATTGAAGAATGCAAATACTGATATATCGGATTGTCTATACACGAAGTGCATGGGGGCCCGAAGGCGGCATTATTGAATTCCGAAAGTCGGTGTCTAAATAAAATAGTTTATCAAAACATAGGGCTGTTTGACTAGCCGGTGTCGCATATCCACAATGGATCAACAGAGATTATGGTCTGCGCTGTCCTGGCCTACCTCGGTAAGGGCGTTCGACTATTGTCCTGGCTGTCACGTTCTTCATATCTCTCACCCACTGAAAACATCTGGTGACGCGTTGATGAGAGACTTGTATTACACCACTCGCCAGCGATTACGTCTGAAACCTTTGGCGTAGAGTTGCAGTATCAAGGAGTGACGTTCCCGCATCTGTGTCCGGGTGGTTAGTTCGACTCGATAGTCAGAGGGGTTAAATCTATTGTTGCTGCCAGCGGTGGCAGTTGTGTGTACTAGCTTCTACCCCCTGTGTATCCCGAAACCATCTACAGATTTAATCATGTATTGTGTCCACTCTACTGTGTACGCCAAATAAGAAAAATTCATTTATTTTCTAACTCTGTTGGTGAGAAACTTTAATGTGCAGCAGTGTATATACTGTGTCGCTATAACTCAGCCTTATTGTCCTCAAAGTCTCATAATATCATGCGACTTCTTGTTACAGAAATCTGCTGTAACATATAGGAATTTTTCAGCAAATTTATCTTTTAAGTTAATTTAATTCATTATAATTGATGTATTTGGATAGTCTGCAATTGTGTAATTCTCGATTTAAATATTGACACGCAGCACCCGTAAAGTATTTTTTCGTACTTAGGAGGCCACGTTTCCGGAATTGATTTTCAGTGTCATGTGCAAATATTTACAATGGTATTATGTGATGTTTGCTTCTATCGGGTGGTTGTAATTAAAGGTGTTTCGGGTGCTTCAGTGCGGGATGTATAAATCGCAGGACGCTGAAACATCGTAGGTATGTTCATTAACCGCTGCGCTCGGGAAGTATGCCAAAAAAAAAGTTACACTTTCTGCAACCAAGTGAAAATATGGCGCTGTAAGCAGTCAGAATGTGAAATGTTTCCTGTTTTGACGTCAGTCTGCTGTTTGTCGCTTGGCGACACGTGGTGATTCCTTTTGTGAAGTGACTGTTGGTGTAAAGTGTTAAGAAGGTTGAAGTTTGCCGTACGAAAGACAATGGCTATTGAGAAGAAAGACAGTGCACTGCTGGTAAAGTTATTTTATCAGAACGGCAGCAATAGCATCCGTGCATGCGCAAATATCGCCAATCAACTGCAAAGAGGCCCCATGTCAATAAATAGGCTAAAGAATATGATCAAGAAATTTGAAGAAACACGAGAAACAGGTGGTGCATATGCCTCTAATTCGGCAACCAATGTTCGAGCTGTGTCACGGGAATTGTCTCTCCCCT
This sequence comes from Schistocerca cancellata, assembly GCF_023864275.1. NCBI lineage: Eukaryota > Metazoa > Arthropoda > Insecta > Orthoptera > Acrididae > Schistocerca > Schistocerca cancellata. Next base: position 926,128,121 of record NC_064629.1, read on the forward strand.
GGTCAACAGTTCAAAAGATTTCGTGGCACATTTTACGCTGATATGCTACAACATTCAGAATGAAGATCCAAGATAGGCTACAACGCCGTGACTTTGCCATTGTTTTCTTTCGCACGCAAGGAAATGAATGACACGAGGCCGGGGAATATCCTTTGGACGGACTAGGGACACTTTACTCTGTAAAGCGCCAGGAATGCACAGAACTGTCGCATGTGAAGTTCTACTTCGTAACATGTTGTGCAGGTAAATCCACTGTAGTCAGCTGTGTGAACCTGTTAGATGTACACAGACATCGGCACGTTACAAAGCCCTCCATGTGCAATACGTGATTCCAGCTTTGTAAGAACGCAGCTATTTTCATAAAAGATGAAGCGACACCACATGTCACCTGCCAGGTGAAAGATTTTTTTCGAAGAACCTTCGGTAAGGATTGTATCATCTCTAGGCAATTTCAAGATGTATGGCCTTCCAGATCCTCCGACCCAAATCCATTTGCCTTCTGATTGTTGGGATATCTGAAGGATCGTGTCTATCATGTATGTATCCGGACTCTTGCTGATATCAAGGATATCATCTGACGACATGCACTATGTGATCAAAAGTATCCGGACACCTGGCTGAAAATGACTTACGAGTTCGTGGCACCCTCCATTGGTAATGCTGGAATTCAGTACGGTGTTGGCCCACCCTTAGCCTTGATGATAGCTTCCACTCTCGCAGGCATACGTTCAGTTAGCTGCTGGAAAGTTTCTTGGGGAATGGAAGCCCATTCTTCATGGAGTGCTGCACTGAGGAGAGGTATCGATGACGGTCGGTGAGCCCTGGCACGAAGTGGCGTTCCAAAACATCCCAAAGGTGTTCTATAGGAATCAGGTCAGGACTCTGTGCAGGCCAGTCCCTTACAGGGATGTTATTGTCGTGTAGCAATTCTGCCATAGGCCGTGCGTTATGAACAGGTGCTCAATCGTGTTCAAAGATGCAATCGCCACCCCCGAATTGCGCTTCAACAGTGGGAAGCAAGAAGGTGCTTAAAACATCCATGTAGGCCTGTGCTGTGATAGTGCCACGCTAAATAACGAGAGGTGAAGCCCCCTCCATGAAAAACACGACCACACAATAACACCACCGCCTCTGTATTTTACTGTTGGCACTACACACGTCGGCAGATGACGTCCACCGGGCATTCGCCATACCCACATTCTGCCATAATATCGCCACATTGTGTACCGTGATTTGCCTCTCCACACAACGTTTCCCCACTATTCAATCGTCCAGTGTTTAGGCTCCGTACACAGAGCGAGGCGTCGTTTCGCATTTACCGGCGTGATGTGTGGCTTATGAGCAGCCGCTCGACCATGAAATCCAAGTTTCCTCACCTCCCACCTAACTGTCATAGTACTTGCAGTGGATCCTTATGCAGTTTGGAATTTCTGTGTGATGGTCTGGTTAGATGTCTGCCAATTACACATTACGACCCTCTTCAACTGTCGACGGTCTCTGTCAGTCAACTGACGAGGTTGGCCTGCACGCTTTTGTGCTGTACGTGTCCCTCCACCTTTCCATTTCACTATCACATCGGAAACAGAGGACCTGGGGATTTTTAGGAGTGTGAAAATCTCGCGTACAAATGTATGACACAAGTGACACCCAACCACCTGACCATGTTCGAAGTCCGTGAGTTCCGCGGAGCGCCCCATTCTGCTCTCTCACTATGTCTAATGACTACTGAGGTCACTGATACGGAGTACCTGGCAGTAGGTGGCAGCACAATGCACCTAATGCGAAAAACGTAAGTTTTGGGGGGTGTCCGGATACTTTTGATCACACAGTGTACGGCTGTGATCACACCAGATATGCTGCGATCAACTGTCGACTATACCGTGTTACGGTTGCAGCATGTTGTTCAGATGGAAGACCATATTGAACACGTGTTGTAACTTGTGAGCATACCCTAATACATGTGTCAGAAGAACCGTTATGATGTGTTTGAGCGTTCCCCCTCTTTTTCTGCGCCCTCAACACATTCTGACTGCTTATAGCGTCATATTTTCACGTGATGGCAGAAAATGGAACTATTATTTTTCTTAGCTTACTCGTCGAACATACCTACAATGTTTCAGCCAGCACTAGGGCACTCAGAAGACCGTCAGTTTAATCACACCCACCCTGTATGTTGTTCTGTCCCTGCTTGCCCTGCAGTCGTCTTTTGGTGGCTTACTGCAATGGGAAAATCGGACGAAATAAATCTTACGGTATTTTAAGTGCTAATATTTGGAAATCGTATTTTAGTCTATTTACATAGAGGCACTATACTTCAGTCATTACACACAAGTCCATGAAGTGCAAACCATCACTCACACTGTTGTGGAACCAAAATATAGTGCAAAGATATTACGACAGTATGACGTCACACCTCTTACTGCATCCAAACTCTTCGTGAAGCGCCGGCCGCGGTGGTCTAGCGGTTCTGGCGCTGCAGTCCGGAACCGCGGGACTGCTACGGTCGCAGGTTCGAATCCTGCCTCGGGCATGGGTGTGTGTGATGTCCTTAGGTTAGTTAGGTTTAAGTAGTTCTAAGTTCTAGGGGACTTATGACCTAAGATGTTGAGTCCCATAGTGCTCAGAGCCATTTGAACCATTTTTTATCTTCGTGAAGCCATATTGTCGTAATATCTCTGAACCATAATTTGATTCCATAAATAAACTACGTGAGTGATGGTTTGCGTGTGAGTGGACTTTTGTATATTTAATCAGGTACGGTACCGGTAAGTATAGGCTTCTCGTGTATATTTTCTGAGTATTTGGGTTTAAGCGACTCATTGTCCCCGGCAGCTCGTTGCAGAGTAATTACATTTTCCATGGTTTACTATCCTGATTTATGTTTGTATCTGTACTGGAATGAAAATGTCAGCGCAACGTTCTAAATGTCGACGGTACACGCTGAACGTCTTGTTTGGAAGCAAACTTGTTCACTGTTGATACCAATAATGCCAAATTTACTCTTAGCCTTCCAATTTCCATTCAGTACTTCTCGGTTATGTCTCTGGTATGTTCTTCTGACAGTGTTAGCTGTGCGGTAACAGTGATACCTAGTACTATGGATAAGTTTACTGACAGTGAGTTGGCCAGTAAGCGCCTCCTATAAGGGTTCACTAAATACAACGGAAGAGACGCACAACGACGCCGCGCGGAGATTTTCTCACAGAAAAGGCAAACGTGTTTCGTCTGACGGCTCGTTTTGCATTACTCTTTATTCTGTGTTGTTTATTTAGGTAAATGTACTATATTTACGCTGAAATAAAGATAAATGGTGTAACACATCGAATAAATCGTAATTACATTATTACCATATGACAAGCCACCGAAAATCACATGTTCCTAAGGCCAAAATTCTCAGAAAACATCCCTGAACAAACTCCGAGGTTTTGGTGGCGGAATGCGAGGTCACCTTTATAGGGATCATCACCATCAGGACCCGAAATTTCATCACCCTAAAAAGATTCGTGGCAAAGTCAGCTCGAAACATTGGTGGCAATTTATACAGTTTATTTAAAAAATAGAGTGCATAATATTTAGGATATAAAAATGTTAGTGACTACATGTGTCCGGAAATGCTTGGTTTTCGAGGTATGGCCATCAAAACAGTGAAATTCATTTGAACTCTTTCTTACCGCACGTAATCGCCTTTAAAGAAGATATTCTAAATGTTCACATCCTGTGTGAACACAAACTTTACACTGATGTCTCCTGGCCCTGCGACCACGATCCCAAACTAGAGAAGTATTGCGTATTTCCTGTACGCTGCCACAATTCTATTCCGAATTAAGACTAATACACCAATGATTTTAAATGAACCCACGAGTAAAAATTGATCGTCTTAAAATCAGGTGAATGTGGAGGCCAAACAATAGGACCACTTCCACCTATCGATCCATCGATAACATACGATCCAAGTACCGGCTAACAGTACGACTGAAGTGTGCAGGAGCGCCATCATGGAAGAAGCGAGCTTGTTAAGGAGTATCAGTGGAGCGTCTTCAGAAACACGAGTATGGTGTTTTCCAGGATGCTGTACGTCTGCCCTGCAAGTCTGTTTACAAGTATATTGCTCCAAGCAGCCAATCAGCAATTATATCGGTTCATATGTTAAGGGAGAACCTCACTTGTTGATTACATCGAAAAATTTCATGTGCCCATGCATGCTGACTGAAAGTTTGTAATGCCGTTTTGTGTGAACACAGTTTCATCTTTGAATTATACTAACGCAGGACCGTTCGGATTTATAGCTCATTGCTCCAGGAACCACTGTCAGAACATATATGTACAAGTTGCAAATGATAAGGAGACAAATTTTGCTCTTGCAACAAGTCTCCAGACAGTTGTATGACGAACGTTCACTTGTAAAGCTAATCTTCGTGTGCTGATAGAAGTCGTGTGCTTAGAATACCGAATGTCCTCGACTACGTCTCGAGTTGTAGATCAGGGTCATTCCCTCTCCAAATCAGGATACATTCGCTGTGGATACCTCTCCTGGTACAAATTCCGAGTCAGCGCAGCATTGCTATCCACCTTATCGTAGGTGAAGTGCTCTTCTGCCAGTTCGTGATACGAGCACGTTCGAATGCCAAACACAACACTCAATGCATTGTTCGCCTCGAAGTTAACTGACCTGTTAATATCTTCTGCAACAACAACTACCTGCGGGGAGAAAAACGTTCCGGCGAATATCACCGTTTTGATACGGGGAATACATCCCTGAAAATATGCCTTCTATTTTGGAACAACCTGTGTACTTTTTAGTTACGAAATGACATGAATTAACACATTAAGAAGGATTTTAGTGAAACTGATACCGGTCTTGCAAGCTTATGCACTTACATAACCAAAAACAGTATGTTTATATCGTACCTAGGCAAGAAATATGACACAAGTCGAAAACGGGAATTTTTGGTTTGCTACTGAAAAATAGATCTACATTTATTTCATCTACATGCACATGATTACTCTGCAGTTCACAGTTCATCAAACCGCCATCAAGCTATTTCTCTGCCGTTCCAGTCTCGAACAGTGCGTGGGAAAAACAAACACTTAAATCTCTCTGCGCGAGCTCTGATTTCTCTTATTTATTTTGATGATCATTCTCCCCCATTTAGGTGGGTGCCAACAAAATATTTTCACACTCTGAGGAGAAAGTTGGTGATTCAAATTTCATGAGAAAATCCTGCCGCAAAGAAAAACGACTTTGTTTTAATGACTGCCACTCCAATTTACGTATCATATCCGTGGCGCTCTCTCCCCTATTTCGCGGTAATACAAAACGAGCTACCCTTCTATGAATTCTTACGATGTCCATCGTCGATCCTGTCTGATATGGATCCCACACCGCACAGCAATACTCCAGATGAGGACGTACAAGCGTAGTGTAAGCAGTCTCTTTAGTAGATCAGATTCTTTTTCTCAGTGTTTTGCGAATAAAACGTAGTCTTTGGTTTGCCTTATCCACACAGCATTAGCTATATGATCGTCCCAACGTAAGTTATTCGTAATTGTAATCTCTAAGTATTTAGCTGAATGCGCAGCCGTTAGATTTGTGTGATTTCTCGTGTAACCGAAATTGTGCGGATTCCTTTAGGCACTCGTGTGGATGTCTTCACACTTTTCATTATTTAAAGTCAGTTGCCACTTTTCGCACCACACAGATATCTTGTCTAAATCATTTTGCAATTTCTTTGGATCATCTGATGACTTTATAAGACGGTAAACGACAGCATCATCAGCAAACAGTTTAAGAATGCTACTCAGATTGTCTCCTAAATCGTTTGTATTGATCAGGAACAGCAGGAGCCCATAACACTTTCTTGAGGACTTCCAAATGTTACTTCTATTTTATTCGATTACTTTCCGTCAGTTACTACGAACTGGGTCCTTTCTGGCAGAAAATCACGAATCCAGTCGCACAACCGAGACGAAAGTCCACAGGTACGCAATTTTGTTAGAAGCAGCTTGTGAGGTACGGTGTGAAAACCTTCTGGGAATCTAAAAATGAGGAAGTAATTTGACAACCTATGTCAGTAGCACTCATTATGTCGTGCGAATAAAGAGCTAGGTGTGTTTCACGAAAACGGTACTTTCTGAATCCGTGTCGGCTGTCTGTCAATAAATCGTTTTCTTCAAGATACCTCATAATGTTCGAACACAGTATACGTTCCAAAACTCTACAGCAGATCGATGTTTGAGGTACGAGTCTGTAATTCAGCGGATTGCTCCTATTTGCTTTCTTGGGTAGTGATGTGACTTGTACAACTTTCCAGTCTTTAGGTACGTATCTTTCAACGAACGATCGGTTGTATATGATTGATAAATGTGGAACTACGGTATTCGCATACTCTGAGAGGACCATGACTGGTATACAATCAGGACCGTAGGCCCTGCTTTTATTAATGATTTAAGCTGTTTTGCTACATCGAGGTTATCCACTTGTAAGTTACTCATGTTGGCAGTGGAGTGCCCCAACTCGCACAAAAAAATATAATGGAATTTACTGCCACTAATACTTACATCAAAATTTCAAGGGATCTTATACTATATTTCAGTATAAATTTTATAAATTTAGTTCTTTAAATATTGCATTTTAGGGTTGTGTCACTATTCCTGTCACAGTGCGATATTTTATTCAAAAATCTCGTGCTGACGGCTTGGCTTCTCGTTGCGTAGCTAGTGAAAGAATACTGGACTCGTAAAATTACATCGGATCCTTGCTGGTAAATGCAGGTGTGTTTGTGTGCGTGCGTGTGTGTGTGCGTGTGTGTGTGAGCGAAAGAGAGAGAGTGAGAAGAGAGAGAGAGAGAGAGAGAGAGAGAGAGAGAGGGAGACGTTGTGAGGGTGGGTGTTTCGCGAAAGGATACACAGTGGCGTGCACGCTGGTGTGTGACACGGAGTCGCGACAGCCAGCCTATCTTTAGCGATTACCAGCGAGTGGAAAATGAAATAATAGGGCTGCAGCGAGTAAGCTGGCGGTGGAATATAAAGCAGGCAAGAAAGAATAGTACGGTTATGAATGGAAACGAGTGTAATGGCAAATCCTCACTGCACTCCCCGAGCGAGAATTAAGCTGCAGTTCTGGCGAAGTCAATTTTTCTGATGAGATATTAAAGAGAAGTGAAGCGTGGCGCGAGCATACATTTGCTTGCCCTTTGAAAGTTAACGATACGAGAGAACGGGAGGCCGCCCCGCGCCCCCGCACCCTCCCCCGCGCCCACGCCGCGCCGCCGCCTCCCCCGCGATCACACACTCGAGCTGTTTGTTCAAGAACAAGCACAATAACGAGACGACGCTCGCCGCCCGACGCCCGACGCCTGACGTCTTCAAACAAACTTCGCTGCCGCCTTACGCATATATGGAATGTTATTTCATCTCGGAAGGGAAAATAAAATAAAAGCCATTTCTCGGCAGCGTTATCTGTCTCTCGCAGGACTACCGCCGTGTAATATTACCCGGAAAACCGTCGGCGCGTGAGCGCTCCGTTCCGATTGGGCTTTTACTCCCTCTCGAAAAATTCCTTTTTCGCGAGGAACTGCTTGCAGGTTTGTGTAACTTAGGTGACTTTTTGCCAACTGGCAGACTCAGAGAGCTGAAATAATCCGCATATTCTCTATCTACATCAATATTCCACAGGCCGTCTTACGGTGTGTGGTGGAGGGTACTCGGTATCCTCCCTTCCCCTATTCCTTTGGGAACTGCGCGCGGGAAGACCGACTCTTTGTATTTCTCAGTATGATCTCGAATCTCTCTAGTTTTTTCTCCTTCGTCTTTACGCGAGATTCGAATGCGCGCGACAGACTTTTAGTCTGGTACACTGGCCAGCTCGAATGTGGGACTCCTTTACCGAAATGATCTACTGATCTCCGATCTCTACCTCAGAAATTACGGCAGACGAACAGCTGAAATACGATAACACGTAGAACAAAACATAGACGATTCACAGACAGAATCGACTTCTCTTCATAAGGTTAACAGACGACTGTGGTGACACGATGTGATTACAGCGATAAATAAAATAAACTTGTCAAATCATAAAAACAGTGGAAGCAGTACAACTGAAAAACGCTGGGACAGAGTCAGGCCTTTATCGCGAGATGTATGTAGGAGCAAGCAGTGTGGACTTTGGCTCTTCTAAGAACGAACGGTATCGGAATCTTAACAATGATTCATACAGTGATGCATAACGTCGCCCTTGCATTGTCTTTTACTGGAGATGGATGAGCAGCTCCGTGCTGCTTTCTCAGTTACTAGGATACACCGTAACAAAACGAGCCACTTTTGTTTGGATGATCTTTATTTGCTCTCTCAATCCTACCTTGTAAGGTTCCCAGATTTAGGAGGAATACTCAAACATCGGCCGAAAGAAGATTTTAGTGAACAGATTTCTCATAATGAGGATTGTTCCAATGAATCTACCCGGCGTCAGCCTTTCCTACGATTAGTTTTATGCCCTCGTTCCATTTTAAATCTCTCTCTAAGCTTATTTCCATGCATTCTAACGGTTGTGACTGTTCCCATTGTTTGTTAGGCAGTCGTGTTATCTTGACCATTTTGCGCAATATGCTCCGATTATTTGTGTTGGTGCTCAAGTGCACCCCGCATACTGGAAGCATGTTCTCTCAGAAATACCAAAGGGATTAGTCCTGGCTCGCTTTTGTTTTCTGTGACATCTGGTCGCTTCTGTCCTTCTGTAAATATCATTTCTATACCGACGACCTATAGGTAAGTGCCAGACCTGAAGGTATCTGTACTGCGATCGTCCAGATGTGTCTTCAGTGGTAATATGGGAGAAAAACCTGAGTCTTAAACTAGATGCTAAAAAATCACAAATAATCTCTGTATTCCATCAGACATTAACGACTTCAGAATTCGGCGAACAATTGACTCCTGTTCTACTCGACGGCATTCCAACACCACATCAATAAACAGCGCAGAACTTTGATGTAACTTTGAAAGAACACCAAAACCGGGTAGAAAATACTGTCGTCAGGTGCAAGAAGACTTCCGCTTGCCTCTAAGCGCTCATAAGGTATGATTTGAAACATAAATTTTTGCAAACTTATTCTTCCAAATCTCCGCTATGCAATTCAACATTGCACGAGTAGTGAAAACAGTAGAGGATTGGAAGTAGCCACGAATGCTTTTATGTGGTACATCTGCAACACTCGTCTATATCAGGGGCATTCAACCTTTTTTACCTACTGCTAACTTTTGTACCTGTGTTACTAGTAAAATTTTCTAACCACCCACCAGTTCCACATTAACGGTGATTTATAAAATAGGAAAGGAACTTTATAAAGTTTATAAAGCACAGTTACAGCAAGTTAAAGCATATGCTAACAATTACTTGCCAAGTACTTCGTGTGAAAATTTTATTAAAACCCAATGAAAATGTTTTCCGAACCTCTACTACGTACCGCCCACAATGAAAGCTGGAACGCCCACTAGTGGACGGTAGGCACCAGGCTGACTACCACTGGTCTGAATGAATATGTAATTCTATCATACAGCCAGACACATTGGTTGCGGTGAGATAAGTTACGTGACTACCATACGTTACGTCTACTTCATCGGTTCCACAGTGTGCAAGCATCCCAGTGTATGACCTTCGGGATTAAATACCTGTAAGCCCATCATAGTTTGGGTTTCAGAAGAATTTCTCTACTGAGAATGCCATTTACATATTCACTCACCAGATTTTACAAGCATTAAATAATAAACTAGAGCTAGTTGGTATTTTCTGCCACCTTTCTAAGGTAGTTGGCTGCGTGAATCACAGTATTCTCATAGATAAACTGATGTTCTATGAGATTAATGGTATAGCCAACCAATGGGTAATGTCATATCTGACCAAAAGAAAACAGAAAGTAGTATTCAGTAATTCAAGCAACATAGTCCAGGGATATAATTCTGACTGAAAAAAAAAACCACATACAAGTCTCCCCAAGGTTCAGTCTTAGGTGCACTACTGTTCCTCATATATGTAAACGGTCTTCTATCCAGTACACAACGAGCAGAATTAGTTCTTTTTGCAGACGACGCTAGTATTGTAATCAGTCCAAGCATGCATATAAAAACAGAAGAAATGCTAAACAAAATTATCAGAAGCAACATTAACTGGTTTACTGCGAATAATCTCACCCTCATTTTTAAAAAGACACGACATATTCAGTTCTGCACATCGAGAGGTACTATACACATGGTGAGGGAATAATAGATAGGGTGGAAACTACAAAATTCTTTGGGGTCTATATTGATGAGAATTTAAACGGGAAAAAACACATTTTGGAACTTTGTTCAGCCACATTTTCACTTACAGTCACTGCAAATCTTGGAGAGAGACAAATTACACTCCTGGAAATGGAAAAAAGAACACATTGACACCGGTGTGTCAGACCCACCATACTTGCTCCGGACACTGCGAGAGGGCTGTACAAGCAATGATCACACGCACGGCACAGCGGACACACCAGGAACCGCGGTGTTGGCCGTCGAATGGCGCTAGCTGCACAGCATTTGTGCACCGCCGCCGTCAGTGTCAGCCACTTTGCCGTGGCATACGGAGCTCCATCGCAGTCTTTAACACTGGTAGCATGTCGCGACAGCGTGGACGTGAACCGTATGTGCAGTTGACGGACTTTGAGCGAGGGCGTATAGTGGGCATGCGGGAGGCCGGGTGGACGTACCGCCGAATTGCTCAACACGTGGGGCGTGAGGTCTCCACAGTACATCGATGTTGTCGCCAGTGGTCGGCGGAAGGTGGACGTGCCCGTCGACCTGGGACCGGACCGCAGCGACGCACGGATGAACGCCAAGACCGTAGGATCCTACGCAGTGCCGTAGGGGACCGCACCGCCACTTCCCAGCAAATTAGGGACACTGTTGCTCCTGGGGTATCGGCGAGGACCATTCGCAACCGTCTCCATGAAGCTGGGCTACGGTCCCGCACACCGTTAGGCCGTCTTCCGCTCACGCCCCAACATCGTGCAGCCCGCGACAGGCGTGAATGGAGGGACGAATGGAGACGTGTCGTCTTCAGCGATGAGAGTCGCTTCTGCCTTGGTGCCAATGATGGTCGTATGCGTGTTTGGCGCCGTGCAGGTGAGCGCCACAATCAGGACTGCATACGACCGAGGCACACAGGGCCAACACCCGGCATCATGGTGTGGGGAGCGATCTCCTACACTGGCCGTACACCACTGGTGATCGTCGAGAGGACACTGAATAGTGCACGGTACATCCAAACCGTCATCGAACCCATCGTTCTACCATTCCTAGACCGGAAAGGGAACTTGCTGTTCCAACAGGACAATGCACGTCCGCATGTATCCCGTGCCACCCAACGTGCTCTAGAAAGTGTAAGTCAACTACCCTGGCCAGCAAGATCTCCGGATCTGTTCGCCATTGAGCATGTTTGGGACTGGATGAAGCGTCGTCTCACGCGGTCTGCACGTCCAGCACGAACGCTGGTCCAACTGAGGCGCCAGGTGGAAATGGCATGGCAAGCCGTTCCACAGGACTACATCCAGCATCTCTACGATCGTCTCCATGGGAGAATAGCAGCCTGCATTGCTGCGAAAGGTGGATATACACTGTACTAGTGCCGACATTGTGCATGCTCTGTTGCCTGTGTCTATGTGCCTGTGGTTCTGTCAGTGTGATCATGTGATGTATCTGACCCCAGGAATGTGTCAATAAAGTTTCCCCTTCCTGGGACAATGAATTCACGGTGTTCTTATTTCAATTTCCAGGAGTGTAGTAAGCTGACATATTTTGCATATTTGCACTCGATAATGTCATATGGAATAATGTTACAGGGTAGTTCATCTTTAGGAAAGAAAGTCTTCATTATGCAAAAAAGTGCTGTAAGAATAATATTTGTTGCTTCTTCACGATCATCTTGTAGACATCTGTTTAAGAAGTTGGGCATTCTGGCTACTGCTTCACAATTCATTTATTCCCTCATGAAGTTTGTTGTAAGTAATCCACTGCAATTCAAAAGGAACAATGATGTACATAATTACAGTGCCGGAAGGAAAAAATACTCCACATTAAGGTTTTCTTTAGCACAAAAAGAGATGCAGAATTTTTGATCATTAACTCAGTGATATAAAATGTCTGACAGACAGCAAAGTAAAATTTGATAATAAACTGAGAGCTTCCCTTTCACAGTTCCTTCTATTCCGTAGAAGAATTTCTATTACTGTAATGTGTAAAAGTGGTGGGTAGGAATTAGTAACTCACGTCAGTATTTTTTTTAAAGAGATTAGAAATGTTCAGAATTTAACCGATGTACAAATTAATTTGCAATGTGAATGCTAAAGGACTCAAATGACTCGTTGCACATTATTATCAGCTATCGTGCAAAATGATCCAAGGAAAATGTAACGAATTAACAAGGTCCCACTTATTTAGTATCCTAGCTTTGCCCATTCGTAAAACAAAAGAAATTTCGCAAACTCCCTTCGCTGTTGCTGCTGTCCGCCTCGGAATCATCTACCCTGCACTTCATGCACAATTCAATGCAACGTTGCTTTCAAGAAGAAGCCAGAGCATTTCTTTCTGTCGCCCTCATAACGCTCCCCAGAATGTTAATGTATATGGCCAACGTTCCTTCTTCCAAACAGTAAAATCAGCACACCTGCCTTCACCCAGTTACGCTTCTTTCTCTTCGCCTCCCTTATTACTTGTATTATTGTACGTGAACCGTCTATCTATTTCTTGATTTTGAGAAGTAAAGTTCTTGGTTCATCAGATTGCCACAGATGATATTAAGGACATTTTGTGTTTATAGCGTTACGTTTGTAATAATGACGTCTCTCCTATAAGTGTAGTACAGATGAGTCAAAAAGGACTTTACAGCATTGGAATGATAGAGAAATTTATTGTGATAGCTTACAGAATCGGTAGAAGTGTCGTTTTGTAGCAAACAACCACAAGTTTCACATAAAAGTGTCAAGTGCCATTTTGGTTTGATGCGACTACAATTTGTATGCGACAAACATCTCACTGGTAATCAATTTATTCCCACGCTCGTTCAAAGGGCACGGCCGACTTCCTTCCCTGTCCTTCCCTAATCCGATGTGACCGATGACCTTGCTGTCTGGTCTCCTTCCCCAAAACAACCAACCAACCAACCCACGCTCGTTCCAGCTAATCGGGTGTAACTAGTACAATGGCAACTAGATTCGATTTTTAATGTTGGCTAAACTGTCTTTAATGAAACCCCAGAGAAAGAAATCCAGTGATGTCAACTAAAAAACGTAGCAAGCACGCTCCACCCTAGTGAAAGTTGCCATTTTAACTGTGCACTACACTGGCGCTCCTGGTGGCGGAATGGCGTACTGATGAACTACAGTGAGTCAAACTTAAGATTGTTAGCGAAAGAATGACACATCTACCGATTCTGTAAGTAATCTCAGAAAATTGCTGTATCATTCCAAAGTTGTAAAGTCCTTTCTCACACACCATTTGTAGACGTAGATTTGTACTGAAGAGCCAAAGAAACTGGTACACCTGTCTAATATCGTGCAGGGCCCCCGCGAGCACGCAGAAGTGTCGAAACACGACGTGGCATCGACTCGACTAATGTCTGAATTAGTGCTGGAGGAAACTAACACCATGAATCCTGCAAAGCTGTACATAAATCCGTAAGAATACGAGGGGTGGAAATCTCTTCTGAACAGTACGTTGCAAGGCATCCCAGATATGCTCAATAATGCTCATGTCTGGGGAGTTTGGTGGCCAACGGAAGTGTTTTAACTCAGAAGAGTGTTCCTGGAGCCACTGTGTAGCAATTCTGGAGGTGTGGGGTGTCGTATTGTCCTGCTGGAATTGCCCAAGTTCGTCGGAATTCACAATGGACATGAACGGATGCAGGTGATCAGACAGGATTCTTACATATGTGTCACTTGTCAGAATCGTATCTCGACGTATCAGCGGTCCCTTATCACTCCAACTGCATACGCCCCACACCATTACAGAGCTTCCTTCAGCGAGAACAGTCCCCTACTGACATGCAGGGTGCATGGATTCATGAGGTTGTCTCCATAGCCGTACACGTCCATCCGCTCCACACAATTTGAAGAGAGACTCGTCCGACCAGGCAACATGTTTCCCGTCATCAACAGTCCAATGTCGGTGTTGATGGGCCCAGGCGAGGCTTAAAGCTTTGTGTCGTGCAGTCATCAAGGGTATAAGAGTGGGCCTTCGGCTCAGAAAGCCCATATCGATGATACTTCGTTGAATAATTCGCACGATGACACTTCTTGATCGCCCAGCATTGTAATCTGCAGCAATTTGGGGAAGGGTTGCATTTCTGCAATATTGAACGATTCTTTTCAGCCGTAATTGGTCCCGTTCTTGCAGGATCTTTTTCCGGGCGGAGCGATGTCGGAGATTTGATGTTTTACCGGATTCCTGATATTTACGGTACACTCGTGAAAAGATCGTACGGGAAAGTCCCCATTTTATCGCTACCTCGGAGATGCTGTGTTTAATCGCTCGTGCGCCGACTATAACACCACGTTCAAACGCACCGAAATCTTGATAACTTGTCTGTGTATCAGCAGCAACCGATCTAACAACTGCGCCATACACTTGTTGTCTTACGTAGGCGTTGCCGACCTCAGCGTCATATTTGGCCTGTTTACATATCTCTGTGTTTAAATACGTTAGCCTGCACCAGTTTCTTTGGTTCTTGTTATTTATATATTGTGGTATCTTTCCTTTGTGGCATATATTTTCAGTTGTCTCCACGGAATTTATTTCAATGCGCGAATGCGGCTAATGTCGGAATTTCAATTTCGTCATCATACTGTTGTTAGTTCAGTGGTGACTAACATTCATACTCATGTGGAATAAATGTCAGGAAAAATTTCGGATGCATATTTCTTATCCTGATAGTATTATTAATGAAGGACTATATGGTGTCTCCCCCACTTTGTGGACATGGTCGATTCCTTTCTGGTAGGGCCAAGAGGCGTCTGCCCCCCCCCCCCCCCAACTCTGCGCCATACATTTTAGTTTTGCTGAACGTGTCCCTATGCCAACTTTTGAGACTCCCAATTTGCCCCTCTCCCTAACACTGCTCCCGCCTACTTTAGCGGCCATGCTTCCCCCCTGGCCATCCACGTCTCCTTGTGTAACAGTGCCCAAACACGGCTGCAGTCCACCTCCTTGCATACTATTATTCTGCTCTCTTTAAAATTCCGTGTCAGTCAAACAAGCAGTTTTAATTAGTTGTAGATTGCGTCAATAAATTGGAAATTTCCTGCCGCATATTTTACAGCCTTTGGTACAATAATTTATGCTTTTCCTCACATAATAGATTACGTAACATTATGTTCAGAAACGAGCGTGGATAAGGAAACAACATGCACTGCCATGTCTCACAATGCATGCAGAATCGCCCTCAAGCATCTCTGGTGATAATTTTTCATCTGTTTGGGATGTCATCTGTAACAGTGAAAGATGTCTATTACTATTCTGGGGGACTGTGTATGGGGAAGCTATGTGGACATCCTGGCAGGATGAGATAAATGAAAGAAACCTGTATTAATAAGGTGTGGGGAGTAAGTAAGCAACCTGGCAGGGTGAGCTAAATGAAAGAAGTCTGTTATTATCCTGGCATTGTGTGCTAAATGGTCTAGTATGTTGGAGGAACTAAATAAAACTTCGTGTTCTGCCTTACGGTAGGTCTTGTCATTGGGGAAGCCTCGTCAGCGAGGTCCACCGCATGAGCGTCTAGGGAGTGATTCCAGTGGTGGTTTCCCGTTGCCTTCCACTGGTGATGATGAAATGGAGGACAACCCAACACGAAGTCCCTGAGCGAAGAAAAGCTCCGATCCAGTCGGGAATAGAACCTGGTCCTCTTGGTGTGTCAGACCGCCGCGCTGACCACTTTTTTGTGTTCCTTTTTGTTTTTATTTTTCTTATTTTCTTTTTTACATTTCAGTGACCGAGCACACAGTTCACAATGTAGTGAGAAAAATAAAAATAAATATAATAAGCACGAGACCACTATTTTTTTTCCGTGGACCAGGAAGGAAGGGTAAACAAACAATATTTATTCGTACAATTGTGCTGACCTAGGGACAATTTGGAAACAATAAAATCAACGTAAAGGCCGCCTTTTTTTTACATGAGTAAAGTAAATGACAATCCTAGCGACGGGTGGGAGTGAAAACGAAGTTATCATCTGCATCACAATCCCTGCAGCACGCGGCGTCGCATCATGAATCTGGAATCCAGCCATATAATCTTCACTATATCTGCCAGTGCGTGCGGCATGTACACTCCTGGAAATGGAAAAAAGAACACATTGACACCGGTGTGTCAGACCCACCATACTTGCTCCGGACACTGCGAGAGGGCTGTACAAGCAATGATCACACGCACGGCACAGCGGACACACCAGGAACCGCGGTGTTGGCCGTCGAATGGCGCTAGCTGCGCAGCATTTGTGCACCGCCGCCGTCAGTGTCAGCCAGTTTGCCGTGGCATACGGAGCTCCATCGCAGTCTTTAACACTGGTAGCATGCCGCGACAGCGTGGACGTGAACCGTATGTGCAGTTGACGGACTTTGAGCGAGGGCGTATAGTGGGCATGCGGGAGGCCGGGTGGACGTACCGCCGAATTGCTCAACACGTGGGGCGTGAGGTCTCCACAGTACATCGATGTTGTCGCCAGTGGTCGGCGGAAGGTGCACGTGCCCGTCGACCTGGGACCGGACCGCAGCGACGCACGGATGCACGCCAAGACCGTAGGATCCTACGCAGTGCCGTAGGGGACCGCACCGCCACTTCCCAGCAAATTAGGGACACTGTTGCTCCTGGGGTATCGGCGAGGACCATTCGCAACCGTCTCCATGAAGCTGGGCTACGGTCCCGCACACCGTTAGGCCGTCTTCCGCTCACGCCCCAACATCGTGCAGCCCGCGACAGGCGTGAATGGAGGGACGAATGGAGACGTGTCGTCTTCAGCGATGAGAGTCGCTTCTGCCTTGGTGCCAATGATGGTCGTATGCGTGTTTGGCGCCGTGCAGGTGAGCGCCACAATCAGGACTGCATACGACCGAGGCACACAGGGCCAACACCCGGCATCATGGTGTGGGGAGCGATCTCCTACACTGGCCGTACACCACTGGTGATCGTCGAGGGGACACTGAATAGTGCACGGTACACCCAAACCGTCATCGAACCCATCGTTCTACCATTCCTAGACCGGCAAGGGAACTTACTGTTCCAACAGGACAATGCACGTCCGCATGTATCCCGTGCCACCCAACGTGCTCTAGAAGGTGTAAGTCAACTACCCTGGCCAGCAAGATCTCCGGATCTGTCCCCCATTGAGCATGTTTGGGACTGGATGAAGCGTCGTCTCACGCGGTCTGCACGTCCAGCACGAACGCTGGTCCAACTGAGGCGCCAGGTGGAAATGGCATGGCAAGCCGTTCCACAGGACTACATCCAGCATCTCTACGATCGTCTCCATGGGAGAATAGCAGCCTGCATTGCTGCGAAAGGTGGATATGCACTGTACTAGTGCCGACATTGTGCATGCTCTGTTGCCTGTGTCTATGTGCCTGTGATTCTGTCAGTGTGATCATGTGATGTATCTGACCCCAGGAATGTGTCAATAAAGTTTCCCCTTCCTGGGACAATGAATTCACGGTGTTCTTATTTCAATTTCCAGGAGTGTATTTCTCCTGCGTCGACCATTCGAAGGACCATTATCTGAGGTGGTTTAGGTGTTTACCATTGTCTTTTTTTTATCACGTTAACATAATCCAGTCATAACTGGCGCCAACAGGTAGGAGCCAGTTGCTTTCTCAGTGTGCAATATGCCAATACATTTGAACTGCGCAGTAGTGTCTGTAGTCGTTCTGCTGCAGGAGTCTTTTCATTTCTGGGACACCCCAGCTGTCGGGCGGGTTGTGAAAAACGCTTCCTAAAAAAATTGGAAAAGTGAGTCCTGTATTTCGTATGACTCCGCATGAGCTCGTGTTGTTCTTGTAAATACATCCAATAATCCATCACGGACTTAATATCGTACGCATACAAATGTTTCGTCGCATATCCAGTTATCCAATTGACCGCATACGTCTTTTGTTTGGGAAAAATGTCTTGTCCGGCAGAAAAAGTACATCCGATGTGATTTACGTGTAGTTAGCGCGCGACTGCTACGGTCACATGTTCGAATCCTGCCTCGGGCATGGATGTGTGTGATGTCCTTAGGTTAGTTAGGTTTAAGTAGTCCTAAGTTCTAGGTGACTGATGACCACAGATGTTAAGTCCCATAGTGCTCAGAGCCATTTTTTGTAGTTAGCGCGCCGAAGGAAGGCCAGTATTCGACGCGTCAGCATCCAGACGTCCCTCGCTGTGCCACACACTAAACCATGTTCTTCCGTTGCTAACAGTCCACAGTTTGTGCAAAGAGGAGAGTCGACCATGTAAATTGTATGTAATCTACTCCTGGTGACAAGTTTACGGTTTATAAGAATATACCACATCGATCTCGCTGCTGTCGACAGTAATGGAGTATGCACTGCACACCAAATGTGCTTCAAAGTTCTCGTTGGGTATTTGAATTCCATTACGTTGCGGCCAAGGTGAGCCATCAAGCACCGATAGATCTCCCGAGTCGTGGGTATTCTCGTCGAAGGTATTTTCAGACGAACATAACTATAATCAACAAGAAATGAGGCAATGTGTGCAAGAGAAGGCGAAATGTTGCTCACCGCTAACGGGGGTTCGTACGAAGGCGGAACAAGTACTTCTATCAGAGCTGATGTTACGGTATGCTTTCGTTGTTGCCAATTTCGTATCATCGCTCACACGTAAGGCGTGAAAGCATTGTTCCGCACGTTTGTGAGGTTGAGGCCACCGTTCCGGAACTGTAGGGTTAACGTGTCATATGTGATCTTAAATAACATCCCACTACCAACATAATAACCAAAGGCAGCCTTGAGGCGGTCTGCAATACCCTTCGGTATTGGTAGGATCTGCGCTAAATGCGGCAGTCTTGACGCTATGTGAACGTTGGTGCATGCCACACTTTGGATCATGTCAAAGGCTCTCAGTGAGTTGTTGCGTATCGTCAGACGAACATTCTGCAGAAGCCGCCGAGAACTCGCCGCCGCCGACCACCGTAGTAATCGGGTAAATGTGATCCCCAGAAATCTCAGCGATTCCACCGTCTGAAACGGTCCCAGTACGTCTTCCAGACCTCGTACAATGTACATAATATTGGATTTCGTCATGTTAACGACACTGCCTGCAGCTGTCCCGTAAGAGTCTAGATGTTCGACAGCCTGACGCACTTCATGTCCTGATCTGACAAGAAGGATCAGGTCGTCCGCATATGCGCGACAAACGAAAGAGCTCCCATTAAGCGCTATATCCCAGTAAGTGAGCGCCTCATAAAACACATCAGCGGCTCAAGTGCTATCGCAAACAGTATCCTGGAGAGTGGGCACCCTTGTCGAACTGAGCTGTTAATGGGAATCGAGGCTGCTTCCCGACCGTTTACTATCACCTTCGATGTAGCCCCTCCTATTAGCCTCATAACGATGGAGATGAAAACAGGTGGAACCACCATTCGGCTCATGATTGATGCCAAGAAGTTATGGTTTATCCTGTCGAACGCACACTCGAAGTCCACAGACATCATCGCTGCTCGCATTCTACACGTTTCCGCAAGGGCGATAATGTCATGGTATCCACTTAACGCCGAGGAGATGTTGCTTCGCACCCCTAGGCAAGCCTGATCAGGGGATATTGTCCTGGATACCGCCAGTTTGAGACGAGGAGCTAGAAGTCGGGCAAAGATTTTATAGTCGGTGTTTAGCATAGTGAGAGGCCGATATTGATTAACACTGCGACTCCGCGCCATCTTCGGGATAGGAAGAAGAAAACCCGTCACAAAATCCGACGGTAGGCACGTGTCAAGACGCATCGCCTCATTGTGCATCGAGACCACTGTGGCATCATCATGTCCACGAATTCTCGATAAAACTCTAGCGTAATCCCATCTGGCCCTGGTGATTCTTGGGCCGCTACTTTTTTGAGTGCCACCTTTATATCGTCTTCTGTGAGTGGTTCCATAAGTGCTGCCTTATCCGTCTCTGTCAAAGTCGTTCGCAGATGTTGCAGTATGTCTTCCCCCACTCGACGGTCCGTTGCTGTTCTGGCATATAGGTGGCGGAAGTGCTCTAAAAATTCATTTACGATATCCTGTTGTGTTGTCAGTTCACGGCCATCTAAACTGTAGAGCACTATTACCAATGCCCGGCGGTAACGTGTACGTTCCCGCGACATATGGTGCATCTAGGTTCGTTCCCCATTAATTGTGTCGAGACATCTAGCCCGTATTGGAATGGCACCCAGTCGTCGTCACGTGATCGATAGGATTTGTGCCTTGACACGATGAACTTCTGCATGACGTTCTGCAGACGGCACCTGGAATGACAGCTCACGAAGCATGGTGTAACAATAATCAAGAGTGTCTCTTTGCCATCTCGTCTTATCTCGACCATACTGTATTAGAGCTCTTCCTATTGCTGGCTTGGTACACTCGAGCCACCACTGAAGCACGGAGGCATATGTTGGTAGACGGCGCTGGGGTGTGGCCCATACCTCCTCGACACACTGACGACATTCGTGGTCCGCCAAAAGTGCCGAATTGAGCTTCCATGTCCCGCGGCTTCTCCACACACTTTACCGAGGGGGTGATATGGTACAAATGTAAGCCAGATGATCAGTAAATGCCGCTGGTCATCGCTCCGCGTCAACCACCTTATCCCGTAGGCCAACCGAAACATATATTCGATCAAGTCTGTTCGCCGAGTGACTGGTAAAAATAAGTATATCCCTCGCGGTTCTTATGAATCTTGTCGCAGGTGTCGCATATCTCCAGGTCCCGGCATAGCACTTGCAGTTCACGACAGGTATTGTAATGTGGAGTCTGGTCTTTTTGGGCTAAAATACAATTGAAGTCATCACCTACAATGAAATGATCGAATCTGCCGGTAAATAAGGGCACAATCTCTTCCGAATAATGTCTCGCACGCTCCCGTCTGTTGTCTGTGCCGGAAGGGCCATAAACATTGAGAATACGAATTCCATTAACAGTTACCGCCAGTCCTCGTGCCGAAGGCAGATAAGCCAGGTCGCGAACCGGAATCCTGTCCCGGACCAATATCACCGTTCCACTGTCGTTGTTAGAGTGAGACGAGGTGTAGGAGATATATCCATGTACTTCCTGGAACTCAGGAATGTAAATTTCCTGCACCATCAGTATATCCACATCCTACGCGTATATCATGTCCCTAAACAATTGCTGTTTCACGGGCGATCTAGTGGTATTTACGTTCACTGCCCCTATTCTGTATGCCTGGGGTCGAGTACCTGTCATCTCTGCTTGACATTAAAATGACAAAAATTCACCGTATCGATAGTCCCTTTGCACATCCGCAGAGGGTCGCCCGACGGACGTCTCCCTGCGGCATTCGGTTTCTTGAGATGCGGCCGGATGCGAGTCCCAACCAATGGAAGGATCCACGTCGGTGATTTCTTCGTCCTGCTCATCCCAGCTGAAGTATCCTTTATTGTATGATCATATGATAGCGGAACAAACAATGGTAGCAGTTAATTCTGTAAAATATCTGGGAGTATGCGTGCGGAACGATTTGAAGTGTAACGATTATATAAAATTAATTGTTGGTAAGACGGGTGCCAGGTTGAGATTCATTGGGAGAGTCCTTAGAAAATGTAGTCCATCAACAAAGGAGGTGGCTTACAAAACACTCGTTCGACCTATACTTGAGTATTGCTCATCAGTGTGGGATTCCTACCAGGTCGGGTTGACAGAGGAGGTAGAGAAGATCCAAAGAAGAGGGGCGCGTTTCGTCGCAGGGTTATTTGGTAAGCGTGATAGCGTTACGGAGATGTTTAGCAAACTCGAGTGGCAGACTCTTCAAGAGAGGCGCTCTGCATCGTGGTGTAGCTTGCTGTCCAGGTTTCGAGAGGGTGCGTTCCTGGATGAGGTATCGAATATATTGCTTCCTCCTACTTATAACTCCCGAGGAGATCACGAATGTAAAATTAGAGAGATTCGAGCGCGCACGGAGGCTTTCCGGCAGTCGTTCTTCCCGCGAGCCATACGCGACTGGAACAGGAAAGGGAGGTAATGACAGTGGCACGTAAAGGGCCCTCCGCCACACACCGTTGGGTGGCTTGCGGAGTATAAATGTAGATGTAGATGTAGATGTAGATATTACTGGGGTGCTCCAAACTGCCCTGTGCCTTACTGATGGGTGGCATCTGTGGATCTTTCGCAGCTTTAGACTCTGCCGCAGAAGGGGTGTCGGGCCCCTGAGTCGATCGTCGTCTGAACGACATGACATCTTTTCACTGTCCGAATTCATATGGTCAGCGACATCCGAAGCGTGTGGTTCCAAGTCAGACAGGTCCATAGTGTCAGACTCATCTGGGCTCCCAAGAAGAGAAGGGAACGTCTCTGCAGAGTTTAGTCGGCGCTTTGGCGAGCGTTGTTTGCGGTCCCTAACCTCGGCGTCTGGTGTTGGCGAATCTTGTATCTCCTACTGTCCCGCCGCCGCCACAACGTCCTTGGGCCGTTCCGCTTCAGCATCAATGCCTTGCGTGAAGCTGTCATCCTCATTCTGCACCACCTGCAGTGTCTGGAATTGGAGGTTGGTCGGAGCCATTCGTTGTTCAGTGGGGCCCGAAGGCGCCTCAACCAACGGCGGCGTTGGTTCGATAGTACGCTGCGACCTCGGAGTCACCTACCCGCGAAGCGCCGTCACTCAAGTCAGCGACAGTGACGTTGGTATAGTCGGATTCTGGAAGTCTCCGCTGGGGAGTTGCACAAGTCTCCTCTGCATACACGCAGATCGAAGATGTCCTTCACCACCACACCCGGAGCATTTCCGGGTTCAAATGGTTCAAATGGCTCTCAGCACTATGGGACTCAACTTCTGAGGTCATTAGTCCCCTAGAACTTAGAACTAGTTAAACCTAACTAACCTAAGGACATCACACACATTCATGCCCGAGGCAGGATTTGAACCTGCGACCGTAGCGGTCTCGCGGTTCCAGACTGCAGCGCCTAGAACCGCACGGCCACTTCGGCCGGCGCATTTCCGGGGCTGTCCAACACAGATTACAATAGCTCTACAGCCGCCTATGTTTATGTACGATGGCACATGTTTCGTAAGGGCAATTCGCACCTGTCGGACACCATTGAGCACTGGATACGTGTTAAAACTTGCCCAACGTTCGGCCGTATGACTAATTACTCTGCCGTGTGGCTGAAGTGATTGAGGTACCTCGAAAGGCAGCTGGAAGACTCGGATCTGACGCACGCCCAGGCCTGAATGAGCTACTACGCCAATATGACCGTCGGAGTGTTGGAACTGGAATCCTCATTTGGTGGCTTCAATGATTCTATTGCATGCTGCGTCGTCAATCATCTTTATGTAAAGAGTGCTGCTCACAATTGATGAGTGAATTCCAATAATGTCTGTGTAATTAAGATGCTCTTCGTCCCTCAAGAAACGTTCGATTTCGAAAACCTTCGGTCTTGCATACTCGTTACAGAACGTGAACTGTATCGTGGTTTTTCGTAAACTGTGTGCCATTGCATCCGCGAACGTTCGCAGCCAGGACGTAAACAAGTCCGAGCTGCTCCGCGGACTGGCCACTCAGCTATCGGGGGGAGGGGAGAGGACAACTATATAAAAGTGGTCCATTGTTAATAAATGGATTATACCCTGGCAGGGTGACTGAAATGAAACCTGATTGTTACTACTTGCGGTGAACCACGTTATCTGTTGCTGTTTTATTTTTCTAATTATTCAGTTCAAGGATCACCGGGTGCCAGAGTACTAATGATTAAAACAAAAATGAAATAATACTTTCCATGGACTATGGGCTGATATAAAGATATCTGTAATTTTAGAAGAAAATAAGCATCACTTGATCGTTGTAGGAAAGCAATGACCGTCATGTGTATGTATGACTGAGGGCCTTGGTTAATCTGTATTGAAATAACATCTGATCAGTAACTCGTAGTTACTGAGATGATATTAAGAGGATTTCGATCAATATACGTTTCTTTTACAAATATCTGCACACTTGGGACAAAATGAACATGGCGAACGTTCAAAATGGCTCCAAGCACTATAGGACTTAACATCTGAGGTCATCAGTCCCCTACACTTAGAACTACTTAAACCTAACTAACCAAAGGACATCACACACATCCATGCCCGAGGCAGGATTCTAACCTGTGACCGTAGCAGCAATGCGGTTCCGGACTGAAGCGCCTAGAACCGCTCAGCCGGCCACGGCTAAGGTTTCCGTTCAAAAATGACGTGAAATAAAACGAAGTTCCACACTGTTTCAAATAAAATTACTGCACGTAATATTGTGTCCACAAGCTACTGGGAAACACTGTAGAAAAGACGTATTATTTCCAAAGATCGAGACTGAATATATTTTATATGATTTGGCAGAAATAATTATGTTTCCCATGGCATTAAGATCAGGTTACATGTACCAGAATTAATATATGCACTGGACAAGTTAACAAACAAGTCAGTCGTCACTTAAATTTCACTATAACAAAAACCTTAAGTCCTGAAACGGTAGAAAATTTAAATGAAAAATTAAAAATCATGACTTTGTGTGTGAGACAACACTGACTTGATTGTAGGATTTCTAAATTTCACACGATGTTAAATTCGATTAAATTCCTGGCACAGCAGGGAGAACACTCTCCGTTTGTATCTGCCGTTTCGGACCTCGAATAACCACCAACTGCTCTCCATTGCTCTCTTTCCAGAGCAGCAGTGGCCCTAATCAACCACTCTCCAAAATATAATGCCCCCCTAACAGTATCGCTCTCCAGAACAGTATGTTCTTCCTGTTCAATTTCGTAATTCCTGCGTCTCAACAAATATAACTGGCTCCAAAACTCGTACCAGCCAACCAAGACTCGCGAAAAGAGCAAATTTTTCACAAGAGTCCTCTCCTCTCGTCTTACGAGCATCAGAACGAACGGCGTCACATATTCGTCTCCAATGAGAGCTCTAGTCTTGGCGTTAGCCTATGAGACATGCACAAATGCTCGTTTCTCCTACCGTCATTAATAACTTTTGAGAGCGTCTTAGCCCTTCCCACGGTTTTGGTAAACACCTTTGGTATTACTGCGTCGGCTGGGGGCGTAATTTCCTATTTAATCAGCAAGTTGTCAACCTTCCACAGGCGCCAGTACGTCGCATGGGAGCATAAAACGGTTATTAGTTTTTAGCTCTCTTTCGTGGCTGGAGCCACGTGGTGGGTGAAGTGTCGCCCGCGACCATACCGGCTGGAACACTCCGTGACGAACCCTTGCTGACTTTCAAAGACGACGCGCCAAGCGACGGCTCTGTTGAATACTTTACTTGAGGCTGTGTTGCCCACAAGGGACCCAACGTGCATCCATGCTACAAGAGCCTTACGATACGCTTCTAAAATTTACGCCATCCGAACAATACCTCTAACAAACGAAATCTATCATATCTGTTATATCTGATCTGGTCGGCCGGTGTGGCCGTGCAGTTCTAGGCCCTTCAGTCTGGAACCGCGCGACCGCTACGGTCGCAGGTTCGAATCCTGCCTCGGGCATGGATGTGTGTGATGTCCCTAGGTTAGTTAGGCTTAAGTAGATCTAAGTTCTAGAGGATTGATAACCTCAGATGTTAAGTCCCACAGTGCTCAGAGCCATCTGAATCATTTTAATCATTTGCTTGTCCCTTGACCTGTTGATAGGAATATCAAACTGTCTAACTAGAATTAATAAAAGAATGTAATTACGATCCCTGTCAACATATCTAGAATTCAGATCCATGAAGCGGAACAGGAACAATACATAATTTATACGCAAGGATCTTTGTTGCAAAACTGAGATCATGATTCTCAAATACTCCAGATCTTAGTCCGGTAGTAATGCTCCAGAACAACAAATTTTGTACTGAATTTTCGAAGCTATATTTCCACTTGAAGAGAAGATGCTGACAGTATAGGGAAATATGTTAGATAACTGGTGACTTTCCTAGATAATGGCTGGTTAGAGATATGTGCTTTACTAGTATTCAGTTTGAGACAAATCTTTTTTTATACTGTGGAGAAAGTATTCAGGATTAACCCTATTTCTTATTTTGACTGAACATGAATTGCATCAGCACGAGCATAATGCAACTCAACTAAGGCTGCAAAAAATATTAGAGTTCTTGCCTTTAGACAGCTCAAATAAAACAGTTTCCCATCCATCCTGCAAATTAACTGTATTCTTGGAAGAAGGTAATTTTCCACTAGCTCCATGAGAGCAGCAACATACAAGGAAAAATGGTTCAAATGGCTCTGAGCACTATGGGACTTAACATCTGAGGTCATCAGTCCTCTAGAACTTAGAACTACTTAAACCTAACTAACCTAAGGACATCACACACATCCAAGCCCGAGGCAGGATTCGAACCCGCGACCGTAGCAGTCTCGCGGTTCCGGAATGAAGCGCCTAGAACCGCACGGCCACCGCGGCCGGCATACAAAGAAAAAAACGTGGGGAGAATCACACCGGTATTAATATGGAATGGCTCTGCAAGATGGTTGTTATTAATAACAACTGCTGGCGTATCTGTGCACAAAAATTTATTTATCTCCATTTCACGTTTCCAAAATTAGGAACGGTTTCGATTGCTCAAGCACCCATCTTTAGATATACTCTAGAGGACAGAGG
The DNA here is from genome assembly GCF_023864275.1 of Schistocerca cancellata. Taxonomy (NCBI): domain Eukaryota; kingdom Metazoa; phylum Arthropoda; class Insecta; order Orthoptera; family Acrididae; genus Schistocerca; species Schistocerca cancellata. Next base: position 926,154,963 of record NC_064629.1, read on the forward strand.
ACAACCAGGGATTGACTAATAGTTGTACAAACGACCCTTCATCATACACTATACAGTGACTAGCATAGTGTGTAAGTACGCTAGCGTGCGAAACTTAGAGTCGAAAGTAGCGTTCGCGTGATGTGTTACTGCTCAGTTACATAAGTGGTTGAAACTTGGACCGTACAAAGAAAAAATTGGTGCAGCATAGTACAGACGATAACTGAAAGAAATAGGCAATGAGACGAACACAAGACAGTAAGTACACTGAAGTCACCGCGATGCGTGATGATCCCCCGGACATTACAAAAGGTGGGACATCAGTTATTATTAGGGCGTGTGATCCCCACAGTCGGCAATGCAAAGTGCTCCCTTGCTGACAGGGCTGCTTGTGATAAGGGGCTGTTCGGTACGGTCGCGCATTGTCATCCATAAAAATGAAGTCAGAGCCGACTGCACCCCTGAAAAGAAGCACGTAAGGCCGCCCGCGGTAGTCGAGCGGTTCAGTCCGGAAGCGCGCGACTGCTACGGTCGCTGGTTCGAATCCTGCCTCGGACATGTGTGTGTGTGTGTGATGTCCTTAGGTTAGTTAGGTTTAAGTATACTGCTGGTCATTAAAACTGCTACACCAAGAAGAAATGCAGATGATAAACGGGTATTCATTGGACAGATATATTATACTAGAACTGACATGTGATTACATTTTGGGTGCATAGAAAGAGTAAAGCGTTTATTTTGTGTTTGTTCTTTTGTTTGTTGTGGTTTTCACTGATCGCCGGTGAAGCAATAAAGAATGAACAGTATTGTTTCTGCAAGCAATGCTACTTTGAACAATGCGTTGTTGCCTGTTTTGAATTGCATCTTACAAAAATAATTACTGAAATATGTGGCATTTACTTCATTGTAAAGTCGTGTTGATCTTAATAAATGAATAAAGAGGCTAAAGAGCAATGTGGTTCAGATTAAAAATGGAGTCATTGCTTAGGGTTCTGTGAAATTTGCTGGAGGCAGCTCCATACATATGATTGACCACCTCGGTTTCTTCATCTCGTCTAACGATTTAATTGTCAGCAATTATTATTGCTGCTGCATAACGCACTCCTTTCTCACTCTGAAAGAGAGGCTCTTGCTAAGAACGTTTCTGTTTAAACCCACTCCTGCACGATCTAGAGAAACGTCTGCTTTGTCCAATACCTGCGAAACTCTGTGTTCTGTCGAGATGTCAATTTGTCAGTTTCTTCCGACAGTCTCTTCCATCGTAATACTATCGCCGATGTCGTAGGAAACAATAAGCCTTGAATAGATCTCTCAGACAGAGCCTACAACGTGTCTTTGGAAGGCGCCTACGGCATAATTATCACTCTAATGTCCCTATCCGTAACCCCCTAGTTTGGGTCTCCACAAGCAGACATTATATGATCCATAAAATCTTCTTCAAATAGAACTGCTTAAGATTTTCCACTACTGAACATCTGCTGTTGGGGAAAAGAATATATATAAAAGCTTAGATAGCGTCGCTATGGTGTCCCCTGTTATACCACTTTTGGTTGGTGTTCTTATGAGTTTGGCCTTATAGTTGGTGGAACTACACTTCGCCACCAGACATTTTATCATTATACGGCGCTCGTTACTGTAAACGTAGGTGTTGACTCTAGCGATTGTTGATTAAGTCTGCTGCAATCTGTTCATAAATATTCAGTGTGGGTCGTGCTTCTCTGATTGCTATTCCTGCCAGCATGTATCGACCGTGCTTTCTGTAGGTACTGCGCAAGATATTGCTGTACCTCAGACTGTACATATTGTGTATGAATTTGAATTGCATGTAATGGAAAAAAACGATTCACCCCTGGAAAATAAATGAAGACAGGCGTAAAAAAGTGTCTTATGCACACGTACGACATTGTCCACATCCTTTTAAATATTATCAACGAGAGGAAGAAAAACTCGGTATTATCTCTATTGCACTGTAACACAGCACAGCTTTTTTTCTCTACATACCGGAGACTTAGAGATAAGAAAATGGTACTGTTCACGTTGTGAAGAACGGAATGCTATATTTGTACGTTCGTAAATTTTCGCGAGTGATAAGTGTTCGAGATTCGAGCACAGATTAGAGCTATTCAGGTATGACGCTAAATGAGAGATTCTCCGGTATAACGCTGGAAACTTAAATTCAATTTTTACGGAATAACTGTAAGAAAAATATGACACGAAGTCGCATGTTTTATTATGTCGATTTTTTTTAATACTGGAAACTTTTCTTCCGCATCTAATAACATATGGTACTGTTTTTGCGTAGGTCCATTAAGTGTTTCACGATCAGTCGAAATACAGAGTAGGCTTTACTCTATGAGGTGAATGACATTAGCATTTTCTCCACTTATGTGTGTGTATTCCGTAACGATTCGCGCCATTCTTCTTTGAATCTTCTCTATTTCTCCTGTTATTCACACCTGGTCCCTGTCTGTCGAGCAATGCTCGAGTTTCATAAGCTGCCTTGTTTGCGGGACAATTGCATTTCCTTATGATTTTTTTCAATGTGTCTTAAGTTATTTCTGGCGCCTTTTAGCCAATCGTGCAATCGAATAGTAATTTGTTGTTCTAAGTTTTTACGTTTACTTCTGCTGGCATTTAAATGCCAATCACTTCAATAAGCGTCTTCCTGTATGTGGAAGGGAAAATGGTACAAATGGCTCTGAACACTATGGGACTTAACATCTGAGGTCATCAGTCCCCTACAACTTAGAACTACTTAAACCTAACCAACCTAAGGCCATCACACACATCCATGCCCGAGTCAGGATTCGAACCTGCGACCGTAGCGGTCGCGCGGTTCCAGAGTGAAGCGCCTGTGTGGAAGGAACTTACTGTCATTACGATTTTCCTAAATACAACATCATACTCCGCGAGAAACTTTACGGGACTTCCGACGCTATCGATTAGATAGTTTATATTTTTTCCTGACAGTAATAGTTCTATAACACTCCCTTGAGGTACGGAAGAACTTAATTTGCATCTGACGATTTCGTTCTTAATGAACGTTACGTTGAACTGTGAAACTCCTGAATCCAATCATAAATCTTGTACGACTTTCCGTTAACTCGTACTGCGTTCGGCAGGCGACGTTGAGGAACTCCTTCTGGAACTTAGGCAACACCCCTTGATGCTGTGGAAGTATCATCAACCAACTGCGTTGTAACTGAGATGTCTCCGTTTACTGTCTCTACATAGGACCAAAACTTCATAGGCTCTTAATTTGGACCAATACTCGAAACTTTACTTTCGAATTCATTGAACGCATCTGACATTGCCCTTCTTGAACCGATAGGCAGTAGCGCACAGTAGATGCAGAGTGTGCCTGGTAAGGCTATACAGGGTGTGGGCACTTTTAGAGTGTGTTCAAAGAAAAGATTAAAATTTTCATTAACTATCTCTTCTTCTTCGGTTATCAACCCACAGGTTGGTTGGCAGCAGCACGCCATTCCGTTCTTTTGTCAACTTTCTTCTTCATATCTGCATAGGTCTGGCACCCGATGTCATTTATTACTTGTTGAATGTAGGTTAATCTAGGTCGTCCTCGGCGAGTTCTTCCTTCAATGATTCCTTCTAATATTCTCTTAATGAAATTGTTATGCCGTAAAATGTGACCTATGAAGGTTATTCTTCTTTTCTGTATATTTCGCCAAAGAGATCTGTTTTCTTTCACTCTTCTGAGGACATCTTCGTTTGTAGCCTTGTCTCGCCAGCTGATTTTTTCCATTCTCCGGTAGCACCACATTTCGAATGCCTCTAATCTTCTCTTTTCTTCTTTTCCACAAGTCCAAGTTTCACATCCGTAAAGGGCTGTACTCCACACATAGGTTTTCATGACTCTCTTTCTTACGTCTAAACTAACATTTCTACTCGTCAGTAAGTTTCTTTTTCCATTGAATGCTATTTTGGCAAGTTGTATTCTGTTTTTAATGTCACTTTTGCTCCTTCCATCTGCTGTTATTTTGCTACCTAAGTAGTTAAATTCTGTAACCTGCCCTAGTTTCTCTCCCTTTATTGTTATTCGTATGGGTTCATTGTAGTTCAGGGCGCCACTCACCATCACTTTAGTCTTTTTCTTATTTATTTTCATTCCATACTGTTCTTTTAAGGTGTTTTCCATTTCATTGAGTGCGGCTTCTAAATCTTCTTTCCTTTCTGTAATTATGGCGATATCATCTGCATATCGCAACATATCTATTTTCATTCCGTTAAGTTTTATTCCTACTTCGATATTCTCTCTTATTTTGTCTATTGCTTCTTGGATATATGCGTTGAAAATTACTGGAGATAGTGGGCATCCCTGTCTCACTCCTTTCCTTATTCTTGCTGTTTCTTCTTTGTTTTCCTTCTTAACTAAGGCTGTTTCATTTTGGTATATTTTAAAGATTATCCTTCTATCATTATATTTCAGACCAGCCTTCTTCAGAATTCTAAACATTTCTGGCCATACAACATTGTCAAATGCCTTTTCGAGGTCTACGAAGGCTATAAATACTTGTTTGTTTTTGGAAATTTGTTTCTCAATTATTAGTCTTAAAGATAAGATTGCTTCCCTCGTCCCTACACCGCTTCTAAAACCGAATTGGTCTTCACTTAGAGTGCTATTCAATTGGTTTTCAACTCTTTTCAAAATTATTCTTATTAGAATTTTTGATGCGTGTGAAAGAAGACTGAGTGTTCGATGGTTTTCACAGTCCATAGTAGATGCTTTCTTAGGTATGGGGAATATGATGCATTTCTGATAGTCTTCAGGAACTTCACCTGTTTTGTATATTTTCTGTATGAGTTGCAGTAATGTAGCTTTCATTTTGTCTCCTGATTTCTTAATTAGTTCAGAAGGTATATCATCAACACCTGCCGCTTCCTTATCTGGTAGTTCTTTTAGTGCTTTTTCAAATTCATCTTTCAGAATTGTGTCCCCTAGTTCTTCTTTCTCTACTTCTTCGCTTAATTCTATCATATTATCTGTTAGAGGGTCTCCTTGATATAGCTCTTCAATGTATTCTTGCCATCTCTTCAGCGTGTCATATCCAAATAGTACCTTGCCCTCTTTGTTCTTTATAGTTCCTGAAGATTTTACTTTCCGTTTAGCAAAGTTTTGTTTTATTGTTCTGTAGGCCAAGTCAGTTTTTCCTTTAACCATGTTTTCCTCCACCTCTTTACAAATGCTGTTGAGGTAATTTTCTTTTGCTTTCCTAGATTCTCTGTTTATTTGGTTTCTAAGCTGTCTATATTTGTTTTCGCTTTGCTCGTCAAAGGCATTTTTGTATAGTCTTCTTTCTTCCATTAGACAAATTATTTCAGGTGTTATCCACTCTTTCCTGTTTACAGGTTTGGCTTTCCCAATAAATTCTTCTGCTGCTTTATGTATGCCTTCTTTGATTTGTTTCCACTCCTCGTTAGTACTCCCGGGAAAAGTTTATTTCTGGTACGGGTTACAGTAGGGCGCAATCAGCGTGGTTAACAATTTCGCCAGCAAGTATTGGTGAGGGTGAGAGGTGATCGTTTTAAAAATTTAACTCTGCCATTCCGGACCCATATACTACGCAGTTAGGTTTCTGTTGTGAGTGACGCATCATGTGATTCCTCTGCGAAGTTCCCTATTGGCTATACACACCTTGAATACAGAAGGCAGATAGTTAGCAGCTCAAGTTTCAAGAGAGAAAATCACCTCTGCCAAGGTGATGATCTTGCTTACCACGTAGGTCACAGTGAATTGTAATGGAACAAAACGAGAAAATACACTAAAAAAAGAACCGACGTACCAGGAAGCAATTATCCGAATGAGACGAAAATCGGTAGATGCAATGAACATGTACAGACAAACAAATGATTAAAATTTCAGCAAAACTGGACGATTTATTCAAGAGAAAGAGCTTCACAAATAGAGCAAGTCAATAACACGTTGTTCCACTTCCGGTCCTTATGCACGCAGATATTCAGCTTTGCATTGATTGACAGAGATGTCGGATGTCCTCCTGAAGGATATCGTGCCAAATTTCGTCCAGTTGACGCGTTAGATCGTCAGAATCTCGAGCTGGTTGAAGGGCCCTGGTCCTAATGCTCCAAACATTCTCAGTTGGGGATCTGGGCTTGGCAGGCACGAAGACAAGCAGTAGAAACTCTTGCCTTGTGCGGGTGGGCATTGTCTTACTGAACTGTAAGCCCAGGATAGCTTGCAATGAATGGCAACAAATCGAGCGTAGAGTATCGTCGACGTATCGCTGTTCCGTAAGCGTGCCGCGGATGACAACCAAAGGAATCTTACCACGAAAAGAATTGTCTCGCAGACCATCACTCCTGGTAGTTGGGCCACTTAGCGCGCAATAGTGAAACTGGTACCCCACCGCTGTCCAGAGTACATCCACACACGTATTCGCTGGTCATTGGGGTTCAGTTCGAAGCGGGGCTCATCACTGAAGACAATTCTACTCTAATCAATGAGATCCCAGGACGAAGACGAGCAGGTGGCTGGGACAGGTGTTTGTAGGCGCAAGACCGCCGCCGCTCACCGGCAGCTAGTCCGGCCCGCCCTAGTACTCTCGATGGTGGACGTGCTCTTAAGCGGGTGCCAACAGCATGTCGTGGACGACAGGTGTCGTGAAGGCGGAAGCCCAGCGACACTGCGTACAGCCAGGGAGACGTTACTCACATGCCTAATCTAGCGTGTTATACGTGGAAGTTTGCAGTCACTTGGTAGCGGAAGGCCCAGGCTCATCCAGATCTTCAAATATGGCAGTGGCCAAACAGCAATGGCAGCCTTCAGCGGCTAAGCCAGCTGGCTGGCTTTGATCTCGGAGTGAAGTGTTCTCCTGGCTGTAGACACCAAATCACGACTCGCCTGTCAAGTTATCCTCTAACTAGTGAGGGTATCATTCCGTACGTATCAGAAATTCAGATGGGATTATTAGAAACTGAGACTGAGGCTTCGGGAGCGGTCGTGTTTATGCAAGTGATAACGTCATCGTGGCTGGCGATGTGGTCATTTGCCCTCATTATCCGGAGGTGTCGGAGAACCTTGGTGTCTCAGCTATTGTCAGTTCCCTTTGCTTTCGCACTTTCCGTTAGTGCTAGGACGCTGTGGAGCGGCTCAGCTCGTTAAATGTTACGGCTTTGCAGTGCAAGGCTCGTAAATTAATGCATTAGGTGGTGTTATAATGCGCCATTTGCACTTCTTGATTACGGCTCGGCTTAGTGTGAATATATATCACGAGCTGCGCCCTGCCTTCTCCAACATTGCACTCTGTGTGCCTGAGATACTGGTTGTGACACACGTTAAGAGCCGTATCTGATTCTCTGCCGGCTGTGACAAGTAACAACTTCTTAAATTTATGTGCACACCCAGGCACTGAATTTTCTCCGCAACAATACTAAAAGGTAATGGAGATTCTAGGCGTACTTAAATAGGAATCTTGGGAAGGCACGCGGCATTATTTTTGCAAAATCCTTTTGAGTAAATTTAGAGAGATGACATTCGACGTTGACAAAGCGAAATGTTTTGGCGCTATCGTGTATCTCACGTAGGAATTATAGGAATAAGACAAGAGAGATAAGGTCGCTTTCACTTACTAGCAGACAGTTTTCTCTCGCTAAACACGCAGATGGCACAGAACAGAAAATCGCTAATATTGCTTTGAAGTAGCCCCCGTACGCACTGTATAGTGGATACGGAGTACACACGTGTATGTAAATTTAGTTTTTCAATTTTTGCTTGTGAAGAATGCTTTGACTTAATTTGAAACTGTGATGAAAGTCCGTTGTATTCGCAGCAATTGTTGAAGTATGGTGGGTCTTTCCCATTCTTCATAATATTGCAATGGACATACACATCTAAAGCATGCTGTAAAAGTCTCGAAATTCTGTCAATTTACGTTCCACGTTTTCCTCTTCAGAGATGAAATATTGATGTTGACTGCTCATGTACTCTGCAGTATGTTTCCTGACGCTCTTATTAATCAGAAATACTTCCATACTTTCCTTCACATTCCATTTAATACCTATATTTATTACCGCTACAGCAGCCTTACAGTCACTGTCTTCCTACTACACTTCAACTGCATGGAAAGTTAACGGGAGATATAAGACGTTGCCCCCACGAGTCCTCTCTCTCACTACTCCAGATAATTTTCAGAACTTTACCATAGTATGGTGAGGAAATTTATGCACATTTCCTCTGAATGTTCCACCACTACAGTTCTTGATACAAGCATTCAGATACCATGTTCGAAGCACCTGTAACACTTACCTTCATCCAGACTATTTCGCATTCTGAATCTGTAATAAGCTCAGTAGATACAAAATATGCCGCCACCTTTATCATTCACTCCATTCTTGCGATGTACTCTCCAACCAAAATTTCAGATATCGTTGCTGTTTACTTTTGTCTTTAGTCCAGTTCTATCCAAAAGAGGAGTGTTCCCTCATGTTTATAATGTAGCTGAACTACCATTCTCTGCCAAAAGGGCACACTATTTATCATCTATCTCTACATCTACATGGCTACTCTGCAATTCACAGTTATGTGCTTGGCAGAGGGTTCATCAAACCAGCTTCACTCTCTAACAGAGGGTGTGAAAAACACTTAAACCTTTCCATGCGAGCTCTGATTTCTCTTTTCTTTATTACAATGATCATTTCTCCTCATGCAGGTGGGAGACAAAACAATATTATCGCATTCAGAGGAGAACGTTGGAGATTGAAATTTCGTAGAAGATCCCTCCGCAATGAAAAACGTCTTTGCTTTAATGATTGCCACCCCAACTCCGTGACACTTTCTCTCCTATTTCGCGATAATACAAAACGAGCTGTCCTTTCTGAACTTTTTCGATGTTCTCCGTCAATCTAATCTGGATAAAATCAAATACTGCTTAGCAGTTCTGTTGTGTACATAGTTCCGCGTAGTCAGCGCGTACACAACTTTCCCACTAGAGCGCACCCCGCTAAGCACAACAGCGCAGGCGCAGCGCTCGTCCGTCTCCACACTACAAGATGGCACTGCCATAGAGACGGACCAAATTCTGCTTCCGCTGATCCGCGTATTAATATGTAACGCAGCCAATGAGATTGCTGCTAACGTAGAACCTTTTCTCCTCTCGGATCACACTCGCGCAGTGATACATGAACGCGCGAGGTATTATAACTAGTGTACTGACCTCCAATTAGTCAGTCTGCATTTGTCTGCACCAGTCTGTACCAGTCTGCATTAGTCTGTACCAGTCTGTACGAGTTCTACATTTGTCTGTACCAGTCTATAGTCAAGTTTCAGTCTGCGCCTAATAAGATTACCATACTCCTGTACATAGCCATGAAGATAAATGTACAGACACTTTTGTTGGTTACCGTGAATCTGCTACTCTAAGCGTGCAAGTGGCATTTCTATCGTCTGACCTAACGGCAGAAGATAAACACGCCACGATAAGACCATGAGACATATTGCTGACACTCGCCTACTTCGTTAGAGCGACAAGTCAAATAATCTGATGGTGTGTGTGCTGCAGGTCTTACAGTACGCACACCACAAGCACTCTAGCAAAAGAGGAACAAGTTTAGTGTAGAGAGTCTCTTTGGTATATGTGCTGCATCTTCTAATTGTTTTGCCAATAAAACGCAGTCTTTGGTTTGCCTTCCACACAACATTTGAAAGGTCTCTGTTGGATTCATTTCATGTTAATTTCTTAAATCTGTTGTCATTTACAGCATACATTCCACTTCTAAATTTACTGTGGTGTTTCTGACTATCTGGGAGGAGACTGAGCAGTGAAACGTGTTACTTTTACACATAAACAAGAACGATCTGTCACACTACTACACTTTAAAACACAGTTTATATGTAATTCATGTCACACAGTCTCATACGGAACCTACATCCGCTTTCTTTTATATACTGTATACGATAAGATACTGTCATCCCTTCTGTGTGAGAGGATGAATGAGCAAATGTATTTCTAGTTGCATGCTTGATGGTAGCAGACAAGCGTGTCTGCTAGAGAACAGTAGGACCAACGTCGGAACAGGTAGCTACGCTTTCTAAAAGCAGAGAGGTTTCTATTCTTAGTATGGTCTTGTCCGTCCCTTGTCATGTTGGTATAGGAAGCTGCCTCTCTGGCCACTTCCGTTTGTATCTGTTAAGCACGCTCGGTAGGAGCGCAGGTCAGTCTGTCCGCGGCGAGCGTCTGAAGTGGTAAGATCTCCGGGTAAGCGCGTGTCTGCTAAGTCCGTAGGACATTGGATTTCTTAAGTTCAGCCTAACTGAAAATTTAATCACCTTTATTTCAGGTTTAGCTCTAAAATATCTAATGTTATCTTAAATTGCAACGCAGTGTATTTCGAGTGTGAAGTTCAGAATATCTTCCAGTAGTTGCTTTGTCACTACTTTGTGAGTAAAGTGGAACCACGTCTTGATCAGTAACTCTAACTAAGATCCTCAATCTTAAACGCGAATGTGCGTGAGATTATAACGTCTCGTCTTGACAATATTTTTCAATATAGCAACTTTTCTTTATGTTCAACCCACGTGGGTTGAATTACATATAAACTGTGTTTTTAAGTGTAGTTGTGTGACAGATCGTTCTTGTTTATGTGTAAAAGTAACACGTTTCACTGCTCAGTCTCCTTCCAGATAGTCAGAAACACCACAGTAAATTTACAAGTGGAATGTTTGCCGTAAATGACAACAGATTTAAGAAATTAACATGAAAGGAATCCAACAAAGACCTTTCACATTATCTATATGGACGTTCCAATTTAAGCTGCTCGTAATTGTAATTTCTAGGTATTTAGTTGGCCAAAGGCCTTACAACAGTGGTAACACCGGTTCCGGTCAGATCACTGAAGTTCAGCGCTGTCGGGCTGGGCTAGCACTTGCATGGGTGACCATCCGATCTGCTGAGCGGGATGTGCTCAGCTCTTGTGAGGAGCTACTTGACTGAGAAGTAGTGGCTCCTATCTCGTAAACTGACATACGGCCGGGAGAGCGGTGTGCTGACCACATGCTGACGCCCGTGGGCTGTCGATGATACGGGGGCCGGTCGGAACCGTTAGGCCTTCATCGCCTGTTCGAGCTGAGTTTAGTTTAGTTTCAGGTATTTAGTTGAGTTGACAGTCTACAGATTTGTGTGATTTATTATGTAACCGAAATTTATCAGATTCCTTTTAGTACTCATGTGGATGACCTCATTCTTTTCATTACTTAGTATCAGCTGCCACTTTACGTGTCATAAAAATATCTTGTCTAAATCATTTTGCAGTTGGTTTTGATCCCCTGATGACTTTACTATACAGTAAATGGCAACATCGTCTGCAAACAATCTAAGATGACTGCTCAGATTGCCTCCTAAATCGTTTATGTAGATCTGAAACAGCAGAAGGACTATAAAACTTCCTTGGGGACGCCAGATATAACTTTTGTTTTACACGACGAAATTCCGTCAATTACTACTAACTGCGGTGTTTCAGACAGGAAATCAAGAAGCCAGTAGCACAACTAAGACGATACTCCGGAGGCACGCAACTTGTTATTAACTGCTTGTGTGGGACGGTATCAAAAGCCTTGCGGAAATCTACAAATAAGGTATCAATATGAGATCCGCAGTCGATAGCACTAATTACTTCGTGAGAATAAAGAGCCAGATTTGTTTCACAAGAACGATATTTTCTGAATTTGTGCTGACTGTGTGTCCTCGAAGTAATTCATAATGTTCGAGAACAAAGTATGTTCCAAAATCGTACTGCAAATCGATGAGAATATTATGGATCTATAATTCATCGGATTACTCCTACTCCCTTTTTTGAATATTGTTGTGAACTGTGCAACATTCCAGTCTTCAGGTACGGATCTTTCCTGGAGCGAGAAGCTGGATACAATTTATAAGTACGAAGCTATTGTATCGACATACTCTGAAAGGAATCTAATTGGTATACAATCTGGACTGATGGACTTCCCTTTATTAAATGATTTAAGCTGCTTTCCTACACCGAGGATTTCTACTTCTAAGTTACACATTTTGGGCAGCAATGCTGGATTCTAAATCAGGAATATTTACTCTGTCTTCTTTGCTGAAGGACTTTCGGAAAACGCTTTGGTGACTCTGTCATCGATAACATTTCCTTCGCTGTTGCGAAGTGAAGGTATTGAGTGTGTCTTTCCTCTGCTATACTTCACATATGACCACAATCTCTTTGGATTTTCTACTAGATTTCGAGACAGAGTTTCGTTGTGGAAACTACTGAAAGCAATATTTCAGGGCCTGTGTTGTTTGGAATTACTAAACGGAGTAAGTCAGGTCGAAATCGAACTCACGAAGAATGTTCCTTTATACACTCCTGGAAATGGAAAAAAGAACACATTGACACCGGTGTGTCAGACCCACCATACTTGCTCCGGACACTGCGAGAGGGCTGTACAAGCAATGATCACACGCACGGCACAGCGGACACACCAGGAACCGCGGTGTTGGCCGTCGAATGGCGCTACCTCCGCACCATTTGTGCACCGCCGCCGTCAGTGTCAGCCAGTTTGCCGTGGCATACGGAGCTCCATCGCAGTCTTTAACACTGGTAGCATGCCGCGACAGCGTGGACGTGAACCGTATGTGCAGTTGACGGACTTTGAGCGAGGGCGTATAGTGGGCATGCGGGAGGCCGGGTGGACGTACCGCCGAATTGCTCAACACGTGGGGCGTGAGGTCTCCACAGTACATCGATGTTGTCGCCAGTGGTCGGCGGAAGGTGCACGTGCCCGTCGACCTGGGACCGGACCGCAGCGACGCACGGATGCACGCCAAGACCGTAGGATCCTACGCAGTGCCGTAGGGAAGAATAGCAGCCTGCATTGCTGCGAAAGGTGGATATAAACTGTACTAGTGCCGACATTGTGCATGCTCTGTTGCCTGTGTCTATGTGCCTGTGGTTCTGTCAGTGTGATCATGTGATGTATCTAACCCCAGGAATGTGTCAATAAAGTTTCCCCTTCCTGGGACAATGAATTCACGGTGTTCTTATTTCAATTTCCAGGAGTGTAGAAACGACAGGTTGACGATGGGGTGACTAAAATTGCCGCCACTGCATACAATGATGACTGCCACTGCATTAGTGGGCGAACGACAGTCTTATTGATTCGTGACTATCAACAGCAATAGCGAAAAGCTGCCATTGTTCCGTCAAAAATGGGTCAAATGGCTCTGAGCACTATGGGACTCAACTGCTGAGGTCATTAGTCCCCTAGAACTTAGAACTAGTTAAACCTAACTAACCTAAGAACATCACAAACATCCATGCCCGAGGCAGGATTCTACCCTGCGACCGTAGCGCTCTGGCGGTTCCAGACTGCAGCGCCTTTAACCGCACGGCCACTTCGGCCGGCCATTGTTCCGTGGCACACTTCATGCGGCCGACATTAACGTGGCCTTATTGCAAGAAGTATCCGTTTTTGGCTTCCTGGACATCTCTGGATACAGGACATACATATCAGATGCGTCGAACACGAGCAGTAGTGGCGCAATACTTCTCAAAGGTTTAGTAGCCGTTGATGTATATTACCTATCGAATGCCAGGGGCATAGCACTTACGGTCCGAGGAGTACATCTCGTCAATGTTTACGCACCATCCGGTGCGAGCAGGAGGTGTGAACGTTCGATATTCTTTACTGAGAAATTAACGCAGCTATACAAGGCAGGGTAGATGCTATGGTGATCGGGGGCAATTTTAATTGTACACAATCTCCGAATAACCAAATTTTTCACCATTCACCATGCCCAGCACTCGGCGTTGTCATTCGCGGGCTCGGTTTGGTAGACACTTGGGACATCATCTACGCTGATAGATTAGGTGTCACGCAATTCAGAGAACATTCGTCTAGCTGAATTGACAGGATATATACCTTTTTCTCTCTCAGGAATGCTGTCACGGCAGCCGAGTTGTGGCCATTAGCATTTACTGACCACACTGCTTTCATCTGTGCTATTACACTTGGACTCCAACGGGTGTGCCGCAGCCGCAGCTCGTGGAAATTTAACACCGCTCACCCGACGTCACCGGAATGTCAAGCGGCGGTGGAAGACACGTGGAGACTGTGCCTACAACGACGAGGATCACACGTCTGCTTTACAGTGGTGGCTGAACTGTGCCAAGATGAGCCTTCGACGCGCCTCCAAGACGTTTGGTAGGGAAGCTGCGGCGTCGAGGCACAGCACTACGGAATTCTTTTACGCCATCCTCAGGGAGTGTTTCGTTATGCCCCCATCACTGGACGGTCAGATAACTGTCAATAAGAAAAAGCGAAGATCGTGACACTGACCCGTCAACACTTGGAAGGAACCATCATTCGTACGCATCAAACCGTCGGAATCGCCAGCGAACGGCCCTCCATGTATCATATAGCCGTGGAACAAAAGCGTAGACACAGGACTTCGATACGTGAGGTGATGGCATCCGTCACGTCACGCAAAGAGACATAAGCAATACGTATGCGGAGAAGAGTTCTGATGCAGAGATCATTGCTGCTGTCGCTGATTTGACGCACGTTACGGTTGCTCTGGAACACCGACAAGAACTAATAGAACCGGTGACTGAAGAAGAAGTGTTGGATGCCATAGGAAAAGGGGCACCCAATAAGACACCAGGATCACATGGGTCACGCTGAAGTTTTATAGGACGTTCCAGAGGCTATTGGTACCCTATTGAACTACTATATGTCAAGAGATCGTGACAACAGAGGTGCAATTTCCGGATACCTTTGTAGAAAGTGTCATCATCCCAATCCGTAAACCTCGCGGATGATCACGTATTACGAACTACCGACCATTAACTTTGTTAAACTGTGGTATGAAAATCTTCACACGTCTGCCGGCAGCTCGAATTCGGCGTACGACGTCTGGTGTCCTGTCAATGGATGAGACATGCATGTTTGGGACGCATAATATCCGCGCCGCCCTGTGCCGCCACAGGGACCTGATCGCCCTCGCTAATGTGCGTCGTGTTCCGGAAGCGCAGGGTGCGATAGGCTTTAGCCAAGCCTTCGATAGCGTCAGTCATAGCTACTTAACTGTTGTTAGCTGGGCGCTTTCGTCGAGGAGGTGCCCCATCTCCTACGTGGCGCAACATCGAAAGCACTCGTCAACGGTAGACTGTCGAACAAGGTGCAGATTCGCTGCTCTGTTAGACAGTGATGCTCCTTAGCGACGATACTGTACGCTTAAGCATTAGAACGTTTGTTGTGTGGTCTGTGACACGGCCTCACGGGATTACCTCTGTGTGGCGTCGTTTTTAGGTGCACTGGGTATGCAGATGATCTGATGTTAACTCGTCGTGAAGAAAATGATGCCCGCAGAGCCATGGATTGGTTAGCCACTTATGATGCAGCTTCGGGCACCGTATAAATGTACACAAATCGGTTGCCTTCAGTATAGGCGCTGGGATGACACCTGCAAACGTCACCCGACTCATTGTGCGATAAAATCCGCTGTGTTCGTATCGACTTCACCTCACGCACGACGACCTTTAATTATCGGAGCCTTTTACAACATATCCGTGCTGGACTTGTGGATCATCGTCTCTCTGCTTTGGACATTCATCAACGGACCGCATTTATTAATGTCTATCAGGATCCACGAATACCGCACGCTGCACAACATTACCGATGCGCAAACACGTAGCTCGGAGCCCCATTGCAGCGTTCGGTTCATTTGTCAGCACAGGGATGATATCACAGGTTCGATACGACTTCCTCACTCTTCCTGTGGACTTGGGCTTGTCAGTGTTCATCATCGAGCAGTATCCAGTATCTTTATGCTTTAGTATGTACCTCAAGATTTGGTGGCGATGCCCGACCAGCCACATGGGCTTACTGATACAGGTTCTGGCACCATCTTCCCTTCAACTTCCGGTGGCGCTTACCCAGATACCGGTGCCATTTTCCGACTTTGGGAGCTTTTATCTGGAGTATAGCTAGCTACCTACGGACGTTATCCCTGTCTTTCGCTTACCAACAGCCAGTGACATCAACTGCACCCTATTTCGCCGCCGCTCGCCTAATGTCGTCGAACTGACAAATCCCACCGTGCACTGGAAGTTAATATGGTGCACTGCCAATTCGGTAGCGCTAGATTCAGGGGTAAGTTCGACCGGGTACGTGACAGTGAACAAAAAACAGATGACGCGAGAGAGACTTCACAGGATCCATGTTGCCGATAAGCGTCTATGTGTGAACTGCAGCGTTCAGGATACAGACGAACACCGACTACATTGTGAGCCGGCGGGAGAGATATGGTATTTTGTGCGTCAAATTTTGGTTCTCCTTTTATGGCCGTGGGGCAACGGTCTTCCGCAGTGGATATACCGGTTCCCGTAAAATCACCGAAGTTAAGCGCTGTCGGGTGTGGCCAGCACTTGGATGGGTGACCATCCGGAACACCATGCGCTGTTGCCATTTTTCGGGGTGCACTCAGCCTCGTGATGCCAATTGAGGAGCTACTCGACTGAGTACTAGTGGCTCTGGTAAACGAAAGCGGTCATAACGACTGGGAGAGCGGTGTGCTGACCACACGCCCCTCCTATTCGCATCCTCAGCTGAGGATGACACGGCGGTCGGATGGTGCCGATAGGCCACTTGTGGCCTGTGGACGGAGTGCTTTATTTTATTTTTATTTATTTATTTATTTACTTTTTTTTACGGCTGTCGTTCGCTTATGTCGATTCACTCGTTCTCCTCTAGTGGGACACTGTTTATTACCCTAGCACGAAACACAGCCCTGTCACGTGGATCAGAGGCCATGCGAATCATTGTTCGTTTGGAAGTGGTGTCATAGGACTCACGACTTTTTGGAACTATTTAAACGATCATCATTGTGCCATTGTGAAAAACCCTAAGTACAGCCAATACTTTTCGAGCTTCTTGCGGAGCATCTTCCACGATCCGCCCCGTAGCTGGATCATTCATGGCAGGAGATAAATTTGATACATTCACACGTAGGAGATTGAACAGATAACGTTACCTACACGACATTACGGGAAGACGGGCCATGAAGATGGGGTGGCGGCGTTCTTGGAGTATCGACGCTGCATGTGTTACTTGTGTTTGTTTTCTTTTTTCACTCGAGTAGTACGTATTCCTTCTTCTTTTAAAATCCTGGCGACAGGGACAAGTAATGGAAAAGGCGGATTAATTTTTTGTCTATAAATAAATGAATATACTGTTATGGCCATTTACCCCTTCCACACGTTCATGCCGGCCGGGCTGGCCGAGCGGTTCTAGGTGCTACAGTCTGGAGACGAGCGACTGCTACGGTCGCAAGTTCGAATCCTGCCTCGGGCATGGATGAGTGTGATGTCCTTAGGTTAGTTAGGTTTAAGTGGTTCTAAGTTCTAGGGGACTGATGACCTCAGAAGTGAAGTCCCATAGTGCTCAGAGCCAGAGCCGTACGTTCATGTTTGGAGACGGAGACATCGTGCCCAGGCTTCGTAAAATTATCTCTGCCTGGTTTGCCTACGTGACGGTGTCCCTTATTTAAAATAATAATAATAATAATAATTGGGGGAAGGCGCGATAAGCGGGAAATACGGGTTCGAGTCCCGGCCCGACATACATTTTCATTGTCGTCATTCCGGCTAACGGTTATCCATATTCGCAACTGCGTTTACATTTCATGTACTTGTGAAAGCGTCTAGCACTGAAGTTCGCACTAAATTTCTAGCTTATGTAATACTTCGTGAATCTTGAGGTTTCGAGTTCTTTTAAATTTGGCATGCTTTTTTCGTTGCTTCTGCAACAGTATTCTGAGCTGTCTTGTATACCATGGAGGAGGAGGGGGGGCAGTCTCGTCAATTACTGATTAATTTAGTATAAATCTTTCTATTGCTCTTCATACTATTTCTTTGGATTTAAGCCACATTTGATCTACACTTTCATAGTTAATTCGGAAGAAATGGAGGATGTCCCTTAAAGACCTCAAGCGAATTTTTATCTTTTTCTTTAAATAGATGTATTATGCATTTATATTTGGATGTCACGATATTCAGTCTCGATACAACGATCTTGCGTTCACTAATCCCTGTATCCGTCATAACTCTTCAGTTAGCTGTTGTTTACTTGTCGCTAAGATTGGGGTAAGTTTTCGCAGTCATTTACACATAGGGTGGGCTCCTGAACTACATGTTCAAAATAATTTTCGGGGAAAGTATTTAGTTCGATTTCAGACAAAGATTTATGCCTACTACCAACTTTCGACATGCAGTTTCGCCAACAAATCGAAGGTAGATTGAAGTCACCACCAAATGTAACTGTATGAGTTGGGTACGTTTATGGAATGACACTTAAGTCTCCTTTGAACTGTCCAGCAACTGTATCATCTGAGTCTGGAGATCAGCAAACAGAACGAATTATTAATTTGTTCCGGTTGCAGAAAATAACCTCAACCCATACTAAGACACAGGAATTATCTTCTTCAATTTCGTTACGAGGGTAGAGTGTCTCGGGAAACAGCTAAATGGGTTTCGGTCTCAAAGGGTGCAGGTCAAACATAGGACAAGAGTTGACGTAGGAACCATAGATAGCATAAATCCCTATAGGTACTGAACGCTGGCTCAAACCGGAGATAGATTCAGTTTAAATGGGTTTCAGAAAGGAGATATTAAATGGAGTTCGCGGTGACGTGTTTCTTGCTGTTAGAAGTAGTCTCATCGGATTAGGGAAGGATGGGTAAGGAAGTCGGCCGTGCCCTTTCAAAGGAACCATCCCGGCATTTGCCTGGAGCAATTTAGGGAAATCACGGAAAACCTAAATCAGGATGGCCGGTCTACACAGTTGTTAAAACGAAAGACTCTATCTATTAAACTCTCAAACTTAAAAAAAATTTAAGAATTTAAACTAATAACCACACAGATTACTGAAAATAAGTCGCTATTGTTTGAAGCTCGTAAAAATAATTCCCAAACGAACGCTAGTACACACCTGATCTGCTGCAGAAGCGGCTGGTGCTTCCTCACCGACGGTCTAACACTGAACTCTCCTAACGAAAACAAGCTAAAGCCTGTTCGATACCAACATGGACGCCATCGAACCTGTGGTGTGTTTACTGTAACTGCAACAATCTATTTGTGACACATTACGTTGTGTTCTACTCGGTTAGTCGATATTTGTGTGTAATACACATTCCTGATACCCATATCTGGGTTTCCCGCAAATTGCTTAACCGATCTTGAATGTTTTTGGTAGCATGTCTTAGGCAGGCTCCTTCGATCCTCCACTGTAAGTTAGTTGCCTGTCTCTAATAATGACGACGTACGGCCAGTTTGCTTTTCATCCAAACATCAACTGTTGTTCGAAATTGGTGAAAAAGAAAGATACTAAAAACACTCCACAACAGTTATCCCTCCTGAAATTTGTCTGTTGCCTTTTCTTGGTGTTTTGAAGATATCTAAAATTATGAATTTGTGGTGTAAAAGCAAATTCAACCCAAACAATACTCCTGATAAGAATTTTTGTTTGAGACACAGTGTCAGTGAAAAAAATTGTTTTGGTTCTCGTTACTTATAAAATATTTCTTAAATATAATTTTTTATCTTCTCTAGCAACAGAGCGAGCTCAAATGCTTCTTGCGTGATATTCGCTTGAAGATTACTTATTGACGCTGACTGCAGGACTGTGGAGACAGTAGTCACCTGTGGTTCCAGCAGATAGTGATTATTATTCTGTCTTTTCTCGGCAACAGAAATCTTGGACTGAATGTCACACCAGACTATTACGAGGCCACCTTATCATTTTTCTTGTAGTGGGAAGGAAAATGTTTTCGACCCAAATGCGATGCTTTACTCTTTCCTTTGTGAATATCAGACATCGGAAGCAGAAATGAAGGAGATGACAGCTTAGCACCCACCGACTTCTTGTAACATATGTCTGGTTTTTTTCTGCACAGCTACTTCTCCCCTTAATTCGACGCTTACCTCTCTGCAATGTGATTTACTTTCAATTAATGTTTTTTATTATATAAATCTCATGAAAATCTTGTGGACATGCTGAAAATTATTATTTCGGAGAGAATTTATACGCCGGTCACAGAAGAGACAATTCGTGAAATGATTCGAGGCTAAATGAAAATCGGAGGAACATCGAGCTCTTAGCGACACAGCGCTCTAAGTGTCTTCCACTAAAAGTTCGCCATTGTTGCTAAATAGGTTAGTGCGAGATATCAAGTCGAACCGAACACCATTGTTTTAATTTTTTAAATTTTTTATTTATTTAATTTTTTACTCTGATATAGCACAGTGCATGTGAAAATAGCAAGTGCCTTTTCGTACAGAAACCACATTAAACTGCAAGCCTCAATACGTAGATAGCTGATTGTTATACTTCTTGCACTCCGGAAGGAAGGAAGAACACATAAGCTACAACGTTACTATGCCTCGAAAGTCTCTGCTACTTTCAAGCTGATGACTACATTTACACAGAATGAATGTACCTTTGGCATTGACTTTAAACAGACCTATATTAAAAGACAGTCTGGTTACGATTAACTCAAACTGCTTCGACTCTATATATGTCGTCTACTTGCGAAATATGACCTAGAATATTTCGCAGGAACTTTTTGTGGTGAATCTCGTTTCCATATAAGCCACACGAGCCCAGAATTCCTCGAATGTAGAGCACGGTCTGCTGTCAGTGGATCATTATTCTCGCTTTCTGGGTGTGAAGCTGAACTAACTTCTGACAGGCAGTTTTCGGCGCAGCCGAGGGGAAGGCACATTGCTAAGTACTACTTTAAAGTGAGTTAAGCAATGAGTAGGAGTGGTGGAGAGGAGAGAGTGCGGCGAGGGTTCGGAGGCGGAAGGATTGGGCTCGTTCCTCGGTCGATAGGCGGGTGTGGCGCGCCGCAGCGGCAACGCGCATCCCGCGCGAGTCAATATTTGCTGTTTGTTTCCCCTCGCGCCAGGGTAAATACTAAACTGTTTTCAGTGGTCTCCGGTCACCATTTATTTTCACGCCCCACCCAAACTAGGGTGCAGTGGCCGCCGTTGTTTTCGGGTACACCGAAAAATTAATTAAAACTTATTTATAAATTAAAGCCCTCGGTGGCCGCTGAGCCGTTGTGAAGATGCACGCATTAAGCGCTTTTAAAAATTTAAAACGTTTTAAAAACTGGAAAAGTTGACAAAATTGAATTTTACAAATGCCGGCGCCACAGCGCCACCAGCGAACCCAGAGCGCCAGCGCCACCATTCCGAGTGACGGAAACTTCCTTAATATTCTCAATGGGCCCGCCGTGCAATTCGCACTTCAAGAATTTGCGAGTGTTTCGTTCTAAAATTCCTCGGAGCACAAACTAATGCTCAAAATGAAGACGCCGCAGTAAGTCCTTGCATAAGCTCTCAACAATTAGGTGCGGTCCTCCCAGTAAAGCAGCAACGCTTTCAAAGTTCCTCGCCCACCTCTCACTTTCCAAAAGCTGTGTTTTGATATTTCAAACCAGTCACGATGTAAAGTGATAATTTTTTTTCACTGTCGTTATGATCTGCATAGTTTGCGTATTTATGATCGGAAAGCTTTTTCTCGCATTATTTCGGTACTATGCACAGCAGTCTTCTTCTTCTGAAGGCGCCTACGTGGCTTTGCAGCATGAAAGGCATCAACTGTACCGCCTCCGAATGTCCTTCAGCCGCGAATTCCTTCGTCCTCCAACAGACCCCTGTATTTTCCCATAAATAATGAGTTGTAATAAATTGTATCTTTCGTCTCTTTAATGTGTCCTGTATATTGATTTTTCTTTGTTTTATAGTTACTTTTGATTTTTCTGTCAAAGAAGGACTTCTTCGTTTGAAATTTCCGACAAAAAGAGACGGGGATACAGATACATTTCAAAAGCTTCAGTTCTTTTGTCTAGATATTGTCACGGGTTCAGCTTTCGCATACATAGAGAAACATGGAGAACACGAAGCAACAAATCGTATGCATTCTCAGCTGCAGACTAAGATCCAATGTTAAGAAAGTTTCTCGTGCCAATAAATTTTCTCCTGGCTTTTTATGTTGTACATCTGATCTCTGTCTTATAGTCATACTGCTCATCCTTCACAGTGTCCAAGTACCTCGAGGACGATACTAGTTCGATTACCTTTTACTGCTAAGGTTTCTTGCAGTCTTCTCTTAGAGAAAACTACAACTTTGGTCTCGGAAGTGTTGACAAACAGGCCAAACTCTCCACTGCGCTGGACTAAATTGTCTATCATGTGTTGGAGCACCGGTCGATCATTCGCTATGACAACTGCGCCATCTGCTTACCTAATATTGTTAACTGTCTTCCTGTTTATAATGATGTCATTATTTTTTTCCTCTAACATATCCCAGAAAATAGCTCCGGTGTAAATTTTAGACAAGAGATTTGACAGTATACGGTCCTGGCAAACGCCTTTACTAATTTTAGTCGCTTCTGATGTTCCTTGGTCAGTTTTTACATCTGCTGTCTGATTCCAAAGCAGCACGCTGATGATGTATAAATCGTTTACGTCAGTACCAGTTGACCTCAAAGACTCCGCCATCTTTTTATGACAAAGTCAAAGGCTCTTTTATAGTCAACGAAACAAGCGTACACCTCGACATTCACATCTTTGCACCTTTCCACTAGTACGTTTAAAAAGAAAAGTGCTTCACGATTTCCTACTACATTTCGGAAGGCAAGCTGACTCACGTCCATTTAAGATTCACATTTTTTTATAAATCTGTATGTGTATGATTCGCAGAAATGTTTTGAGCACGGGAGACAGTAAAATAATCATACGCTAGTAATCAGATGGTGAGGAGGTGATCTACTTGGGCAGTAGTATAAAAGTTGATCTCAGTCAGCCACCAAACGCTGGTAAAAATAAACCTGCGGTCACAATGCAGTCAAATAGAGAGCTCTGTGTCTCTAAACGAGAACAGTAAATGTGGCTCGTGGACACTAATCAGTCTATCAACATGTGTCGAAGCGTTACAACGAGCGAGCTGGCGCAGTCGTTAGCACAGTGTTGTCACATTTTGGATGACGACGGTTCAAACCAGCATCCGGCCACCCTGACTTGGGTTTGAAGTGATTTCCCTAAATCGCTGAAGGTAAATGCCTTGATATGGCATAGCAGATTTCCTTCCCTATCCCTGAAACAATCCAAGCTCGAGCTCTGTCTCTAATAATCTCGATGTCGAAGGGACGTTAAACTGTAATCAAGCTTTCGAAGCGTTACTGCAAGCTTAGACCGTATGCGCACTGTCACTTTACGGACTGTAGCACATAAATGTGCTCACGGACCTGGCGTAAGCCCAAGCGACGTCATTTCTACAATAAGCCGCTATCGTGAGACACAAAATATTGAAGATCTGCTTCGTGGTGTTAAAATCAGCTGATGACTTCCTTCTCCCCCTTCTTCTCCCGTACTTTTACCGGGTCGGTATTTTATTCTGGATTTGGAAATGTTAATTGTCGATGGTGGCCTGATACCCTTTGCGTCCCAACCGCTTCCTCCCTGGGACGGAGATGTACCCCAGCTGTTTGCGTCTAGTGTTATCCATGTGAAAGTGTGAGAACGTTTTCGAAATGTTTGCAAATCGGATTGGCGAACTGAGATGGAACGTGGGTACCAGCATGCTATTAACCTAGTCGGATGTGGTAAACCACTTAAAAACCACATGTGGCCTGACCGCACTCCCGTCCTCTTCGTTATTCCACCGGGTGAATTCGATCCGGCGCCGACGCGCCTCCCCCATTGCCGGTAGCGGTATGCTAACGGGAGCAGTTACCTAGGCGGGTTCAATATCAAATGATGACCGTTATCTATAATTTCTGACTTGTAGGTACCCCCCATTCAAACTGATGACAAGGACATAATATTGACGGTGATCAGTTTGTCTTTAAGAGGGCAAAGGCACCAGAGTGACAGTTGTGGTATTGAACTTAATAACAGAAGCAAGATAATTGAAGACACGTTCATAAGATTTGTCAACCTCGAAAACGTGTCCGAAAATATAAAACGGTGCAAGACAAGGCTCTGGAAACTAGGTGTAACCTATAAGTAAATATATATTATGCAAAGCCAACTGCCCTGCCTCAGTTGTAAAATCAGTTCCCGTGAAACCACCGAAGATAACCGCTGACGGGCTTGGCTAGCTCTTGGATGGGTGATCTTCCGGGTCTGCCTAGCACTGTTCAAGCGGGCTGCACTCAGCCTTGTGAGGCCACTTCACTGAGAAGTAGCAGCTCTGGCAACGGCCAGGGGAGCGGTGTGCTGACCGCATGCCCCTCCGTATTCGCATCCAGTGTCGCCTATCAGTGAGGATGACACGGTGATCGGTCGGTACCACTGAGCCTTCCGAGGCCTGCTCGAACAGAGGAGAGAGGAGAGATATTATGTAAAAGGACTAAGAGGCTACAGTCAGAATGGAAGACCAATAATGAAGTGCCTGGATTTACAAGGATGTTACATATAGATACAGTCTTTCGCCCCTACTGTTCTATCTGTACATCTAAGAAGCAACGACGGAAATAAAAGAAAGATTCAACAGTGGGATTAAATTCAAGGGCAAAGAATATCGATGATAAGATTCGCTAATGACTTCGTTATCCACAGTAAGGTGAAGAAATATTAAGAGATCTCTTGGATGGAATGGACAGTCTGATTAGTACAGAATATGGACTGAGAGTTAACCGAAGAAACACAAAAGTAGTGACGATTAGTTTCCCTAAAATATCGAGAATCTTGACATCAAAATTGGTGACAACGAAGTAGACGAAAATAAGGAGTTCTACTACGTTGGAAGCAAAATAACACTCGACAGACGAAGCAAGGAGGACAGAAAAAGCCGACCAGCACATGCAAACAGGGCTTTCCTTCCCAAAATAAGTCTACTAATCTCAAACGTAGTCTGTACTGGAGGAAGAAATTTCCGAGAATGTATGTTCGGAGCACAGCATTGCAAGGTGCTGTAGAATAATGTTGAAAATTACATGGGCAGATAAGATAAGGAATGAAGAGGTTCTCCACAAAATCGGTAGAGGAAGAACATATGGAAATTGCTGATAAGAAGAAGGTACAGGACGATAGGAAATGTGTTAAGACATCATAGGATAACTTCCGTATCACTAGAGGGAGCTGCAGAGAACAAGAACTGATACTATCTATTTGGTGTATGAGTACCAGTTACGAAAAACAGGAAGCACGAATCCACGGATTGGAGTGGCCTGTGGTATGTGTTGGGATGAATCCGACTCAACATTCTTGGAACCAGTTGAAAACAGCAGAGCATCGTTGCAGAAAACTTCCAGCCAAACTGGATGAACGCAGCAGGCCGGTATCGAAGAGTGGGCAAGCATTAGCGGTGACGTCTTCAGCATCTTGTGCCCAGCATGTCCAGGAGGATCCAAGTATGTTTCAATGTACGAGGTGGGGCAACGTTATGCAGTTGCAGATCTGCATTTCATGGGTGCGCAAAGATGTAATCCTTCGAAATACACTCCTGGAAATGGAAAAAAGAACACATTGACACCGGTGTGTCAGACCCACCATACTTGCTCCGGACACTGCGAGAGGGCTGTACAAGCAATGATCACACGCACGGCACAGCGGACACACCAGGAACCGCGGTGTTGGCCGTCGAATGGCGCTAGCTGCGCAGCATTTGTGCACCGCCGCCGTCAGTGTCAGCCAGTTTGCCGTGGCATACGGAGCTCCATCGCAGTCTTTAACACTGGTAGCATGCCGCGACAGCGTGGACGTGAACCGTATGTGCAGTTGACGGACTTTGAGTGAGGGCGTATAGTGGGCATGCGGGAGGCCGGGTGGACGTACCGCCGAATTGCTCAACACGTGGGGCGTGAGGTCTCCACAGTACATCGATGTTGTCGCCAGTGGTCGGCGGAAGGTGCGCGTGACCGTCGACCTGGGACCGGACCGCAGCGACGCACGGATGCACGCCAAGACCGTAGGATCCTACGCAGTGCCGTAGGGGACCGCACCGCCACTTCCCAGCAAATTAGGGACACTGTTGCTCCTGGGGTATCGGCGAGGACCATTCGCAACCGTCTCCATGAAGCTGGGCTACGGTCCCGCACACCGTTAGGCCGTCTTCCGCTCACGCCCCAACATCGTGCAGCCCGCCTCCAGTGGTGTCGCGACAGGCGTGAATGGAGGGACGAATGGAGACGTGTCGTCTTCAGCGATGAGAGTCGCTTCTGCCTTGGTGCCAATGATGGTCGTATGCGTGTGTGGCACCGTGCAGGTGAGCGCCACAATCAGGACTGCATACGACCGAGGCACACAGGGCCAACACCCGGCATCATGGTGTGGGGAGCGATCTCCTACACTGGCCGTACACCACTGGTGATCGTCGAGGGGACACTGAATAGTGCACGGTACATCCAAACCGTCATCGAACCCATCGTTCTACCATTCCTAGACCGGCAAGGGAACTTGCTGTTCCAACAGGACAATGCACGTCCGCATGTATCCCGTGCCACCCAACGTGCTCTAGAAGGTGTAAGTCAACTACCCTGGCCAGCAAGATCTCCGGATCTGTCCCCCATTGAGCATGTTTGGGACTGGATGAAGCGTCGTCTCACGCGGTCTGCACGTCCAGCACGAACGCTGGTCCAACTGAGGCGCCAGGTGGAAATGGCATGGCAAGCCGTTCCACAGGACTACATCCAGCATCTCTACGATCGTCTCCATGGGAGAATAGCAGCCTGCATTGCTGCGAAAGGTGGATATACACTGTACTAGTGCCGACATTGTGCATGCTCTGTTGCCTGTGTCTATGTGCCTGTGGTTCTGTCAGTGTGATCATGTGATGTATCTGACCCCAGGAATGTGTCAATAAAGTTTCCCCTTCCTGGGACAATGAATTCACGGTGTTCTTATTTCAATTTCCAGGAGTGTAACTGACTACTTTTTGTTTTTGTTTCCTTTTTGTTTCACAGTGAAGTTACTTTTGTTCTGTTTTGTTTCATAAGACATATGCTTTCTTCCCCTGCTCTTATGAAGAGATATCTGCCTAGTGCAGGACTCTAAACGCTCGCGGGCTTGTCACCGAATGATCTTATTTCGTATGTCCAAATGACTCAAACGAGCGGGCAAATGTAGAAATGGTATTATGCGTTATGAAAAATGCTTCCATATAAGAGTTACCGTATAATTGGACATTTTATCAATGATTACGCGACAGGCCTTGGAATTCCCCAAACGTAGCTAGTTTAGTCATATACTCTTGAATGTGTCTAATCTTGTTTAGTACCCGGTTAAGATAATGGACTGGAAGTTGCTTGCAATTCCCCACTGGTAATCCCGATTTACATGTACTTATATGCTCACAGGCTATGACCACTCCAAATTCCTCCAAGTAAAGTGAAACGCTGGAGTCCGAACTTATATTTTTCCAGGCTTTCGAATATATAAATTGAAAAACAGCAATTACTTAATATTATGCGGGCACGATTTGACTCCAGCGTAACCGAGACTTTTTGACAACGTGTTCAATCGGAGCTGCCGGCCGGAGTGGCCGAGCGGTTCTAGGCGCTTCAGTCTGGAACCGCGCGACCGCTACGGTCGCATGTTCGAATCCTGCCTCGGGAATGGATGTGTGTGATGTCCTTAGGTTAGGTAGGTTTAAGTAGTTCTAAGTTCTAGGGTACTGATGACCTCAGATGTTAAGTCCCATAGTGCTCAGAGCCATTTGAACAGTACCGGCTACTAATGGCAACAGGGGGCGGACTGAAGGTGTCCAATGGTGAGCGCAGCATGCGGCTACGGAGGGTAGCTGAACTGTTTAGTCGACGAGTAGGTCACAACAGTGCTACAGTGCTTGTGGTGTTGTAGAACGCAGAGCAGTGGCAATAAGAAACAAAGCAAATATTGTGTTATATCTATAAAAGACGACATGTCTTCAGAAAGGAACCCAAGGGAATTCGCAGAGTGAGAAAAAAGTGACAGATGAAATTTTAGCACATCTACAAGATGAGTCAGTGGAAAGTATGGTGTCGTATACGCTCGACTGTGCGGACAATGCACATGAGGAGTACAATGATGAAGATATGTTTTTAACAAGTGAAAGTGATACCGAATCAGATGTTGAGCCAAGTAGTTCGTCATCCTCGTCGCACAGGGAGCCACATTCCCCGTCTCCACCGAAACGTAGTAATGGATAGTCGTTGTGCATGAAGCGGGTACTAAACATTATTACGTACATGGAAGATCATCCACAGTATAGTAGAAAACAGTTATGATCAGATTTCGAATAAGTCCGCAACAATATGAGCTTCTTGTGCATAAGCAAAACTACGGGATATCGAGAGGCGACAAGGCGCACTTGCTACAAACACTGGTGTTCGCGCGTTTCGAGGAATCTCGATATAATTTACAGAATGAGCATGATAGTGACATACCACGTTAAGCACATCAAACTGCGCGCGACATAGAGTGCAGTGATTTCAAGGGAAGCGGTGGATGGTTGCATAGCTTCAATCCGTGCCACAAAATTGGCAGACGTAAGATAACGATATTTCAAACGAAGTGTCAACTTGACGATGCACAGCAAACTTCGGAATCAGCTCGAAAATTTGTAGATGATATAAACAAACTGAGCCCATCGTTCAGTAAGGAACTTGTTTTCAACTCCGACCAGTCAGGATTTGAAGATGAAATGTATATGACAGAGAGGCTGAGCATCTGAGTATACAATTATGCCGACTGTTAATCAGGAGAGTA
This sequence comes from Schistocerca cancellata, assembly GCF_023864275.1. Classification (NCBI taxonomy): domain Eukaryota; kingdom Metazoa; phylum Arthropoda; class Insecta; order Orthoptera; family Acrididae; genus Schistocerca; species Schistocerca cancellata. The sequence continues at coordinate 926,183,685 of NC_064629.1, forward strand.
AAGTGACTAGAAAGTTATTTATTGTGCTGTGAGAAGTTGGAGATGCTCTGGCCCCTACGATTCTTTCTCGTGTGCGTAATCTTTCAAAGCCAATAGGGAATATTGACGTCACAGCAAGCAGGAATGGGAAAATGGAAGTAAGAAAACTACATCTATGGTATGAGCACTGCTTTTGGTCAATACCCTGGTCAAAATAACTTGCTTTTTCTTGATTCTTCGTTTGCGTATAAAAATAATACTCCCTTAATGTATAGTTAAAAGCAATTATAAACAGATTTCGAATAAGTTCGAAGCAATATGACGTGAAAAGTGTGTGTGACGTTGCAGATTAATACCACCTGGAACCACTGGACAAATTCAGGCACTGGATGTTAACATTTTCCGTGCCTATAAAACATATTATCGCACTAGCTACGCCTTAAAAGACAGCTAGTTTCACGATAAGCTCCATTACAAACTGTTTCACATTCGGTTTCGTGTCTTCACTTCCATGATTTCTCATCACCCCATTACTCCAATATGATTCTGTGTGCATTCTATAAGAGTGGGCACCTAGCGGAACGTCCTGCACGGTTTATAACTCACAAGCAATTCACCTTCGAACTCGATGGTGCGAACCTTTGTGATCACTGTGACGCGCTATTTTCCATTCGGTGTTCATGGTGCAAGTTAATGGTTTGTCGCCGCGCGGGATTAGCCGAGGGGTCTCGGGCGCTGAAGTCATGGACTGTGCGGCTAGTCCCGGTGGAGGTTCGAGTCCTCCCTCGGGCATGGGTGTGTGTGTTTGTCCTTAGGATAATTTAGGTTAAGTAGTGTGTAAGCTTAGGGACTGATGACCTTAGCAGTTAAGTCCCATAAGATTTCACACACATTTGAACAATGCTTTGTCCTGAACATTTCGTGAATGTCGACGATGTCCATTTTGTAATTTGTGCTACATCCATCCAAAGGAAGACTCTCGGACACTAATTTTCTGTCGCCCTCCTGATGCACATGGTGAGTCATTAGCAGCTTATGTTTTTCCTGTCATAATTGTTAATGAACCACTTTAAGATGAGCCTTACTAAAGATTAAACTTGCTTCCTCGACCTCAAGGAGTTCCTTGTAAGTGACACGTTGACCAGCATGCCTTCACACCGTGTTGTACCTCAGCAGAGCTGCTGCAAATAAGTGACTGCCCCACTAAAAGCCCAGACTGTGTACTTCACGTACATGAAACGCTTACACAGGTTTAAGTATGAGGATCATGTAAAAAGACGACGCTTATAGGGTACTGTTTTATGGAGAAGTATTTATCTTAGTTCTAGCAACAGTATATCACACAGTATGTGATAAAAAGTATCCGGACACCCCCAGAAATAGATGTTTCTCATATTAGCTACGTTGAACTGCCACCTACTGCCAGGTACTTCACATCAGCGACCTCAGTCGTCATTAGACATCGTGAGAGAGCAAATTAAGGCGCTCCGCGGAACTCACGGACTTCGAACGTGGTCAGGTGATTGGGTGTCACTTGTGTCATATGTCTGTACGCGAGATTTCCACTCTCCTAAACATCCCTAGGTCTACTGTTTCCGACGTGATAGTGAAGTGGAAACGTGAAGGGATACGTACAGCACAAAAGCGTACAGGCCAACCTCGTCTGTTGATTGACAGAGACCGCCGACAGTTGAAGAGGGTCATAATGTGTATCTATCCAAACCATCACTCACGAATTCTAGACTGCATCAAGATCCACTGCTAGTACTATGAAAGTTAGGCGGGAGGTGAGGAAACGTGGATTTCATGGTCAAGCGGCTGCTCATAAGCCACACATCACGCTGGTAAATGCCAAACGACGCCTCGATTGGTGTAAGGCCCGTAAACATTGGATGATTGAACAGTGGAAAAACGTTGTGTGGACTGACGAATCACGGTACACAATGTGGCGATCCGATGGTAGGGCGTGGATATGGCGAATGCCCGGTGAACGTCGTCTGCCAGCGTGTGTTGTGCCAACAGTAAAATTCGAAGGCGGTGGTGTTATGGTGTGATCGTGCTTTTCATGGAAGGGGCTTGCACCCCTTGTTGTTTTGCGTGGCACTATCACAGTACAGGCCTACATGGATGTTTTAAGCACCTTCTTGCTTCCCACTGTTGAAGAGTAATTCGGGGATGGCGATTGCATCTTTGAACACGATCGAGCACCTGTTCATAGTGCACGGCCTGTGGCGGAGTGGTTATACGACAGTAACATCCCTGTAATGGACTGGCCTGCACAGACACCTGACCTGAAACCTATAGAACACCTTTGGGACGTTTTGGAACGCCGACTTCGTGCCAGGGCTCACCGACCGACATCGATACTTCTCCCCAGTGCAACACTCCGAGAGAATGGTTCGCCATTCCTCCAGACACCTTCCAGCACCTGATTGAACGTATGCCTGCGAGAGTGGAAGCTGTCATAAATGCTAAGGGTGGGCCAACACCATACTGAATCCCATCATTACCTATGGAGGCCGCCACGAACTTGTAAGTCATTTTCAGCCAGGTGTCCGGATAGTTTTGATCGCATAGTGTAGCTCGTAGAGACAACCAAGTGTACCAAGCGATTAGAAAAAAGGCTTAGGTCATGCGCGTTTCAAAGATGCGTTGGCGGACACATGGAAATAATTATACGCCTTTATCACTGGCATTTTAAAATCATGCAAGATTTATCCTTAACTCTTTACCATCTTTTTCGAGAAGGGAAGTCTCCTCCATAGGCATGAGTGGTGTTTTTCTAAAACTGAGATCTTGTGAAACTCAGCTCGTCTATGAGATCCAGAGCTCCGTAGATAACGGGATACAGGTTGATTCTGTACTTCTGAAATTGTTAAGGCATTTGATAAACACAGTCCAGTCACGTTAATGTAAACAACGCCTATTTTCTACGTGAACTTTGTGGCAGCACTAGCGGTAAAGGGTATGTGAAAACTGTCAGCTGGTGAGGGGGGCGGGGGGGGGGGGAGGGGGACAGGGAAAACAGTGCAGTTGTAGTCGTAATGTGCAAACTGAGCGATTTATGTGATGTCCAAAAGCCATGATCATAATGATCATTCGCTTTCCTGACAAGGGTGGAAGCATTTCCGAAACGGCGAAGATTGTAAACTGTTCTCTTGCTGCCATGGTTAAAGTATACCGTGCATGACAAGGTGACGCAATCCAAAACCTGCGCCGAAGCAATTATGGTGCACCACGGGCCGCAGATGACACTTTTGTAAAAAAATTAAACACCTACAGCCGTCCTTATGAGGTCATTTATTGCGTAGCTACCAGTTCGGCGTTTCAGTGCACCATCTTCAGGCCTTAGTTGATGCTGAGGGGGTTATCACTCACGATATATATATATATATATATATATATATACATATATATATATGTATATATATATATATATATATATATATATATATGAGTGGCCAGCATAACTGATGCATCGTATTCGTGGATAACCCCTTCAGCATCAACTAAGACCTAAAGATGGTTCATTAAAGCGCCGAAACTGGTAGCTACACAATAAATGAAATCAAAAGGACGGCTGTAGGTGTTTCATTTTCATACAATAGTGAACGGCCGTAGTCCCCCAGACCTCCAGTCACAAGGATGGACATACAAAAAATAGATGACTTTGGCGAACGACTGCTGCTGAAATGAGTTGGGGCGAATAAACGTACAACTGTTGAGCAACTGCTCGCCCAGATGAACCAAGAGGCTACTGACAACGTATCATAAACAAGTATTCTGCAAAAGTTGCTGTGTATGGGTCTCCGTAGCAAAAGCCTAGTTCATGCAACCACGCTGACTGCTGTTCGTCGGCGACGAAGGCTGGAATTTGCATGCCTGTGCCTGAACTGGCCGTCCACTAAGTGGTGACAAGTGGCCTTTCCAGAAGAATCACGTTTTCTGCTCCATCGGACAGATGGCCGTTGGTTTGTACGGCGTGAAACGTCTGAAATCAAACACCCTACAACAATCGAGGAAGCGTTATGGTCTGGGGAATGTTTACGCGGCGTTCCCTGGGCGATCTCGTCATTTTGAATGGTACAATGGATCGTCACGAGTATACATTTATCCTTGGGGACCGTGCCCACTCCTATATGGATTTCGTTCTTTGTTGGCTCGATGGTATTTTCAAGCAGCATAATGCAACGTGTCAAATAGATCGCAGTGTACACGCTTGGTTCGAAGATCACCAAGATAAGTTTAGCATACTCCTCTGGTAACCAAACTCCCCGGATTTAAACCATATCGAGAGCCTGTGGCACCACGTCGATCGGGCAGTTGGAGCCACGGATCCTCAACCGAGAAACCTAGCGCACCTGGCCACGGCACAGGAGTCGGCAGGCTCAACATCCCTGTCAGTACCTCACAGAACCTCACTGAGTCTCTACCTGCACATCTCGCAGAGGCCAGCGCTGCCAATGTGGGTTATTCAGGCTTCTGATAGGTGTTCACATTAGTGTGACTGGACAGTGTAGTTCACAACTGTCGCTTTATCTTTTCTTCTTTTTCCTGGCCTTATCCCACATCTTCAGGGAGTGGCAAGTTAATCTAGATTTGGCAACGATAGTGGTAGTGAGTGATACGATTCGCTTCCTGTCTTCACCTCTTCCTTGCCGCACTCTGGACGAAATTCGTGTACTCCGTCAGTCTGCGTCTAGTGTTATCATTGTGAAAGTGTCAAATGTCAGAATAGCTTAAAGTGTTTGCGAGTTGTGTAGCTGAGGTGGGACGTGGTTGTCAACCTGTGTCCGCCTAGTCGTATGTGGGAAACCACCTGAAAATCATATCAAGTTTGGCCAGCACCCCGGCCCTCGACATCCATCCGCCGGGCAGATTCGATCCGAAGCCTGGGCGCGTCTTCGCGGTGCGTGGCTGTCTGGGCGCTTCTCACAGCTCTCCATACGAGTTCGCCAAGTATCGGACTGGACTCACGGCTTCCTAGCAGACAAAACTGAGCACTTCGTCTTAAGGAGATGAAATCGGCAAATGTAAAAGTAACTTCGGGAGTACCCTAAGAGAGTGATATGCAGCATATGCCCCAGAAATATGGCCAAGCAGTCAGTGCACACTGTCATTATAGTTTTCATCCACTGTTTACTTTCCGCTGGATTCCTGTTCTTTTTTCTTTTTCGTAATATTTTCTATACAGTTGACAGAGTGGCACTATTAATTAAGTGTTTAATAAGTAGCCAAAGGTATAATGTTCCTAAACTGATCGATATAAGATTTTTTTGTCATATGCTATGTGAACATTTCTTATGTTGGGGCACTGTGTATGTGAAACATACCAAGCTATGTCATAAATGGAGTTCCATATAAAGTGTAGGTCTCCGTGCCTCTAATGTTTTGCTTGAATCACAGTCTGGAGGTTATAGGAATTCACCTTTACTGATGTAGAGGCTGTGGGTGTGTTCTGCTGGAGGATGGTGGGTATGAATGACTCAAAAGCCACTCGATGTCAGTAGACTACTTTCCAACAGTTCGTGTTAGTAGCTCAAGTCCAGGTGTGGTGGCTGCTGCAAGGCGGGCGTTGATGTCAACACGGCCGGCCGGAGTAGCCGAGCGGTTCTAGGCGCTGCAGTCTGGAACCGCGCGGGCGCTACGGCGGCATGTTCGAATCCTGCCTCGGGCATGGATGTGTGTGATGTCCTTAGGTTAGTTAGGTTTAATTAGTTCTACGTTCTAGGCGACTGATGACCTCAGAAGTTAAGTCGCATAGTGCTCAGAGCCATTTGAACCATTTTTTTGATGTGAACACGTCCAGTGCAGCCCAGGCGCCACGAGACCGTGCGTGGCGAACATTCCTAGCAGGCGTCAGTAGCAACTGATCTACAAGAATAAAATTGATTTTAAAATGTGCCAAGATTATAATTTGCAATTATTCGGGTTATAGCAGAATAGTACTAAAACATGATATACATCCTAACACCTAAAAAAGTGCAAAGTTTTTAAATTGTAGCATACTGAGTTATATCAGAAAAACACTGACATGATATACATCCTAATACATTAAAATGTGACAAGTTTTTAAATTGCAATAAACCGAGATGTAGTAGAAGAGTACTAACATGATATGTATGTGACGTTTTTAAAGTGTATTATACTGTGTTCCAGCAGAACAACTTAGACGAGATACATATCCTAATAACTAAAAATAAGAAAATTTTTCCAGTTGTAATATGCAGAGTTCTACTATAAAAATATTCAAATGATACAGTTCCTAACACATAAAAATGTGTGAAGCTTTTTTCATAAAGTTGCAATCACCTGTAGTCTATCGGAATCTACAGGAATCTGTAAAGTTTTTATCTTGCGATAAACTGAGGTCTATCGAAATAATATTGACATGAGGCACATCCTGATACGTACAAACGTTTCTTTTTAAGTTTCTGCCAACTGAGTTCTAGTGGAACAATATTCGAAGGATATCCATATTAATACATTAAAATGTTTAAAGTTTTTAAATCTTAATAAACTGAGGTCTCTTACTCAAAATTAAAACAAAAATGTCAATCACCAAGCATCGAGGATATAGAGGCTGTCGAGTATTTTTTAAGAGACGGCGAAAGAATTGTTTGATGCGCATTATTTAAACTGACCAGTACACAAGAAGGGGAGGACAAAATTTATTCTGATACACGAGCACTGACCCTTAAAATGTTATGTCCTCAGAGAGGAGGGACCTGACTTATATAAATACATCATCATATTTTTGTGAACAGTGAAAGAAGGGAAGACTGTTCCATGATTTGATTTGTCATAGACAGTGGAGAAGCAGATGGACAAGTGGGTACAGGGATGTCCCACAGTCCACCAGGTTAAACGATGCGGTCATCAGTCCACCAGCATGTGAAGTCGCTTGGCATAAATGAGGTCCCATACGCATTCTTCTCGACCAGCAGAAAGGCGCTTACCATGCACACAGTTATGCACTGAACCACATGTCATGAATGAGTTTTCACACGGCAGCGAAGTGTGCGTTGATACGAATCTTCTTGAGCTATTAAAACTGTGTGCCAGACCGGGACTCGAGCCCGGGACCTTTGTCTTTTGCGGGCGAGTGCTAATCAACCGTTCTCGCAGACGTACTTCTCCTATCTTCTAAACTCCATAGAAATTCTTCTGCGAAAGATGCGGGAAGAAAGGATATTGCGGAGACATTGCTTAGTCCCAGCCTAGGAGACTTTTTCCAAACTGAAATTAAACCTTGTTTCCGCAGTACCCTTTCTTTCAGGAGTGCTAGTACCGCAAGTTTCGCAGGCGAACTTGAGTGAAGTTTGGAAAGTAGAAGATGAGGTGTTGGCGGGAGTCAAGCTGTGAGGACGGGTCGTGAGTAGTGCTCGAGTAGTTTACTTCTTGGAGTACTTGCCCGCCAAAGGCAGAGCTCCCAAGTTAGTGACCCGGTCCGGCACACGGTTTTAATCTGCTAGGAAGTTTCACTTTCTGAATCCTCAGTCTGATTCAGCTAGGATACTCTGTCTTGGTCAGTGTGGCTTCAACGGAAACCTCCATCAGCCGTGATCCCTCTAGGTATCTCAGTCCAGATCTCAGTCCTCTTTTCTCTCTCTATTCTAACCTTTCTGATCCTAATTTTATAGAAAACTGATATCGATCTTATGGCTTCCCAAACATTCTCTTACATATAAAGATTATTATCAGTTGTGAAACTTAAAAATATGGAAATACCAAAAACGCAACATATTACCATGCCTAATACGGTGTAGGAAACACATTGGCATTCAAAACAGCTTCCAGTCGTTCTGGAATGGATAAATACAGGACCTGCATGGTTTTCAAGTGAGTCTTATACCATTTTTCCTGCAAAATAATGTCAAGTTCAGGTAACGATGGTAGAGGTGGATACCTATCACGCATTCTTCTCTCCAAAGTAGAAAACAAACGTGCAATAATATCGACATCTGGCAGATGTGGAAATTCGTCCTCGTGCACACGAAAACAGTCCTGGACGAACCGAGCTGCGTGGACAGAGCCCCTGTCATCTTTGAAGACAAATCACCACAGAGGAGCGAACATTGTACTATGGGATGGACCTGATCAGCCAAAATGTTCATATAATGCTCGACAGTAATGCGACCATACAGAGTAACCATGCGGCTCACGGAATACCACAATATGGCTGCCCGAATCATCACCGAACCCACCACCACATTTCACCCCTGACACGCAAAATCAGCTACAAGTTGGAAATAGTGTGCTACAAGAATGATCCGAGGAAATTACTTTCTTCCACTGCGTCGCAGTCCAGGTTTTACTGCTTCGGCACCACGTTTTCCTGTCACTGGCATTTGCATCACTGATGAGTTCATTTTGAAATTCCAGCTCGCCGTGCAGCTCCCTGCTTATGGAGCTCTCTTCGTGTCGGTTCGGTGCTGACAGACTTCACGCGCGCGACATTCGGTTCTGCAGTGACTTTTGCAGCTGTCTTATTCTTATTTTTCGTCGCAATCCTCTTCAAAGCCCGCCCGTCACGGTAGCTCAACGCATACTTTCGTCCGTATAGTGGATTGGCGGATGTTGTTTTTCACTTTCCCTGTATGGGGTACGAATCTTCAGTACGATGCCTCTTGAAAACCCAACACTTCGACTCCCTTCTTTACCGAAGCACCCACCGTACGAACACCAGCAATCTGTCTACTTTCGAATGCACTCATCTCCGACATAATGAATTCACAGCAACACAGAATACTGTGCTGGCCACAACTGACCTGACACTTGCAACGTCCTGAGCACGTTCGTGCTCAGTTAGAATGGCGTACCTGCAGGTTTGACTAGCATCTACATTTATGTCCAGGCACGCATTTCACGCAGTGTTTCTATGTTTTAGTCCTACCTCTGTATCTGACACGAACGTGAAAGACTCACTCGTCTGAACAATTATAGCATTGAACATTTATGGCATTGATAAACGAAATTTAAAGGAGCGACTGTCATTAAATTACAAAAGACATTGCCAAATTCGATAATTCACATGGTCTTTTCAAAGAAAGATCATGTACTATAACAAAATAATATCACAATTTAATGAAAAGCAAGTGGCTGACAAACGTCTACTGCTGGTTTGCCGAAGAAAGATTGGATTCATGACATTAAAATAAGAAATTTACGCAGAGACCTCAGACTAGGGTTAACAAACTTCTTTTTTCATCGCATTACAGAAATAATTTTCCATGTAGTACACACCGTTCCATGTCATCCATAGCTGTTATACTGAATTTAACACTAGAGATCTCAGCTATAATGTACTGATCATCACGTGGTGACAGTGGTTGAGATCGAACATTATCCATGTATTCGTATTTATGCTTTCACCTAAACAGACAACAGACACAACTCGTGACAGAAAATAACGTAATCAATGAATACCCCTTGAAACTAAGCAATATTAACATCTAATGGACCGATCGCTTCCAGCTGAAAAAGAGACTTCCAGAAGATAGACCATTTTATTTACAGGATGAACAATCAGTTCTCCTCTTACAAGAAGAAGGAAAATAACTTATGTACACCCCACTCCATTTCTCCTCAAGAATTCCTAAAAAGTCGATTTACAAATAATGATTAATACACAAATAGTACATATATAATCACGAAGAAACAACTTCACTTATGCTTGCTCCAGGCTCTGATGTAATTCATCGTCTGCGATACTCGTGTTGGCTAAATTAATGTAATTCATCCAATGAGCATTACACAAAAAACTAGAAATCACAGATTACAATACATATAAAAAGGAGATAACTTTCATTTACAATGACAGCTAAAAAGAGATTCCTTGAATAGTATATCTGGACCCTCACCGCTCATAAATTGCATCGTTGGTAGCATTGCAAACTTCAAGCACAATGTATTATTACTCATTACTCTCGATAGAGGCGTTTCCTTAAGATTTAATATATCCTATATATTCTCTCCATAATAAACTTTTTTGCTTGGTTTTAAGGATTTAAAGCAAACAAACGCTGAAAATGGATTCAAAAAACTTCTCATTTTCTGAAATTTAGCCATGTGTTAATACTTTATCATACACAAAACATCAGTATATATTATACTCTAATGTTGTAAACGAAATGGAGTACCTGTATTTATTTATTTTTTTATACATCAAGTTCCGTAGCACCAAATTGAGGAGAAAATCTCCAAGGTCATAGAACTTGTCAGTACATGAAATTACAACGTAAAAGAATAACAGATAAAAATAAAATGTTTATGAACTCAAAAGAAGTCAAGCCATAAGCTTAAGTAAACGCAATCAACAATAGAACATAAGACACAACTTAATTTTTCAAGGAACTCCTCGACAGAATGGAAGGAGTGGCCCATGAAGAAACTCTTTCGATTTGAAAGTGCATGGATTACTGCTAAGATTTTTGTATTCTTGTAGTAGCTTATAGAAAATGGATGCGGCAGTAGACTGCACACCTTTCTGCACAAGAGTTAAGGAAGTCCGTCCCAAATGCAGGTTTCATTTCTGCTGAGTATTAACTGAGTGAAAGCTGTTTATTTTTGCGAAAAAGCTGCTATTGTCAACAAGAAATGACAGCAAAGACTATACATATTGAGAGGCCAATGTCAAAATACCCAAACTAATGAACAGGGGTCGACAAGATGTTCGCGAACTTATACCACTTATTGCCCGAACCTCCCATTTCTGGTCCAAAACTCCCATTTCTGAGCCAAAAATATCCTTTTAGAATGAGAAGAGTTACCCCAAAATATAATACCATACGACATAAGCGAATGAAAATAAGCAAAGTAGGTTAATTTTCGTGTCGAACGACCATTTACTTCAGATTCCGTTAGAATAGTTAAATGGCAGCATTAAGTCTTTGAACAAGATCCTGAATATGGGCTTTCCACGACAGTTTACAATCTATCCGAGCACCTAGAAATTTGAACTGTTCAGTTTCACTAAACATATGCCCGTTCTGGTAACTTAAAAGGTCCGGTTTTGACATCTTGGATATTCGGGAATACAGCCGGATGTTCGCGTCGTTCTCGCACAATATTTCAACAGCGTGCCTCGCTGTCTTCTTCAGGCGCTACCTGAGACTGGTCCTTGGGTTTTTTATATAGAGATGGGGCCCCTCCACGCCCACACCAACGTGGTGACCAGACCACAAGTTCTACTGTCACCTCCGTCAACATGTTAGTTATCTAATAGGTGGATCACAGGATGCTGGGCTGTGGTGTTTTCCGTGCGTCTGGGTAAGACTACGCATTAACACGGTCCATCAGGTGATAGATAGTGGACGAAACGCGAATGAGGGTAGCAATTTGAAGGGCAGAGGGAAAAAAGTGCCAAGGCTCGTGCCGTGGGAAAAAAACCTCTGCGACAGTGGGATGGGTAGTAAGAGCAGTAGTGGCTTACTAGCTGCGATAGTTCATGCAAGCTGCTGCAATCACTTCCTCGTTTGAATAAAATCTTTGTCCCTCCAGACATTTCTTCAAATTGGGGAACAAATAGTAGTCCGAGGGAGCCAGGTCTGGAGAATAGGGAGGGATGTGAAACGAGTTGGAATCCTATTTCCATTAATTTTGGGACCACAACTGCTGAGGTGTGTGCTGGTGCATTGTCGTGATGGAAAAGGACTTTTTTGTGGTCCAATCGTCGGCGTTTTTCTTGCAGTTCGGTTTTCAAATGGTCCAATAACGATGAATAATATGCACTTGTTATAGTTGTACCCTTTTCCAGATAGTCGATGAGGATTATCCCTTGCGAATCCCAAAAGAGAGTCGCCATAACCTTTCCGGCCGAACGAATGGTCTTCGCCTTTCTTGGTGCAGATTCTCCCTTGGTAACCCATTGTTTAGATTGTTCTTTGGTCTCAGGAGTATAGTACTGTATCCATGTTTCATCCACAGTGAGGAAAGGACGCTTAAAATCCTGCGGATTCAACCTGAACAGCTGCAAACCATCCTTGCAACACTTCACACGATTCCGTTTTTGGTCAAGTGTGATCAATCGCGGAACACATCTTGAGGATAGCTTTCTCATGTCCAAATGTTTATGCAAAATATTATGTACCCATTCATTCGAGATGCCCACAGCACTAGCAATCTCCCGCACCTTAAGTCTTCTGTCATCCATCACCATATCATGGATTTTGTAAATGATCCCTGGAGTTGTAACCTCCACAGGACCAACGTTCAGCATCACTTGTGCCCATATGACCATTCCGAAAATTTTTAAACCACTTATAAACTGTTCTAATCGAAAGTGCAGAGTCACCGTAATGTTCATCAAGCTTCTCTTTAGTCTCCTGAGGCGTTTTGCCTTTCATAAATTAATGTTTAATCACCACACGAAATTCTTTTTCGTCCATTCTTTGACAATCACTCGACTTCCTTGATTCATACGAATGCCAAACACAAAGAAACAGACCAATATTGCTGAAACTTGGTGTGCGTTCGTTCCAAAGATGCTACTAACTAAACATGACATCGAAACGCGCTGGTGGTGCCATCTCTCGGACATTACACAGACTTTTCAAGCACAGCTCGTAATTCACAGTATAAAATTAAAACCATCCGCTCAGTTGCGAAGGAAGTGTCTGTTCAGCAGCACAAGATCGACGATATAAAGTAAGTTTGTAGTAAAAATATTTCTGTTCCTGATAAATCAGATATATGTACAGTATTTAACAATCAATTTCGGAGCATTGCTGGTGAATTAAATAAAAATTTAGTTTCTTCCGGGAATCATTTGACCTTCTTGGCAAATGCCTTTCCGAGATTTACGTCTGAAATACTCCTCTGTGATACAGATAAGGGGGAAATTGAGTCAATAATTAGGTGACTGGAGGCTAAGGACTCTCATGGATATGATGGAGTGCCTAGCAGATTATTAAAGTACTGTGCTGCACATGTTAGCCCTGTATTTAGCCACATTTGTAATTTTTCCTTTAGAAATGGTCAGTTTCATGAACGATTAAACTACTCAGTAGGAAAGCCGCTTTATACAAAGTGAGAAAGCAATAATGTATACAATTTTATACCTATTCTATGCCATCTGTGTTTGCTAAAGTTATTGAAAAGGTTGTGTGTGTAAGGATAATTGATCATTTTATATCACACGATTTGCTATCAAATGTACCATTCGGCTTTAGAAGTCGTTTAACAACTGAAAATGCTACAGTATCTTCTCTTGTCACCTCTTACTTTACCAACAGACACCAAAAGGACATTATTCACAGTGTTGAGAATGACTGTGATGTGGGGTCTGAGTGGGATACGGTCAAGTAGGGGGTGCCCCAAGGATCGGTGTTGGGGCCACACCTGATCCGTATTTATATAAATGATATGCCCTCTAGTATTATGGGTCACTGTGAAATAGTTCTGTTTGCTGATGACACTAGCTTGGTTGTAAACGATGTTGTGAGCAACATTGGCTTGGTTTCAAATAGTGTAGTTCATGACCAAAGTTCATAGCTTGTAGAAAATAAATTAACGCAATATCACAGTAAGACTAAGTTTTTACAGTTTCTAACACACTATTCAACAAAACCGGACCTTTTAATTTAACAGAATGGGCATATGACTGGTGAAACTGAACAGTTCAAATTTCTAGGTGTTCAGATAAAACTGTCGTGGAAAGCCCACGTTCAGGATCCTGGTCAAAGACTTGATGCTGCCATTTTTACTATTCTAACGGCATCTAAATTGAATGATCGTTCAACACGAAAATTAGCCTACTTTGCTAATTTTCATTCGCTTATGTCGTATGGTATTATATTTTGGGGTAACTCTACCCATTCTCAAAGGATATTTCTGGCTCAGAAACGGGAGTTTTGGACCAGAAGTGGTGTAAGTTCAAGAACCTTTTGTCGACCCCTGTTCACGAGTCTGGGTATTTTGACATTGGCCTATCAATATATATATTTCTTACTGTCATTTCTTGTTTATCAGCTTTTTTCCAAGAATAAGCAGCTTTCACGCAGTTAATACTGTGCAGAAATCTAACCTGCATTTGGGTTGGACTTCCTTAACTCTTGTGCAGAAAAGTGTGCAGTATACTGCAGCATCCATTTTTAATAAGCTACCACTCGAATTCAAACATCTTAGCAGTACTCCAGACGCTTTGAAATCGAAACTGAAGAGATTCCTTATGGGTCACTCCTTCTATTCTGTCGAGGAGTTCCTTGTAAAATTAAGCTGATTCTTTTGAATTGTTGATTGCGTTTACTTAAACTTATGGATTGACTTTTGTCTGGTTCATAAACGTTTTACTTTTATCTGTTACTACTTTTATGTTGTAATATCGTGTACTAACACGTTCCATGACCTTGGGGATTTGCTCATCAATTTGGTCCTACGGAACTTAAAGTGTAAGCAAATAACTAAACTACACAACACTTGTGACGGAAACTTAAGTTCTCCTTGTCTTGGATTTGCTGGTCGCATCCGACGATGTTGGCGTTGATCACGAACTAACCTTAACTTGCTGTAAATACATTTATAGATGTACAGACATTAATTAAGTAAAGGCCGTTAGTGCTTTTATGAATACCCATGCGCATAGGAAAGATGATTGGTTTGTGATTGTATTCTCCCACGTTCTATGCAACGAAGGACAACGTTAGGTATATAAAAGAAAACAGTTTCTAAGGTGAAGTGCAAATTGCGCATATGGCACTTTGGCACAAGAGACATACTGTTATCAAGGCACACTGAACGCATATGATAGATAATCTTCTCTTGATTCATAACATAAGAAGAAGGCTCATATATAAATAGTATCGAAAGAAATAATAATTTGACCGAGCTGGTGAAATCAACACGACCTTATTCTAGTCATAATGCAAGATGGCGGAAAGATGTCATGATGAAAACATGATATAAGAGACTCCCTTTGTGAAAAGAAGTATGGAGAAAATACAGGAAAAGAAACAAAGGAAAGAGACGGTCACAGAATTATAACTTAAGTACTATAAAAGAGAAATAATTCAGACTAGAACAGTTAAGTAGTTATTGGAAATGTACATTAAACACACAGCGTTAGACATTAGTTGAGGTTACAGTCCTATCGCATCATGTATAATAAATATGCCTTGAAATATCTAAGAAGCTCCAGCAAATCGAGACTACTTTGAATACGATACATATCTAGCAAGATGTGCCGATAATTTCTGTTTGGAATCACCCATCGCGAGCTGCTAATACTTCCCAGTCGCAAGCAGTAACATCAATGGTGTAACGAAATAATGCAATTCACCAATATGCATGATCTAGCTCACCATTTACAGGAAAAGCATCTGCATTCTGTGTCCACTTGGGAGTACACCAAATTCAGTAACACACTCTGCAAAACACCTCCAGCAACCATAACCATGTGTGCATCCGTTCGTATGCTCAGAGACCACACATACTCACTTAGCTGCTCTGATGTTACATACTTTTCGACATAAACTTCAAATTTCAGCAAACTAACTAAAATGACCTTTTCACATGAAACTGAAATGACCTTGTCTCATAAGACTCAGTGCACAACAAGAAACAAAAATAAAGGAAAAATAAAACACACAGACCAAAGTATGCTACTCATACCTATATAATCTAAGCACGGAGCAAAACATCGCAACTCATGTTCACAGATGCAATGTCACTGTCAAAGAACTTATCGGAGAGGAAAGTTTTCTGAATAAAGTAGATACCTTGCAATGGATCTTGTAGATCAACCGCAATTAGTTTTATCAGCCTGCGAACCATATGTACATTTATTTACGCACTTCCATGTCTAATTTACGAAAGATGTGACAATAACTCGACAGCGTACTTATACTTCGATTCTAACCCCAAATTTAACATAAGTAATTTGTTGAAATCTAGGAAAACTTAAATTGGGAGGTCTAGATGTGGATTAGCACCACAATAATTCCAAAACCAAGTCCAGACTGTAAGAAACAGCACAACTTGGTTCTATTTAGCCCTAGTACACACATAATTTATTTCACAATTTAAAAAGCTACTGGTAGTGTACATTGCTGAACGGTAATCACTGAACACACTAAACGCTATGTAGGCGCATTGTCATCTGATATCAGGAACTCTACAGAGTAATTCCATGTCAATTCAACGCAGCACTCAACTCGACCCACTCAGATGTTTTCAATTACAATGGATGCAATGATCCAGATAAGAAATGGAAAAGCAGAGGTATGTGGCAATAGTGAAGAAGTTACAGGTTTCAAAATTTGGAAACTGTAAGAAATTTGCATGGCCGCCCGCGGTGGCCGTACGGGTCTGGCGCTGCAGTCCGGAACCGCGGGACTGCTACGGTCGCAGGTTCGAATCCTGCCTTGGGCATGGGTGTGTGTGATGTCCTTAGGTTAGTTAGGTTTAAGTAGTTCTAAGTTCTAGGGGACTTATGACCTAACATGTTGAGTCCCATGGTGCTCAGAGCCATTTGAACCATTTTTTGAAATTTGCATGTGCCTGTCTCAAAATAAATGACTACAAATCTTATTCTAATGCAGATACAGCAATGAAACTTGTAACAGAATAAAGCTAATGAGTTGAGATTTATATTGATATGCACGATGAAGGGTATCCAAGAATTTTCACTTTCAAAGTCATCAACCTTAACCTTTGACCCTTAAGTTTTCAGAATAAAATTGTGTTGCCCCAGTATATTGCTATAAACATGGTAAATATTAAGATGGCACACCAAAAGAATCGTGACCAAAGCTTTATTTTGTCAGCAGTAAGCAGCTATGAATACAGATTTTTTCAGAACAGCAGACAACAATAAGTACTATTATTTTGAAAAACTGGTGGAAATTTTTTGCTGTGAACAGCCAATTAGAGAGACTTTCATTTCAACCATTCATCAGTAGCTTGTTTCATGGATATTGGAGGAGGGGCGAGAGTGTTTACTCAAACTGCAGAGCACATGTTCTGTGAAGTAATATTTAGTAACAGTTTGTAAAAAATGTATTTCAAGTCAAAATTGTACTCTTACAATCCATTTAAAGAGAAAGGTCATGCAAGAGAACAGAAAAATTTTATGAATGTTCAGGAGTGGGTGGTAAAAAAATGTTCCAACATATTGCTGGGTGGAAAAATTAGCAGCAAATGTACAAAGAAAATGTTATAAAACCCATCATCCCCTGTAGGTGTTGTCTCAGCTGTGCTGAGTACTTCCAGAGAAGATGTCAAGCGAAGATGAAATAGCAGCGGATCTGGCACTAGATTCTTTAAATACTAGCCTTCAGTTTTTAGGTAAATCTCCTCTGAAGAAAAAGAGGTGTGAGCTTGATAGAGAGTACCCAAAGCAAACGCTAAAAACGGTTGTCTCAGCGTTGGAGAATACTTAGGTGGCCCAATTGGGAAAAGATGAGTGTGAAGAAAAATGGAGAAAAAGAAATCATAGTCTAGTTGAAAGATAAGTTTCACAATACAGAATGTAAGCGTGACAAAATACACATTTTGGAACATTTTACAAAGAGCTGGAGTATATGGAAAACCATGAAATAATTTGCCACTTCAGATTACATTCTGCGAAGTATAAAACAGTAGCAAAACATCACATATTAGTGACGCCACATCAAAAGCCATGTAAGATATGTTGTGAAGAAGCAGTTCAACGAGTACATGATTTTTATTGTTATCATAATGTGAATCGTGTGACATTAAGAATAGACTGTGTGTCTGTGAAAGAAAATGGAATTAGAGTACGTCAACAGAAGCAGGAAGGGTTGCACAATCTTAAGGAATTGTATGCACATTTCGAAGACACATACCCAGATGTATTTATTGGATTGTCAAAATTTTGTAAGTTGCAGGAAAACCACTGTGTTGTTGTCAATGCTAGTAGGACTCATGCTCTTTCTTTGTATGTCGAATTCTGAGTCAGTGGTTGAAGGGTCCAAATTGAAAGAACTAACGAAGTGTGGAGAACAGTCATTACCATCATAAAAGCAATGTGCAGCATTTGTTAAACGGAGGCCTGCACTTCCAGAATGTTTCTTATGTGCATGCCCCTATTGGCCAAGTTTGACAAGAGTGACTGATTATCTGGTGGAACTGCTTGGTACCAACTGATTTGACTAAATTACATACAAGTGTTGGTTAACTACGGATAGGGTAGCTCTAGAGACCATAACAAAATCAACAGACAATTTCATTGAGGTCTTTCCATCGAGTTTACAACAGATCCTACCATACTCATGTATTACCCAGTGGCAGTCACAGATCTTTAAAATTCAAAGTAAATGAGTATCACGTTTTTCGTGATTTTGTAGAAAATTACTCCTTCACCGTTCAGGATGAAGGGATGGTTGCACTGGAATAATTCAGAGGTTACGATTCAGCAGTCTGGAACTTAACACTGAGGTACAGATACTAATGAAATGCACCATATGTCGTATCTGATTGTCTTCAGGATGATATAGTGTGTGTGTATTCTTTCGATCACAATTTCATCAATTTCTTCAAATGCCATTTCCCAGCTCCAAAGCATATTTACTGCTTTTCGGATGGATGGACTTCGTAATGAGGTTTCAGGGGCTGCAAAGAGATAAGCCGCACTTGACAGCCTCAAGTGACCTCACGAAACCCACATTCTGACACCAGGACAGTTATTTTATTGGTGCAAAGAAAATATCATTTCCTGTGTATTCGACTATACATCGGTTTCCCATCTTCATTAAGACATTGCCAAGCTGAAGCAACGTTTCAAGAACACAAGTATGATTCATACACATAAGCTTCGTTGTTTAATATCTGTTAACAAAGGTATAGTAAAAACAAAGGCACATTCAGCTTCTTTAGTGAGTGGAGAGGAGTAGAAAGGAATGTCGTTAACAGACATACATGGATTTGTTGCCTTTATGTATGACAGTCCCTGATGGGCTGGATATGTTTTACAAACTTATGAAGAAATAGATGAAGTACAGGGCAGCTTCTTGTATCCGTAACTTTTGTGTTTTCTCCATATCAAACTGCTGTCAGAAGATGTGACATTCTCACAAGACTGGATCCAGTCACCCCAACTGGAAGGACACACTCTTTTCCTGGGCTTCCTATTTAAAAAAAAAAAAAACGCAGTTGATATCCGTTTGATCTATGGCAGCGCCATCTAGCGGACCAACCATAGCGCCATCTGGTTTCCCCCTTCAAGCTAAACAAGTTTCGTTCTTTGTAGTTTTTTCGTTTGACGCTTATTTAGTGAGATATTTAGCCCGGTCACGATCAATGGACCGCCCTGTATACGAAGACAAAAATTCTTTGCCTAGTCTGTGACGCACCAGCACTTCGCCATCGGAGCCATGCAGATCAAATTTAGATTTATCTGAAAATATTGTTCTATTCCACATTTCCGGCATCCATGTCACAAGTTCCTTTGCCCATTTTAGCCGCTATTATCACGTTGTTTTTGTCAATAAAGGCTTCTATCTAGGTCGCCAGTAGTGAGGCCAGCATCCAGCAGTCTACTTATAGCAGTTCTGCTGGCTACTGAGATGTTACAAGTTTCTTCCCAGCCTCGCTTTAGTTCAGTTGATGACAGGCCACGATCCATGACAGAAAGTCATTTCAGTATCCAAACTTGTTTGACAATAGACGTCCTTTTTCTACGTCTACCCTTCTCACGTCAATATCCCCTTTCTCCATGTATTTTTTCAGTTCCTCGAAATTGTAGACTGATTAAGTTCTGTCTTAGAAAATATCTCTCTTGTACTGAGACCGACTGACACGTAAGCCAGTATAGCAGCTTTCTTCTTTGGCGTTAATTTCAGTGACTTCCCCATCTTTTCGCTTCTTAGTGTCAGCACAGAATGACTGTATGAACACTGTTTCATTGTAGACGACAACAGTAGCAACAAGGAGCTGGATATTGTTGAAAAAATGTAGTAGAAAGTGAAACAATAAGGACAAATGTATGTAATCTACGATTTGAAAACAGTAGACGGGTATAGCCTGAAGGAAACAGCCAATAAAGGCAAAATTATGAAGTAACAATTGGTAATGCAATAAATAATTCCACTGCTACATGTTGAGACAGATGCATGTATATTTGACACAATTTCCAAACTTTGTTGCCCTATAACTTTCTTCACAACTGTCATACACTACTCTCCATAAGTTTGGAAACACCAGGCTGCATATTGCAACGGAGCAAGATGTGAGTGATCTACGTGAATTACTGGTTAGAATTCAGAACAGTTAATTCAATTAACGCGTAATAATGTCACAGTATTGTAAAGAAAATTATTGTGCGTATACATACATATTGGTCCTGCTCAGTTTTATGTAAGGTTTGGTTCAAATGGCTCTGAGCACTATGGGACTTAACATCTGAGGTCATCAGTCCCCTAGAACTTAGAACTACTTAAACCTAACTAACCTAAGGACATCACACACATCCATGCCCGAGGCAGGATTCGAACCTGCGACTGGAGCGGTCGCTCGGCTCCAGACTGTAGCGCCCAGAACCGCACGGCCACTCCGGCCGGCTATGTAAGGTTTATATAAAGTTTACCTGTCTAAGCAGTTCTACTAAACGTGCCAGTTGGTGCCAGCAGACGGCACTTCTGTGTAGAAATACATTGTCTACGGTTCTGTTTAGCAGTAGTTACGTTTGTATGTAGGTAGCACAGGCAGCGAAAGGGACTGTAAATGGCCACAAAGTGCCAGATTTCTAATGATTTACGGGTAAACATAATGACTTTGTACCATAAAGGCAATAGTGTCCGACAAATGCCAAAGAAATTGAAGACTTCCATCAGTGGAGTTATCAAGACCATACACCGGCACCGAGATAAAGGCTCCTCGGAAGATCTATCTCGCTCAGTAACACCAGGAAAACATCAGAGCGTCAGTAAAAGTATTTGGTAGTAATAGATTCAAAACTGTCTGTGTATTGACTGCTGAACTAAACACAGCTAGAGATACACCAGTGAGTGAGTCAACAGTGAGACGGAGCCTGGCAGAAAACAACCTCCAGGGTAATGTAGCAGCAAGAAAACAATTGCTGTGCCCTGTTAACAAGAAGAAAAGGCTTCAGTGCGTTACGACACACCAGCGTTGGGCAGCAGGAGCTTGGGAAAGAGAATTATTCTCTGAAGAATCCAAGTTCGAAATATTTGGAAGTAAACGCCGTCAATTCGTACCCCGTTTACTCCATGAACACTTACAGTCTTACTACGCAATTCCAACTGTGAAGCATGAAGGGGTTCTGTGATGGTATGAGGATCTTTTGGAGTGAATAAAGTAGGAAATTTGGTGAAAGTTGATGAAAAATGAACCAAACGGATTATCGTGCCATTATACAGCGACATACCAAGGACCTGTTTTGCGTCTGGTTGGGAAAGGGTTTGTCTTGCGGCAAGACAGTGACCCGAAACATACCTCCCGCTTGTGTCAGAACTATCGTTAAGTCTCCAGAGGTTTAGAAAATTTTGAAAAACGTGGAATGGCCACCCCAGTCCCCTCATTGAAACCCAGTCGAGATACTATGGGATAAGTTTGACAGGGGGATCTCAAAACGAGAAATCATGAGTGGGACACACTTGTGGGAGGTCCTGCTCCAAGAAAGGAAACTAATTCCAGCTGAAACCCCCTGCAAAACCAACCCATCCACGCCGAGAGTATGCAAGGCAGTGATTCAACTAAAATATGGCTAGTATGAGGAATCCGAAAAATAATACACTCATACTCATAAATTAAGGATAATGCTGATACATTGTGAAATAACGCTCTGGTGGGCGGTTTGCGGGTTTAATTCACCTCGGGGTATGACCACGCGGTGCATTTAACCTGCGATCGTCGCACGGTGGCGCTGGCAGCAGTCCACATACGCAGAGGTGTGTTGGTGCTTGTCAGAGTACGGTACAGCGAGTAAGTGTGCAGACGTTTTCAGACGTGCTAATAGGTGACTATGTGTTGAAAATGGCTCAAAGAACACATATTGATGACGTTATGAGGGGTAGAATACTAGAGCGACTGGAGGCTGGTCAAACACAGCAGGTCGTAGCACGGTCCCTCCGTGTGCCACAAAGTATGATCTCAAGATTATGGAAACGATTCCACCAAACAGTAAACGTGCCCGGGCGCTACAGTACGGGACGCCCACAGTGTACAACACCACAAGAAGACCGATGTCTCACCATCAGTGACGCAGGCGGCCACGGAGTACTGCAGGTACTCGGGACCTTACCGCAGCCACTGGAACAGTTGTCTCCAGACACACAGTCTACAGACTACTGAACAGACATGGGTTATTTGCCCGGAGACCTGCAAGGTGCATTCCACTGACCCCTGGTGGCAGGAGGGCCCGTAAAGCCCGTTGTCAAGAACACAGTACATGGTCATTGGAACAGCGGTCCCAGGTTATGCTCACGGACGAGTCCAGGTATAGTCTGAACAGTGATTTTCGCCGGCTTTTCATCTGGCGTGAACCAAATACCAACCCCTTAATGTCCTTGAAAGGGACCTGTATGCAGGTCGTGGTTTGATGGTGTGCGGTGGGATTATGATTGGTGCACGTACACCCATGCATGTCTTTGACAGAGGAACTGTAACAGGTCAGGTGAATCGGGACGTCATTTTGCACCAGTATGTCCAACTTTTCAGGGGTGGAGTGGGTCCCACCTTCCTCCTGATGGATGATAACGCACGTCCCCACCGAGCTGCCATCGTGGAGGAGTACCTTGAAACAGAAGATATCAGGCGAATGGAGTGGCCTGCCTGCTCTTCAGACCTAAACCCCATCGGGATGCTCTAGGTCGACGTATCGCTGCACGTCTTCAAACCCCTACGACACTTCAGGAGCTCCGACAGGCACTGGTGCAAGAATGGGAGGCTGCACCCCAGCAGCTGCTCGACCACCTGATCCAGAGTATGCCAACCCGTTGTGCGGCCTGTGTACGTGTGCACGGTGATCATATCCCATATTGATGTCGGGGTACATGCGCAGGAAGGAGTGGCGTTTTGTAGCACATGTGTTTCGGGACGGTTTTCTCAACTTATCACCAATACCGTGGACTTACAGATGTGTGTCGTGTGTGTTCCCTATGTGCCTATGCTATTGTGTAGTGCCACGCGTTGTGTGGCACCACATTCTGCAATTATCCTTAATTTATGAGCATGAGTGTAGTTACGTTTACCTATGTATCGTTTGAGCTTAATAAACATTTATAAAACAATAAAATGTGATTTTGTAGTGTATTTCCTTTCCATCGTCCTTAATCACTTGGTATTTCCAAACGTTTGAAGAGTAGTGTATACCTCTGGACATTGGTAGCTTTCGGTCTCTTATCTGGATTACTGGATGCACCAGATTTGAAAGGAATCTGAGGTGCTCAGGTTGAAAATGTTAGTGTTTTGCGCTGAACTGATATGGAGTTATAATACGATGACCTCTGGTTTTTATTCTGTGTACCGCTACTTCCCATTTAGTTGCCTGAACCACTGAATCGGTTTCTAAGTGTAAAGACTTTTTAAGTTTTTAAAATTTTTTGGAAGTGTGAAAGTAGTATTTAGCTTATTGATAAATTTACTCACATGGTGTAGTTCAGATCTCCAATGGCTTGAACATATCTTAACAAAGAGCCCGATTACTATTTATGGTTGTTACTCTTTGGCCCTTTTCTGTAGTTAGCTTTCCATATGAAAGCCAAAGCCGATGAGAGGCTTTTTACTTCAACCCTGCGTTACGAAATATTTTTTGGCACTGTTCAGCCTTCGGTTCTTAATAACGGCTCACCAGTACTTTAGCAATTAAAAATTCTGATTTCAAACAGGGAATGAAATGTAACTAAGAACAGAGCGGCGGTTTACAGTGGTGGCTTTTAAAAACGGCGACAAAAACAAAAAAATGGTGAGGCGCAAAGGCGGAAGATAGCGCGCCGCGCCGCCTGCGTCATTGCGTCCGTGTAAATCAGAGTTGTTACGTCAGAATTCCCGCAAATGGCATTTGGAGAGCGGGGAGCGCTGGCAAGACCCACGGCGCCCAGCTTACGGCCGCGGCTTACGCCGGCTTGTGCGAATTTCACAGTTGGCGAGCATGAAATCCCCGGCTCCCGACCTGTTTATTAAACAGGAGCAGCTTTGCGAATTAAACGGCAAAAAACCCTCGATTCGGACTGTATTTTAAATCGGATTAGTATTTTGCCATAAAAACGTGTGCTTACAAACTTCACAATTTTCCCATATATAATTCAGGTGTAATTGTATTGTACGTCGCTTGTTTTTCGAGCGTGTTTGTTATTTGATGGCGCTTCTGCTTGAGATTGGATAAAAATGCTCTCTCTGCGGCTGCTATTGGGTCAATCGAATTACGACTGGCGGTCGAGCAGTGGTCGGTGTATCGCGCCTGCGCGCTCGCTGGCGCTACCTTACGGCAAAGTGGCACTTCTCCATCTGCTTGCGTTTCGGCAGAAATAGGTGACTTCCGAGCAGCTGCTGGTGTAGAGGCTCTCCATTAATTATTGTCATTCCATTCTGTGTCGAAATTACAACTTGCATGCAGTTACGAGGGCTATTTGGAAAGTAAGGTACGATCGCTCGCTAAATGGAAACCACTGGGAAAATCAAAATGTTTTATTTGCAACAGTCTCTTACACATTACAGCTACTTCTCTACGTAGTCGCCACTCCGACTTACACCTTTGTCTCAGTGCTGTACCAATTTTCCAATACTTTCGTCATAGAAGGCAGCCGTCTGTGCTGTCGGCCACTTCTCTAGGCTGATCTGCGACTTGTTGTTCGTGACAAAATGTTGGCTTCACAGCCAGCGCTTCATTGATCAGAGCTGAAACTCAATGGGAGCCAAGTCCGGGCTTTATTTGGGAGATCGAACCTTCCCATGGAAAACGTTGCAGGGGCGTCCTCATTGCCCGTGCAGTGTGCGGCCGAGAATTATTACGAAGAAATCCTCTCAGCGAGTACCCATACTTGGCGGGAGACACTGTTGTTCTAGGCATCTTTACGTGCTCACTGTTTGCTCAGAACTGAAAAGAGCGACGGGACGCTATCGACAGGCATACTAGAGACACTGCAGACACTGCCCAGCACGTAATGTTGAAAGCTTCATCAGATTTTCGTCGTCGTTTCCATTTCGCGACCTATCGGACCTTGTTTTCCAAGCAGCCCTCGTACACAAAGTAGAAATGTACTATATTGCTACAACGGGAGAATTCCTCTTGTAGGTGAGGGTACCTGCACCTCGGGCTGTGCTGGCCATCACAAGTATCTGATGGAACCTAAATCTTACAGACCTATTGAAAGTAATAGGTCAGATAGTCAAAAAACTGTTTTGAAAAAGATTTCAGGTTCATAGACTGCGACGGGAACTCAGTCTGTGTACTTTCAAGTGGTGATACGTGTTACCAGCGATTTCGTTGTCTAATGCTGGCCCATTTTCTGTGGACGCCTGCGAAAGATGAAGTGTCCAGAGATGCTGCACAACTGCCTAACAGACTACTGAGACGGGTGAAAAGCATCTCTACTGTTCTAAGGAGAAGAAATGACGAAGATCAGATCCAACAACCGTCCACAGGGGTCAGTGTATGGTCCAGAGTTATGGTACGAAATTTTGGAATCCGTGGTACAGAATCTACGTGACAACGACAACATAAGCAGACTGATAACATGTACAGATGACGTGTTGTTCGTTCTAAGTTGTCACTCGAACAGCATTGTGGAAGACATGTAATGCTGCGCTCTGTGAACGTGAAGGATGGTGTCGAAATGCCAAGTAATAACTATCATCTCAGAAAATTACGTACCTTCTGCGGAATGGGAACCCGTCAAAAAATTCTAAAGTAAAATTAAACTACGTAACGGCTGAAAAATTTTGGCACTGTAACATCTATGTGTAAACCTAGATCAGCACCGTAAATGCACGCATCATATACAGGACGCAGGCAGGAAAAAGTGCAAAGGAGATGCATAAAATAACAAATGTCGCAAACAGTCAGTTTTCTACGTGGCTTGAAAATCATCATGGCGTACCACCAATCTACATTAATGTCAGTTATGGGAAATGATGTGAGCACATAACCCCATAGGCTACAGCTTGTGAAGCTAGCATCAAAACTCACATTATTGCAATGAGATGTGCCACTGAGATTAATAGGTACCTGCTGTACAACCTCGACTGATGCATTGCTTATTCTGGGAATGAGGAGATGCAAATCATAAAAGGAGGCGTACTGTATTGGCTGAAGATTGGCGATCAAACAGAGGCACATAACATACTTTGAAATAAGACCAATAGGAAAAAATTACAGTATAGCATTCTAAAACTGAGGCAAACTGAATGGGACACTTGTAACACATACAGAAGAGCAAATGAATTTCTCCCTAACATCAGGGAGAAACTAAGGATGTGATTTCCTAATCCGTTGGACGGTCTGATAGATTACATAACTTACCACAGCCGTTGTATATCATTATATAAATTCTAAGGACAGAAAGTAAGTACGGAAGAAAGGGAACCATCCAGTGCTATGGAAGGGAAGTACGAGTACAATGATACTGCCGAAATGGTAGTATAGTCGCCAAGCTGAGCGACCGTTATGTTGAAAGACGAAGCTGACTGTAATAGGTCAGGATGTACGGTAGTTCACCTGCCACGGCGTGGGTGCAGAGGAATGGTTGCAGGTGTCGGGTGGCGATCCTTCCCGATTGGATTAGTCATTTATTCTGAACACATGCACCTATGGGGACGGAACTGGAGAAGTGGTTAATGGCCACCGTGACGTAGGCGGCCTGAACCGATGTGGTGTGCCGAAGTCAGCGATAGCCTATGAGAAGGGCGACGCACTGCTTTTTTCCCAGGACTTTGGCGGCGGCTGACTAGGTGCTGAGGTCAGCACAGTAGCAGATGCGCTGACACGCGACGGCAATGGCGGCGAGTGTCGGACAGCAGAAAGCGGCCACGGCTGCTGGTCTGCCTCCGTAGCTCGGCAGCGAGCACATCGTGGCAGGCGGAATCAAACTACGGCCTCCAGCACGGGTGATGACGAAGATGTTTGCCCGTACCGAGCGATGGACAGCGACAGTGTTTGCCCGCACAAGGCGATGACAGCTGAGCAGCCACTACACTCTAAGAAAAAAAAAGATACACCATGAAGGAATTATCCGAATGTGATGGAAACCGGTAGATATGATGTACATGTAGATACAAACGAACGATTACAAATTCGGACAGAGTGGAGAAATTATACAAGAGTAAGAGCTTCACAAATTAAGCAAGTCAGTAACGCATTGGTCCACTTCTGGCCCTTATGCAAGCAGTTATTCGGATTGACACTTACTGACAGAGTTGCATGTCCTCTTGAGAGATATCATGCCAAATTCTGTGCAATTGGTGCGTTAGATAGTCAAAATCCCGAATTGTTTCGAGGGCTCTCCACACAATGCTCCAAACATACTCAACTGCCCAAGCAGGGTTTGGAAAGTACGAAGATAAACGGTAGAAACTCTCGCCGTGTGTGGGCGGGCATTATCTTGCTGAAATGTAAGCCTCAGCGTAGAATGTAGTCGACGTACCGCTGTGCTGCAGTGGGGCCGCACATGAGAACAAAATGGGTCCTGCTATGAAAAGAAATGTCATCCCAGATCACGACTCCCGGTTTTCGGGCCTTACGGCAGGCGAAAATCGTGCTGGTATCCCACCGCTATATGAGGCGTCTCTAGACACGTCTTTTCTGGTCATCCGGGTTCAGTTCGAAGAGGGCCTCGTCCCTGAAGACATTAAACTCCAGTCAATGAGATTCCAGGCGGATAATGTGTCTGGAGACGCTAAAAGCGGTGGGATAGCAACCTGAGTGTCGCCGGTCCTATGGCCCGACAACCAGGAGTAATCGCCTGCGGGGTCATTTCTCTCCATAGCAGGACCCCTCAGGTGGTCATCCGCGCCACCCTTGCAGCACAGTGTCGTGTGTTCTCAGCCCTGCGATTTTTCCACCCTGTGAAATTTCCGCCCAGAAAAGGTCGAGGAGGGGCCCCGCTAATCCCCCGGGGACGTGAGCTAGCATGCTCAGCCGTACGGTACTAGCCATACTATATGTTGCATATAACAATTTCAGTGTTATTAGTTCTGATATGTACAGGGTTATTACAAATGATTGAAGCGATTTCACAGCTCTACAATAACTTTATTATTTGAGATATTTTCAAAATGCTTTGCACACACATACAAAAACTCAAAAAGTTTTTTTTAGGCATTCACAAATCTTCGATATGTGCCCCTTTAGTGATTCGGCAGACATCAAGCCGATAATCAAGTTCCTCCCATACTCGGCGCAGCTTGTCCCCATCAATGAGTTCGAAAGCATCGTTGATGCGAGCTCGCAGTTCTGGCACGTTTCTTGGTAGAGGAGGTTTAAACACTGAATCTTTCACATAACCCCACAGAAAGAAATCGCATGGGGTTAAGTCGGGAGGCCGTGGAGGCCATGACATGAATTGCTGATCGTGATCTCCACCACGACCGATCCATCGGTTTTCCAATCTCCTTTTTAAGAAATGCCGAACATCATGATGGAAGTGCGGTGGAGCACCATCCTGTTGAAAGATGAAGTCGGCGCTGTCGGTCTCCATTTGTGGCATGAGCCAATTTTCCGCGGGCTACGCGTGAATCTTGCCCGCACGCGTTCAACCGTTTCTTCGCTCACTGCAGGCCGACCCGTTGATTTACCCTTACAGAGGCATCCAGAAGCTTTAAACTGCGCATACCATCGCCGAATGGAGTTAGCAGTTGGTGGATCTTTGTTGAACTTCGTCCTGAAGTGTCGTTGCACTGTTATGACTGACTGATGTGAGTGCATTTCAAGCACGACATACGCTTTCTCGGCTCCTGTCGCCATTTTGTCTCACTGCGCTCTCGAGCGCTCTGACGGCAGAAACCTGAAATGCGGCTTCAGCCGAACAAAACCTTATGAGTTTTTCTATGTATCTGTAGTGTGTCGTGACCATATGTCAATGAATGGAGCTACAGTGAATTTATGAAATCGCTTCAATCATTTGTAATAGCCCTGTACATGTTCTTACGTAGAGAGTTCTTACTGATTAAAAGTAAAAAAAAATCATTCTATTAATTTATGCAGAAATTTGATTTAGAACACATACACAGTGACGTTGCCAGAGTGGAGCACAAAATAAGTAAATAAATAAATAAACAAGTAAATCGAGGTCACGTTTTTGAAGGGCCGTTTGTTGGCTGGTTCAATGCTGAAATTTGTTAAACTTACGTCAGAGAAGCACTTCACCGAAAGGACATGAAAGAAGGCGCAAAAATATTATAGTTCCAGAGTGCATTTGTAGATGATCAAAACATTGATGAGACTAACAAAAATTAAGCCGCTATTAAGGAGGTGGTTCTTGATAAAACTGAAGGACTTAAAGCAAACGTAGAAAACTTGCACATAACTTCCATGCAAAAGAAGACAGTGTATTAGTTGAAGAAAGAGCAAATGAAGAAGAATCCAATGAAAGTAGTAGTAATATCTTCTTTTCCGACATCTGTCAGTGACCTTTGACTGTCTTGGAAATCTAACAGTTCAGTCATCAAAATAGTAAGTGACAAAAAATTTAAAAACAAACATTACTCATTCGTTTTTGTTTAATAGAAAATGAGTTAAAAAAAGCGTTAACTAACAGTTAACGTCTGACTCCTTCTATATCAGCCACAGCGTGAGAATGTTTTTAGAACTTGGATGGCACATTCAATTAAAAACCATAGTTTATACTATTCTTGTTAGAGTCTCTTTACCACAGGCACAAGTTTGAACAACGCATGTAAATTTGTTAAAAGTTTTCAAACGTGGTTGAATTTTTAAACCTTAAAACCTTAGGAACAAGTCTAACTGTAAACAGAAATACCTTACCTAGACAGCACCAAAAACGGAAGAATGTTCCTATCGGAATTAGTAAATAAATAAATGATTTTGTGAAGATGGTAACTGCTGAGGATGACAGAAGTCCGAGTTGGGTTCTAAAATACGTAACTAAGCCACTGCGTTAACGTCAGTCTGAAGCAGAAAAAAATATTCGACGTGTAGGTAACAAAATAGGAAATTAATACAGTTCTGTGTGAGATCGAAATTGATCACGGCAAATATCGCCAAGTTATTCAATAACTTAATATTTAAATAGCTCAGGAGTCTCATCTTTGCATCATTAGTGCGCTTCTTTCTCAAGTGAATGGGAACTCACAAAAAGCAAGTTTACATTCCAAAGATAGACTTCATTTTAGCTCAGTATATGATCATTCTTCATTACAACCTAGAGAAAATCAAATTTGCGTTTGGTGTTTCATGTCACGTCCAAAGTTGTGGTCATTAGAGATTTAGATTTCGCTCGGATTGTTGGTCACGGGAGAGGTGCTGGTCGGGGGTGGTGGTGGGGGGCGGGGGGTGGGGAAGGAAGCTACCATGACCTCTTTAAGGAACCTTCACAGCGTTTGCTTTAACAAGGAAAACCAAATACAGTAGACTATGGACGGTCAGATGATTGAGCCTTGGTTAGCCACTGCGCTGACATCGCTTGGTACTATAAACAACAAATAGCCAGTAGATACAACAAAATAAGACATCACAGAGACTTTAGAATATTTCAGTACATATAGAAGATTCGGTTCTTTTACAGCACCAGACAGCAGTCATTGTCAATAGGTATATTTCCATAAAAGTGCACTTATTAAATACACGGAAATATTAAGTGGCATTATGTTCACACATGTGTAATGTAGCTTAATTTTAAAAGTTAATTTGTAAACACTACTGAGTCATGGGACTAGTGCCGCTATTCCCATCACACTTTATCCAGGCCTTGGAATGGCTAAATGGCACAAGTAATTTTATTGTCATTTAGGCGTGTTTAAAATCAGCTTATAAGCTTCGTCAAATTTTTTATCTTTTTTGTTTTTGTTTTTCTTTTGCATTTTTTTAAGATTGTCATTTACATTTCATATATTTTTTAATTTAATTTTGCCCATATTTTGCAGCTTAAAACGCGATTATATTCAAAACATTGGAGGTATGAATTAAACAACGCCTTCAGTCACAACTTTTTCGTGTTTTATTAACTACACGATGCATTTCGGACCCTGTGGGTCCATCGTCAGGTGTAATTTGTCTCAATACATGTTTTATTCTTCTCCTGAATGAGGTGAAATGCATATTCCTGTCATGAAAAGGTTTAAAGTGAGGTTATGAATTTCGTAAGTCGAACGCGAAAAGTATGTGCAAAATGGAGGAAAATGAACAGTGTAAACTTACCACATCATCCAAGGAAAGCATTTTTAACGTTTTAGTACCGGCAAACATTCTTTTCTCTGTCGTTTTAGTATATGTCACTTAATTAAAGATGTACATTTGCGCACACATGTTAATAAAAATTTCACAATTTTTTTTGTACATGGTGTAGTCAAAGATGAATTTACTCGTAGTGCTAAAGATATATCTAGTAAAAAATTGGCATATGCAAGAAATAACTTTAGAATAGGTCTTTAAAATAACTGAAATAACTATGGCTTGCGAAATCTGTTTGTTCATTTAACATAGATTCTGATTGTTTTATTTTGTGGAGGTATATCTCCAGTTGTTCTAACAGACTCTAGGGCCTTACCATTGGCTTCGTTACGTAGTATTACCAAAATGGTTTGTAGACTGTTGATGACATGTTTCGTGTCCAACATATGTTGTGCAATGTTTGATTTTTCGAAATTCTTGAGCATGAAAGCATTTACATATTCTTGAAGTTTCTGCCTGTTTTCCCTACACAGTAGGCAGGACAACTGGGGCATGATACTTTGCACACTCCGCTGTTGTATGCTTGTGTATTTGATTTTACGTTATGGATGAGTAGGTTTCCTAACTTATTATTGGTTGAGAATGCAACTGTTACATTTGTTTATCTGAAAAGTATTTATATACTGACTGACTGAAGGCTTTGTTTAATTCATACCTCCAATATATTTTGTATTTATATACATATTCTGATACATTATTTAGTCTAGTTTTGAAGGTAGGAGATAGCCTTCAAGCAAGCCCTTATCTCACCATCCTCCTCATACTTTTTCAATATTTTCTCTAGCCTTTCATCCCGTTTCATGTACACTGTTTTCTTTCTTTTACCTTCCATACTCAGCTCTGTTCTCATTAACGCGAACGCTGAATTTCCTGCTTCTGTTTTCATGCAAGTAATTACATCACTAATTTTAGGATTTGGTTTTATTATGTCAGTCCTCTATGGAGTTAGTTGTGCGATGGAGCCGTTTGTAGCAGCTCCAAAGGCTGATGGGTTTTTCTTGATTTTCCGATCATCTCTCTACAAAGTAGTCGAAGAAGTCAGAAAGCCTAGGAACATCCGGTGCCTGTGAATGTATCTCTAGCCAGCCACACTTACATCCTCAGGCCGTAGAAACGCCAGCGCAGCACCCATGCGAATTTATTGTCTCATTTCTACATTTTCTTTATATTCACGAGTGAGTCGAAGATCCTGTACTTTCGTCCAGAGAGACTTTCTCATACAGAAATAGCATCCATGCACTGAGGAAGTTGGTAACATACGTATAATTGCAGAAATCGCTGCTGACTCAAAATCTACAGTCACACTTGCAGGGTTCCATTCTGCTATATTTTCCAGCACATTTCTGGAAAGTCTGATGTATGTCTCTTTTCTTTTATTTGGATAATAACGCAAATGCAACTGGGCAGATATTAGTCTCATTTTTATTACTTCCAAAATCTGCATATATATCTGTGAAAACTGTTTGCTACAGCACTTGAACGTTGTTGTTGTGGTCTTCAATACAGAGACTGGTTTGATGCACTTCTCCATGCTACTCTATCCTGTGCAAGCTTCTTCTCCTCCCAGTACCTACTGCAACCTACATCCTTCTGAATCTGTTTAGTGTATTCATCTCTTGGTCTCCCTCTATGATTTTTACCCTCCACGCTGCCCTCCAATACTAAATTGGTGATCCCCTGATGCCTCAGAATATGCACTACCAACCGATCCCTTCTTCTAGTCAAGTTGTTCCACAAATTTCTCTTCTCCACAATTCTATTCAGCACCTCCTCATTAGTTATGTGATCTACTCATAAAAAGTCTGGTTTACTTCTTAGAGCCTCTCTACCTGCTCTTCCACAAAAAACTATTATCCTTTCTCCTGATATATCGTCGCTTAACAGGAAACTGGTTCCATCATTCATAGTTAATAGCTAAGTTTTAAGTTCAATCTCTTCTCTTGTCTCTGTATCCCTGTTACTTTGCCCTTTGCTTGTGTGACGTCCTCTTCGTTGTTCGCTGCTCTGGCATTTCTGTCACAAAGTCGTATCCTCGATTATGTAAGCTACCTAACTCCTCTGAAGAGATTTTGGAAATAGACATTTTCCTCTCGTGCCCTCTTCTTTGCCTGGTTCAGAGTCCTCTGTACTTCCAACCTTGCGTCATCCAGAGCTCCACACTGATGCTCGTGCGTAAAGAGCACTGTAGAATTCTTGGTTTTAAGCTTTCCTCGGCAATGCTTTTCTTTCAGTTTTGAACAGTGCGAAATCACAGTGCCATCTACGTTCGTTTTCTTCACTGTGTAAGAATAACCTTCATAGTGGCAACTAGGCTTACCACGAATTGTCGTTGAAACTTCCATATCACAACCACTAAGATGGTAATATCCAAGTGGACGGAAAGTAGAGCGATATTAACAGGCAGACGGGACTGTGCGGGTGGAGTTAGGCCGAGTCTAGGGAACAGGGAACAGGTAGAGCAAGGTGATTAGGGCGGTCTGGCTGCAGGTAAGATGGGACACAATGGACACAGGTACGAGGCGGAGAGTTCGCAGATTTCTAGGGGGGCGGAAAGTTCGAAGGGCGGAGAATTCATACATTCTTACAGCACAACCGATGGTATTGTACGCCCCATATCTGTCACTGATGGCAAGCCACCGTGGGATTACATTTCAGCAAGATAATTCCCCCAGGAGTGTCTTCTGCTAGCCTTCGTGATTGCCAAACCCTACGTTGCCCAGCAAGTTGTCCGCTATTTGAGAACGTTTGGAGCATTATGGGCAGGACACCGCAACCATTCCTGGGTTTCGACGATCTAACGTGCCAGATGGACAGAATTTGGCACGATATCCCTCAGGAAACATCAATCAATGCTAAAGCCGGCCGGAGTGGCTGAGCGGTTCTAGGCGCTACAGTCTGGAACCTCGCGACCGCTACGGTCGCAAGTTGGAATCCTGCCTCGGGCATGGATATGTGTGATGTCTTAAGTTAGTTAGGTTTAAGTAGTTCTAAGTTCTAGGGGACTGATGACCTTAGAACTTAAGTCCCATAGTGCTCAGAGCCATTTGAACCAATCAGTACCAAGCAGAATAACTACTTGCATGAGGGCAAGAGTTGGTTCAACGCGTTATTAACTTACTCAACTTGTGAAGCTCTTTCTCT
Source organism: Schistocerca cancellata (assembly GCF_023864275.1). NCBI lineage: Eukaryota > Metazoa > Arthropoda > Insecta > Orthoptera > Acrididae > Schistocerca > Schistocerca cancellata. The sequence continues at coordinate 926,218,126 of NC_064629.1, forward strand.
TGAACGAGCACCCAATTTTTCTGAAATTGTTATCATTTGTTTGTGTGTATCTCTACATCACACCTACCGATTTCCATCCCATTCGGATATTTCCTTCATGGTGCTTCGTTTTTTTCGTCTTGGAGTGCACATGGACCAAGCTCGAACCCCAGCCCTCCAGGAAGGCGAACAGCAGCAGATAGAAATTAGCTACATGTGACCCGGTGGAAAACGCCAAGTCGACAGCATTTCTATTCAGTTCAGGCAGCAGCGTGTAGCTATTTACGTCAGTCTGCTGGTTCATGCATCTCGGTGCATAAATTGTCGTGGACCTCACCCCACTGTCCTTCTACTCTTGTACCCTCTAAGTCATTCTCCTCCTCCACCTCCCCTCTCTAAGTCCACCTCTTCCCGCCTCATCTCCTGTCTGTTTTCTCCTTCCTCTTTCTGCACATCTGCTCCTCCCTCCTCTCTCTGTCCACTTCCTACTCCCTCTGTCTCTGTCCATCCTATCATCCCCCTCTCTCTGTCCATCACCTCCTCCACGTCCTCTCCCCTTTCTCTGTCCATTCCTCCTGAGCCTCACGCCGTCCATTCCCTCCTCCCCCTCTCTCTGTAAACCTTCTCTCCTCTTTCTTTTTCTATTTCCTTCTACCCTCCCTCTGTTCATCGCCTCCTTCACCTCTCTCTGTCCATCTCCTTCTCTTTCCTTTCTCTGTCTATCTCGTCCTCTTCAATTAATGTCCATTTCCCCTTCCCCCGCTCTCTGACCATCTCCTTCCCCCCCCCCCCCTGTCGCTGTCTGTCTCGTCCTGTAGTCTTTTCTTTCCATGTTATCACTAGTTATCACTAGTATATTTATTACAATGATACAGAACACACATTCTGACATGCTCGGGGTCACGCCACACAGCCTACAAACTTGTAACTTGCTTGTAAATTATCGAAATAACGCACTACAAACCACTCGCAAATTACTGAAATAATTTCAGTACCCTGCACACAGGCACGCAAACACCTCCTAAATAATGGAGTAGACTCATGTGCAGACACAAAATCAACTCATGAAGTGTCCAAATAATGCATTGCACAGTCTACAGATCTGCTCGCAAAATAATACAACAGGCACACAAACAACGTGCACAGGCGCCGCTGGCCACCCCCTGTCCACTGGACCGTACAAGAGGCTACTGCACACGCTACCAGAAGTCGGGTTGCACCGACAGCACCTGCGCCTGTCAGCTGCCAAGCCATGCACAGGTGCCCGTTTGGGTCCCTCAAGTATGAGGTGTCGGCATCCCTAACACATTTGCTAATTGTCAACTGTTGAAATCATGCACTGCACACCTGTTCGCATAATAATGCAACAGTCCGCAGCTCGTGGTCGTGCGGTAGCGTTCTCGCTTCCCGCGCCCGGGTTCCCGGGTTCCATTCCCAGCGGTGTCAGGAATTTTCTCTGCCTCGTGATGACTGGGTGTTGTGTGATGTCCTTAGGTTAGTTAGGTTTAAGTAATTGTAAGTTCTAGGGGACTGATGACCATAGATGTTAAGTCCCATAGTGCTCAGAGCCAATAATGCAACAAACACCAAAACTGCTCTTAAATCGTCAAAAGATAATGCATGTGTAAGGCTCCCAACGCTTAAACAGCCGAAAATAATCCAGTGCACAATCACTCCGTGCACATAAAAAACGGTTCCGAACTATCATCAACCGCAACTATCAGAGGCGCCAACATGCTCTGCAGGGCCAGCCGGATGCAAGCCAGCACAGGAGTGCTGCCGATGGCATGTCAAAGTCACCTATACAGTTAAAGTTCTCCGAGTGTTACACTGATGTCACATGTCTATCTAAATAAGCGCCACCTCATCCTCTGGGCCATTCTGGTGTATCCCTCTCTCCACCTGTGGTCTGGCGAAGAGCTAACTGCCTCCTCGACATAGGCACATCTCGAGAGATCTTGTGCACTGGGATGGGCGAGGACTCAGCAAGTTCCATTCATTCACGAGACGTGGAATGTAGCGGTCTACTTTCACAAGACATCCTTTGTGCTGGGATATAGGAGTCTCTACATAGCGATGGGAACGTTTGCATATGTTGAAAGCAGGAAGGGTAACACGTGATGGACGGAGTGATACGTTAGGACCGCGAAAAAGAATGCATTCTATGTTATTCTGCGCTATTTTCTTAAACAGGCTATGTTAGGGCAAGAATTTTCCTGCATATAAGCTACTACAAAAGCGAGCATTGACTGTTTCTGGGACACTATACAATTTCCAAGAGGCTAACTTGGTTCTTATTTTACATAGCCATGTGATACAAAACACAAGCATGTCAGAGCTTGTGTTTTGTATCAGTGTGATAAATATCTCAAATCCATACCTAAATAAATTGTTCCAAAATAAATAAAGTACACTCCTTCCTCTCTCCAGCAGCCCACAGCAAGCTGAGTCATTTTTTACCCCTCCAGACAGCCATCTTGGGTTAAGTGAACAAATGGACGACAGCACCCTCTCTTGGTGATACTGCAAACTAGGTCAGTAGGACTCCGAACCCCACAGCGACCAAACTGTTTCCCACTATCCCCCCCCCTCCCACCCCAGACCATCACCCTGGATTACTTAATGGGAAGGATGACAGCATGCTCTAGTGGCAGTACTGTGTACTAGGTCCAGATCTCGTGATGAACACATTGTTTCCCGCCTAAATCCGCCATCTTGGATAATGGTATTTGTGTCATCAGCTGATGTCATGGCCGCCATCTTGGATTACTTTACGGAATGGGCGACAGAGCCCTCTGGTGGTGGTACTGTGCACTAGGTCAGTTGGACTCCGGACCTCGTGGTGAACACACTGGATGGAGGTAGTGCTTCAGATTGTTTAAATAAAGATTGGTGCATGATTTCAACAGTTGACAATTAGCAAGCGTCTTTGCAGAGTATTTAGATGGATTATTATTTTAACAAAATACATGTTTTTTGGCTCTCTGGACATGAATGTATTGCATTATTTACGAGTTGTATGCAGGTCTGTATGCTGTGTACTGAAATTATTTCAGCAATTTACGAGTTGTTTATAGTGCATTATTTCGGTAATTTACGAGTAGTTTATAGCTCTGTATGCTGTGTGGCGTGATCCCAAGCTTGTCAGAGCGTGTGTTCTGTATCACTGTGATAGATACACTATTTTTCAAAATTCATCCCTAAATAAATTGTTCCAAAATAAATAAAGTACACTTCTTCCTCTCTGCAGCAGCCCAGCACAGGCTGAATCATTTTCCCACCAATCCCCAGGAAGAGGTAGCTGTTGGGTGACTTAGATTAGTGGAATTATCCCGAGTGACCTATTTTCCCGCCATTTTCTTACGTTAGTAGAGGTTTGTTGCGTTGTCCTGATGGAATTTGAACTTCCCGCAATTTTCTGGGGGAGGGGAGGGGGTGTAGGTTAGTGGAGGTGCCCAATTGACCTATCTTTCTGCCAAAATCCGCCATCTTGGTTGACGTCACGGCCGCCATCTTGTATGACATCATGCACTGTTGCCGAATCTACAGGCCGCCATCTTGGATGACGTCATCACCGCTGTCTTCGATAAATCTGGCAACAAGGCAGAGTGGGGCCATACATAGGTAGCTCTCATCCTTTTCTTTCCAGATATTAAGTAGTATGTTACCAAGTTTGTTTGAAATCAACCCAGTGGTTTAATAGGAAGTTTTTACCCATGTATGCACATGTCACATAAATTTCACATATATTTAACATATTTCATATCACAAATATTTGTGCCGCGTGGAGTGGCCGCATGGTTTGAGGCGCCATGTCACGCATTGCGCGACCTCTCCCGTTGGAGGTTCAAGTACTCTCTCGGGCATGGGTGTGTGTGTTGTTCTCAGCATAAGTTAGATTAAGTTAGTATAAGTAGTGTGTAAGTCTAGAGACCCGTGATCTCAGTAGTTTGGTCCCTTAGAAATTCACACACAATTGAGCAGTTTTGCACAAATATTTCTAAACCTAGTTCTTCAGTATTTGTAGCGAATTTCGCCCTGCAGTTTCGTTGCCATGCAGTTCAACGTTTATAGCTACGCGTCGTACAATGATAAAATTTTGTAGGCATATTCAGCAGCATATGTGGATACTGTCTGCGGAATGTGTTGTGAATAGAGTAAGTAGTAAAGAAGTAATAACTTTAAACATCATGCACGATGTGGAAATTTTACTGTCTGAGCAGCTGAAAGTAAGCGAAATGTTTCTTTCTTTTCATCATTTTTTGGGGGTAGTCAGCGACAGAAAGTTTCGTGAAGTTTTGGGATTATGTGTAAAGTTTGTTGCAAGACTCTCATTCTCAAATACTGGATGAATTAAGTCTGGTTATTCGTGTTTCGTAGGTTACAGTTATTTTTCACCCCCACCCCGCTCCTTTGGTAGGTAGGTTGCAGCGGTTGTTTCAGTCAGTAACCATTATGTGTACCAAGTTTGATTCAAATATGTTAGCAGGAGGTGTGGAACGTACATAAATTCATACATTTTTTATTATATTATGGATACCTGTACCTTTACATAGCACCAATTATTCGTACATGATGGACACCATAGCACCGAAATTGCAGTAGCAAAATAAAACCCTTTACAACCATATATGGAAAGTCCTTTAAGCAGTCCATTTAGAGTAAGGATCTATGTTACAAGGTGTTAATGTAGAATTAAATTTCTGGCGAATATGAAGGCTAGCATCTCAGTCAGCCATGGGTGTTTATTGAGGCCTTCCTGCTACAGCCGGTCACTCAACGCTTCACTCATCACCTCTTCCAAAAGAGCGACTGCCTCTTAACTGTCAAACTCGAGTCCCTTTATGCTGACAGCTATCCGTCTAGCTCCCGGACCCTGGTACGCCAGGTGGGAAGCGAATGTCGTGGATCAACTGCGGACCGCTGTCACTGCCCTCCTTCAGGCAGACTGTGCAATGTCCGACTACCCGGTTGCCGCTTCGTCCCGCCCAGGTGTTGCGCCCCTGGAGGCGGAATACAGCCCGAATAAGTACATAGAAATAAAGTTCAGATTTACATAGAATATTTACAACATCACTGCCATCTGCCCCTATAAGCGTAGACGAGCACAGGTCCGTCCCGACGCTCGACTGGCCTGGCACACTCTGTCCCGAGGTAAAAGTACAGGGTTATTACAAATGATTGAAGCGATTTCACAGCTCTACAATAACTTTATTATTTGAGATATTTTCACAATGCTTTGCACACACATACAAAAACTCAAAAAGTTTTTTTAGGCATTCACAAATGTTCGATATGTGCCCCTTTAGTAATTCGGCAGACATCAAGCCAATAATCAAGTTCCTCCCACACTCAGTGCAGCATGTCCCCATCAATGAGTTCGAAAGCGTCGTTGATGCTTTAAACTGCGCATATCATCGTCGAAAGGAGTTAGCAGTTGGTGGATCTTTGTTGAACTTCGTTCTGAAGTGTCGTTGCACTGTTATGACTGACTGATGTGAGTGCATTTCAAGCACGACATACGCTTTCTCGGCTCCTGTCGCCATTTTGTCTCACTACGCTCTCGAGCGCTCTGGCGGCAGAAACCTGAAGTGCGGCATGAGCCGAACAAAACTTTATGAGTTTTTCTACGTATCTGTAGTGTGTCGTGACCATATGTCAATGAATGGAGCTACAGTGATTTTATGAAATCGCTTCAATCATTTGTAATAGCCCTGTACCTCACTATTTAAACTGCCTTTCCCCTCGCTTCTGACGTAGTGGCAGAGAGAGACAGAAACTATGGCAGGGATAAATTCCCAAACGTTAGCCATCTACAACTCTTCACTTGGCTCAGGCCTAGTTCCTCGCCTCATATCGCAATAACTTCGAGCAAGTCTGCGGTTTGCTGCCTCGTTGTTGCTCCACACAAGGCATTTCGTGCGCGCATTAGCGCCGTCGCAGCACTGCGCTGCCGGCCGAAGTGGCCGTGCGGTTAAAGGCACTGCAGTCTGGAACCGCAAGACCGCTACGGTCGCAGGTTCGAATCCAGCCTCGGGCATGGATGTTTGTGATGTCCTTAGGTTAGTTAGGTTTAACTAGTTATAAATTCTAGGGGACTAATGACCTCAGCAGTTGAGTCCCATAGTGCTCAGAGCCATTTGAACCATTTTAGCACTGCGCTCGCGAGTGCCGTGTTTGCGTTTCCTGGCCTACTACCTGTCCACTGTTTCAACACTGGCCCGCCCCCTTTAGGTGGAATCGAAACTCAATAAAGGAAAAAAAAAAAAATCAACACTCTGCCAGCGGCCCCAGATTCCATCGTCCAGCCGCGCGTTAATTGACTTTTGATAAAGTTTCCTCTTCCCTACGACTACGACTAATACTAGCGCTGCAGAAGGAAGTCACCAGGAAAACGCATCTATCGAAGCACAAAAAAGGCGCAAATGCCCCTGTTTAAAAGGAGCGTATCAGCTGTCTCGCTCTACCATCCTCAGCACGTTTAAAAATTTTCCCAGAAATGTTGGCATGCGATCATATTCGCTGTATTTTATTCTGAGAGAGGAGACAGTGGTAGTGGGAAACCGATAGAAAAGTAGTAAGTACTGGAAGATAGTAGACATTGACTGTGGTGTAGATAGAGTGAACAAGCAAACGGCACTGTGAGAGAAAGGGAGGGGCACAGTGGCAGGGGAACCCAGTTGACACTGACAGAACAGTGCTACGAACAGCGTGAAGAAGATAGTGCCAGTGGGAGGGGAATGATGAAATGGAGGAAGTAATAATAATGGCGTGTGACGAGGGCCTCCCGTCGGGAAGACCGCTCGCCTGGTGCAAGTCTTTCGAGTTGACGCCACTTCGGCGACTTGCGCGTCGATGGGTATGAAATGATGACGATTAGGACAACACAACACCCAGTCCCTGAGCAGAGAAAATCTCCGATCCAGCCGGGAATCGAACCCGGGCCCTTAGGACTGACAGTCTGTCGCGCTGACCACTCAGCTACCGGGGGCGGACATTGAGGAAGTGGAAATGGATGAGAGCCAATGATAATCAGAGATAGAGTGTATGACAATGACAACGAAGAAAAAAGAGGTAGTGACACTAAAAAAAGACAGCAACAATGGGAAGGAATGAATGAGATAGTAGCAGCAAGAGAGAACGAGAAGGAGACAGTGACAGTGGGAGGAACCAGTAGTAGTAGTAGGACAATAGAAAGGAGACTATGGCAGTGTGACAGGAGAGAGACACAAAGAGACAATGGCAATGAGTTTGGCTGAATGAGTGAGTGAGAATGGGCAAGTGTGAGTGTATGGGGGTTTGCGGAGTGGCCACGCGGTTAGAGGCGCCATGTCACTGACCGCGTGGCCCCTCCCGTCGGAGGCTCGAGTCCTCCGTCGCGCATGGGTGTGTGTGTTGTTCTTGTCATCAGTTAGTTTAAGTCGTGTGTAAGTCTAGGGACCGATGACTTCAGCAGTTTGGTCCCTTTAAAATTCACACACATTTGAACATTTGAGTGTACGGGCATGGGCATCTTACGGCGATAGACTAGTGGGTGTGAGCGAGTTACAGTTAGGGGAGCATGCGGAAGTGAGAAGTGACTTACATATTACAACGAGCGCGAATATGTTCGCATGTTAGAATCTTTGGAAAAATCTTTAAAGGTGCCGTGGATTAAGGTAGAATGAGGCAACTGGTTCTCCACTTTTCAGCCAGAGTATTTTAAGGGGCTCCGGAAAGGCTCAAAATCATGAAAAGTTCAATTTTTACTTTTTTGAATTTTCTGAATTTGCAGACTATTACCTTTTAATAGATATATAATTTATTCAATTCCGAAGACTACAACTGTTTTTAAATTTTTTTTGAAATGTGTTCTACATGGGCGTGACCCACTGTGGCGCTGTTAAACTGCTGTCAAATGGTGTTATTATTAACGTCCGTGTTCATCAGGTACATTTTAGTGATGTGAGATAAAGTATGTGTTGTGGCTAACCTATTTTCAGAGACTTAGCAGCACCTGAACTGTTGAAAAAGTGTATTCACGGAAAAACTCAAAACCCCAATGAAAGTGTAAGTAGTGTTATATGGTCGAGAATCCCCAAGACTGTATTTGTTGGAATAGAAACACTTGACTTTGGTGTGTATGATGCTGTTGCGACTTTCAATGATGGCAACATTGTAAGGTGCAAGGTATTTAGAAATATGCCAATGAAGATAGGTTCTAACATGGTACGAGCGATGCTTGCTTTAGACAAGGAACGCCTTCGGGCTGCAGACAGGGCTGTAAAGAGTCCAGAAATACAAGCAAGAGTAAACAGGAGGAGGAACAAGAGGAAGCTGGAGGAGGAGTTTGCAGAGGATGAACATAATCCATCCTATGGACCTGGAATGAACTAAAAAGTTAATCCAATCTTTGTCGCTCGATTCCCAAAACTTTTATTTTCTCATACTAATTACATGTTTTCTAAGGATCTTCCAAACATATTTGTTTCAAACTTTCAGTAAATGTTACACAGTACCTTCTGCATAATTTAACACAGCCTTTTTCCAAAAAACTGTATATTTGTGAATATATAAATAAAAAATTGCAAAAAAATGTCGTGAATTTTCATTACAATTGAAAAAAAAATCATCTTTAATAACTGAACTAAAATTTTGTAAAATCCCTGTGTTAAGTTGTAGCCCATATTCCAATAAATAATCTGTAAAAAGTTCAACTTCCTACCTCAAATACTTTGTGAGGAAAGATGTAATTTATAAGCGTTATTTCAACATTGCAAGTATAGGGCGTTCCGGAGCCCCTCAAATAGGAATACACTACCAGAATATTATGACCGCCGAACTACTATCGATATAGATCCGTCCAGGCAATAGCAGCGTCATCTGACGAGGAATGACTGCTAGTCAGACACAGGCACGGTGAGCTAATATCAGTGAGCGTGCTGTAAGTGTGTAGGAGGAAGAAGACGTGTGGGCTCTTTGAGTTTGTCAAAGTGCTTATTGTGACGGCTCGAAGGCTCGGCACGAGCATTTCGGAAACTGCACGACTTGTCGGGTGTTCGAGGAGTGTTGTGGTGAGTGTCTTCGACATAAGGTGAAACCACGTCCGAACGTCGTGAGACTGGGCGGCCACCTCTCATTACAGATGTTGGACGTCGTTGGATGAGCACGTTGGTAAAATAGGACAGGCGGCGAACTGTGGCGGAACTAACATCAGACTTCAATGCTGGGCAGAGTGCAAGTGAGTCTGAAAACACAGTGCACCGAATACTTGTAACGATGCGTCTCCGCAGCCGACGGCCCATGCTTGTGCCAATGTCAAGTCCACGACACTGGCAACTACTGCTGAAATGGGCACATTACCGTCACTACTGTAGATTGGCGCAGTGCCAGAGCGTTGTATGGTCTGATAAACCCCGGTACCGTCTTCATGATGCCGATGGGAGGGCGTGAATCTGTCTCCTCCCAGGGGAACAGCTCCTTGACACCTGTACTCTGGGAGAGAGATAAGTGGGCGGCTATGTTCTGGGGAACATTCCCGAGGACATCCACGAGTCCAATGGAGCTCGCGCAAGGTACCGTGAGGCCGAGGGGTATCGTACACTCGTTGCAGACCTGGAACACCCCTTCGTGATGATGATGTTTCCCGACGGCAGTGGCATTTTTCAACAAGATAATACGTCATGTCGCAAGGCCAGCAGTGTGATGGAGTGTTTCAAGAAACACAGTGGCGAGTTCCAAATGATGTTCTAGCCACCCAACTCGTCAGATCTGCAGCAGATCGAGCACATCTGCCGGAACTGATGGCAATTAGGTGACTTTTGCGTACAGATGTGGTGCCAACTCCCTCCAGCGACCTACCGAGGCATCAGTGCTTCCATGCACGACGCGTCGTCGCTGTTAACCGTGCCGAAGTTGGACATATAGGCTGTTAGGTAGGAGGTCATCATGTTCTGGCTGAGTAGTGCATATTCGCCTTTTCTTCGCTGAAATAACTACGATAAATTTGATTTGTTACCCAGTTATCTTTATGTACCTGAAAATACCTTCTCAGCGGTGAAAGAGCCTTTAATTTGCAGTGAGCAAAATCTACAACACGAACCACTGGTTACTGTGTGCAGACGCAAAAATACTGTGATATGGTTTCCGTCGTGTGGGGTCAGCTGGGCATGGAGTTCGGTGAACCCAAACACTACGTATTTCATCAGTAGATCTATTCATACTGCTGTGTGCCACAAACGCTACCGGAAAATCAAATCCCCACACAAAACCGAGTAGTACCGAATACAAGCTTGGGAGTGAAAAGTAACGTTGGCAAGTATCGTGAGCGAATGGGACAAGTTTTCTTACAAAGAAAGACACACAGACTAGGTCGTCGACATTTGCATTGTTGGGCAGATATTTTCACTGTAACACAGACACAGTGTTAAGAGGGGTTAGAAATAAAATCAAATACCGTACTTGTGAAACAACACTAATTATTTATGCATATGGCCTACAGAGTGCTATCGACATGGAATGTCAAATTGATTCCATATCTCAGAAGGATCGTGATACTGTGCCTCACAAGAGGTCTCAAATCAAATAGCGTGCCAACGAAATATTGTCTTAGGTATGCGAAGGGGTTACTTATTTCCTGTTAGAAAGGCCACAATTTGTAGTAACTGACAGGAAGTCATCAAGTGAAAACGAAGACATATCTGGGGTTCTCCCAACGGAGCGTTAAAGCCTCTCTTCTGTCCTTAATCTCTATCCACATCTACATGTACATCTGTATCTATATCTGTACCCTATGAATCATTGTGAACTGCATAACAGAGGGTATGTCCCACTGTACCAGTTATTGGGGCTTTTCCTTGTTCCATTCACTTATGGAGCGCCTGAAATGCCTCTGTGCGTGCTGTAATTAATCTAGCCTTTTCCTCACGATCTCTGTGGGACCGACATGTTGGGGTTGTAATATATTGTTAGACTTACCATCATTTAAAGTCGGTTCTTGATATCTTGTTAGTAGACTTTCTGGGGATAATTTCCGTCTGTCTGCAAGTTCAGTTCTCTCAACATCTCAGTTACACTCTCCCACGGGTCAAACACGTGACCATTCGTGTTGCCCTTCTCTGTGTACGTTCAATTTCCCTGCCAGTCCTATTTGGTAGCGGTCCCACAAACTTGAGCAGTATTCAGTAAGCATCACACGAGTGATTTGTAAGCGATCTCCTTTGTAGACTGATTGCATTTCCGTGGTGTTCTACCAATAAACCGAAATCTGCTACCAGCTTTACCTACGACTGAGCCCATTTGGTCGTTTCACTTCATGTCCCTACTAAGTGCTACACCCAGGTATTTGTATGAGATTACGGATTCCAGTTGTGACTCACTAATATCATATTTGTAGGATACTATGGTTTTTTTTGCGAAGTGGGCAATTTTACATTTTTGAACATCTAAAGTAAGCTGCCGGTCATTGCAGCATTGTGAAACCTTATCAAGGGCTGATAATATTTATACAGAGTCGTCAGACTGTATTTCGTTGTAGATAACTGCATCGTCTGCGAAACCTCTGAAGTTACTATTAATATAGTCCTCAGTATCATTAATATATAGAATATGAACAGCAAAGGACGTAACATGTATCCATGGGGTACACCCGAAATTACGTCTACATCTCTAGATGACTCTTCATCCAAGATAATATGCTGCGTCATCCCTACCAAGAAATCCTCAATCCAGTCACATTCTTCGCCTGATATTCCATATGATCGTACTTTTGATAAAAGGTGTAGGCGTGGTACTGAATCAAATGCTTTTCTGAAATCAAGAAGTACTGCATCTACCCGACTGCCTTGATCCATGACTTTCAGGGACAGCTCGACACCCGTCGTGTACCGTCTACTAAAGAAATCGGAAATCAACAGCAGTTTCAAAATGATCTGCATTGTGCGAAAAGTGGAAACTGACTGTGAACAAAGAGCGTGTTGTCCATACAAGTCCTAAAAAAAGTCCGTTAAATTTCGGTTAAGTGATAAATCAAACAAATTTAAAGGTTCTTAATTCAACTAAATACCTCAGCAATGCAACTGAGAAATACTTAAATTGGAAGCATCACTTACAAAATGATGGGTGTAGGTGAACCAAGGAGGGTATTTTATTCGTGAAACATTTAGAGGCTGCAAAAATGCCAGTAAAGATACTGCCCACAATATGCTCGTTCGTCTTCTTCTGGCGTATTTCTGCACGATATGGGATCGTTATCACACGTGTTTGATGGAGGACATCGAAAAATTGCGTAGAAGGGCTGCCCGTTGTGCATTATCTCAAAATAGTAGAGAGAGCTGATGTCACAGTCTTTAAAATTAAGGCATTTTTCTTTTCAAGTACTTTCAATACCTCGAATGCCAAAATATTTTGTTGGCTACCTCCTACACAGCGATAAATGATTGCCGTGCAAAATACACACATTGTAAGTAGGCTGTTTAGGTTTTATTATTGGTAACGCCACGTAGCGCTCGGTATGAAAATCACTGGCTGTGCTGTGTGCAGTCTGTAGCTAGTTTGCATTGTTGTCTGCCATTGTAGTGTTGGGCAGCGGCAGCTGGATGTGAACAGCGCGTAGCGTTGCGCAGTTGGAGGTGAGCTGCCAGCAGTGGTGGATGTGGGGAGAGAGATGGCGGAGTTTTGTAATTTGTCATGAACTGCTATATATATTATGACTATTAAGGTAAATACATTGTTTGTTCTCTATTAATATCTTTCATTTGCTAACTATCCCTATCAGTAGTTAGTGCCTTCTGTAGTTTGAATCTTTTATTTAGCTGGCAATAGTGGCGCTCGCTGTATTGCAGTAGTTCCAGTAACGAAGATTTTTGTGAGGTAAGTGATTTGTGAAAGGTATAGTTTAATGTTAGTCAGGGCCATTCCTTTGTAGGGATTTTTGATAGTCAGATTGCGTTGCGCTAAAATTATTGTGTGTCAGTTTAGGCACAGTCGTGTACAATTGTTTTAAGGGGACGTTTCAACATCAAGAAAAGTTTTGCATCACTCCAGTTCCCAGAACTCTTGAAGACAGACGTTGACTGTGGATATTGTGTCATAGACACAGTCCCTTTGACTGTTCAGAGACGTCACCAAACCCGCCCAAAGATGTAAACAACCATGCATGAGCAGCACCTGTTTGACGGAGGGGGTCCGACAGCCGATCAGTTCCAGTCATTCCACAAGGGACGAGGTACACGGCTCGTGTTGTCTGTAGTTCAACCATGCCTAGACGGTCAACCCCCCAGTTCGATCGCGTCCGTATTGTTACTTTGTGCCAGGAACGATTCTCAACAACGGAAATGTACAGGCATCTCGGAGTAAACCAAAGCGATGTTGTTCGGACATGGAGGAGATACAGAGAGACAGAAACTGTCAATGACATGCCTCGCTCAGGCCGGCCAAGGGCTACTACTGAAGTGGATGACCGCTACCTACGGATTATGGCTCCGAGGAACCCTGAAGCAACGCCACAATGTTGAATAATGCTTTTCGTGCAGCCACAGTACGTCGTGTTACGACTCAAACTGTGCGCAATGGGCTGCATGATGCGCAACTTCACTCCCGACGTCCTTGGCGAGGTCTATCTTTGCAACTATGACACCATGCAGCGCGGTACAGATGGACGCAACAACATGCCGATGGACCGCTCAGGATTGGCATCACATTCTCTTCACCGATGAGTGTCGCATATGCCTTCAACCAGACAATCGTCGGAGACGTGCTTGGAGGGAACCCGGTCAGGCTGAACGCATTAGACACACTGTCCAGCAAGTACAGCAAGGTGGTGGTTCCCTGCTGTTTTGGGGTTGCGTTTTGTGGAGGCGACTTACGCCGTTGGTAGTCATGGAAGGCGGCGTAACGGATGTACGATACGTGAATGCCGTCCTCCAACCGATGGTGCAACCATATTGGCAGCATATTGGCGAAGCATTCGTCTTCATGGACGACAATTCGCACCTCCATCGTGCACATCTTGTGAATGACTTCCTTCAGGATAACGATATCACTCGACTAGAGTGGCCAGCATGTTCTCCAGACATGAACCCTATCGAACATGAAACTTCCTGGCAGATTAAAACTGTGTGCCCGACCGAGACTCGAACTCGGGACCTTTGCCTTTCGCGGGCAAGTGCTCTACCATCTGAGCTACCGAAGCACGACTCACGCCCGGTACTCACAGCTTTACTTCTGCCAGTATCTCGTCTCCTACCTTCCAAACTTTACAGAAGCTCTCCTGCGAACCATGCAGAACTAGCACTCCTGAAAGAAAGGATATAGCGGAGACATGGCTTAGCCACAGCCTGGGGGATGTTTCCAGAATGAGATTTTCACTCTGCAGCGGAGTGTGCGCTGATATGAAACTTCCTGGCAGATTAAAACTGTGTGCCCGACCGAGACTCGAACTCGGGACCTTTGCCTTTCGCGGGCAAGTGCTCTACCATCTGAGCTACCGAAGCACGACTCACGCCCGGTACTCACAGCTTTACTTCTGCCAGTATCTCGTCTCCTACCTTCCAAACTTTATCCTTTCTTGCAATTCCTTCCCACTCTTTCCTCTCACAGTTAGGGCTCAGGCGATTCTGGAATATGTATCTGTAACAATAAAAATGTATTTCAAACAATCATTCGCCCATGAATACTGGCTCATCATTCAAACCTCGTATTATTCCACATGTATATGGGAATCTTTTGCCTGTCAGTTTATTATTATTTCACTGATGAGTCAAAACCTTATGACCACCAGCTTAATAGCTTGTTTATCAGACTTTGGAACGAAATACATATATATATATATATATATACACTCCTGGAAATTGAAATAAGAACACCGTGAATTCATTGTCCCAGGAAGGGGAAACTATTGACACATTCCTGGGGTCAGCTACATCACATGATCACACTGACAGAACCACAGGCACATAGACACAGGCAACAGAGCATGCACAATGTCGGCACTAGTACAGTGTATATCCACCTTTCGCAGCAATGCAGGCTGCTATTCTCCCATGGAGACGATCGTAGAGATGCTGGATGTAGTCCTGTGGAACGGCTTGCCATGCCATTTCCACCTGGCGCCTCAGTTGGACCAGCGTTCGTGCTGGACGTGCAGACCGCGTGAGACGACGCTTCATCCAGTCCCAAACATGCTCAATGGGGGACAGATCCGGAGATCTTGCTGGCCAGGGTAGTTGACTTACACCTTCTAGAGCACGTTGGGTGGCACGGGATACATGCGGACGTGCATTGTCCTGTTGGAACAGCAAGTTCCCTTGCCGGTCTAGGAATGGTAGAACGATGGGTTCGATGACGGTTTGGATGTACCGTGCACTATTCAGTGTCCCCTCGACGATCACCAGTGGTGTACGGCCAGTGTAGGAGATCGCTCCCCACACCATGATGCCGGGTGTTGGCCCTGTGTGCCTCGGTCGTATGCAGTCCTGATTGTGGCGCTCACCTGCACGGCGCCAAACACGCATACGACCATCATTGGCACCAAGGCAGAAGCGACTCTCATCGCTGAAGACGACACGTCTCCATTCGTACCTCCATTCACGCCTGTCGCGACACCACGGGAGGCGGGCTGCACGATGTTGGGGCGTGAGCGGAAGACGGCCTAACGGTGTGCGGGACCGTAGCCCGGCTTCATGGAGACGGTTGCGAATGGTCCTCGCCGATACCCCAGGAGCAACAGTGTCCCTAATTTGCTGGGAAGTGGCGGTGCGGTCCCCTACGGCACTGCGTAGGATCCTACGGTCTTGGCGTGCATCCTTGCGTCGCTGCGGTCCGGTCCCAGGTCGACGGGCACGTGCACCTTCCGCCGACCACTGGCGACAACATCGATGTACTGTGGAGACCTCACGCCCCACGTGTTGAGCAATTCGGCGGTACGTCCACCCGGCCTCCCGCATGCCCACTATACGCCCTCGCTCAAAGTCCGTCAACTGCACATACGGTTCACGTCCACGCTGTCGCGGCATGCTACCAGTGTTAAAGACTGCGATGGAGCTCCGTATGCCACGGCAAACTGGCTGACACTGACGGCGGCGGTGCACAAATGCTGCGCAGCTAGCGCCATTCGACAGCCAACACCGCGGTTCCTGGTGTGCCCGCTGGGCCGTGCGTGTGATCATTGCTTGTACAGCCCTCTCGCAGTGTCCGGAGCAAGTATGGTGGGTCTGACACACCGGTGTCAATGTGTTCTTTTTTCCATTTCCAGGAGTGTATATACTGACAGTGGATTGACTCAGAATGTGTTAAAAATGAGATAACAGCATTCGTCTTCCCACAGTCAGATGACCCTATAGTTGTAGTATGTATATTAGTGGGAAATAGTGATCGATTTTTCTATTTCTTCCAGTTTGCAATATCATAGCAAGACCAGTAAGCGTCCTTGTGATGGGACTGTTTCATCCACTTGTTCACAGTTAGGTATACGCTTTTACATTACCATAGAGGGGATTTTATAGAGAAATAAGAAACACACTTTTGAAACTATTACATATAGCTGGGTATATGGACATACTTAAATAACTATACAGTTCTATGCTTACATCTGGCACAGTTGGTTCGTACTTATCAAAATGTGTTGTTACACAACAAGAATTGTACAGCTGAATGATGGTTTAATCTGATGGATGTAGAGTTTTGCTCTCAAATGCCAATATAATGCTCCATATTTTCTTGAAGATTCAGTACACTTAAGGTTGCCAGCTCAGTCAACAGTCATCTTGGATCACATAACTGCCGTACATTAGGTTTCGTAATTTGTGCTACTGTAGATGAAAGCACTCTCTCTTGTTAAATAGTTAACTGATTGTGGGAAGTCCCTTGCGGAGATTGTATGATCACCCAGTATCACTGTGAGTGAGTGAGCATTTCTGTGGAACATGGCAGCAATTCGCATTTATTTATTGGATGGGTGAACCTACTCATCCAGGGCTAATACAAACTTGGTATCACTACAGTGAGTATTTTCGAAAGTCACCACATGATTCCCCACCAGTGGGGTTCCTGCTGCTCATGTTTAAACTGTAAGACACATTAAACAGGATTATTGTCCTGTCTGGTGGCAGCTCCTCGCTGAAAGGAGAAACAAAAAAAAAATTTGAGTTACCCACGTATTTTCTTTTTCTACGATTACATTCTTATTCATTATTAATATTTAAATGACAGCTGTCTTGCACTGGGAAGTGTTGCTATACACTTCGACATATTTACCTTTGAGAGTTCTCACATGACTGGATAAACACTTTATCACTCGCTGTATATATATATAGAATGAGCAGCAGTAGATGCAATTTTAAAACATATTTTCTGTCATCTTTGCCCTTGGCAAATACACTTGGGTCTACAGTCATTTAATCGCTACGCTTGTGGCAGATGAAGACTTTTTGATTCTTGATGCTAAACCCATTGAATGCAGGGCAATAGTAATTGTTAACTTGTGCGAGGGGGAGGGAATGTTCTAGTACAAGTTATGAACACTGAAGCATCTGCTCATACTTCGATTATATCCATTAACTTATTCTTAAAGGAGAATCAAACTGCATAGCATTGGTGTATTCAAGAGAGCTGCTTAGCACAGATGTCCTAAATATTCTGGAATTAATTATCCCCGAATCTGTCAAAATGATTGAGTTAGAGGAGTGTAATTAACCTAACGATTACTACATGTTCGAGTCCCTTAAAAATAGAAATGTGTTGAAATCGCTTTTAGACATTTATAGGAGACTTACATAAAGGTGCCATAGTTTGATAGTTTGAATGGTATTGACTTTTATTTGTTTCCTACACACCTTATACCACTGTATGTGATATTTCATATAGAATCTACTGGCTACCTCGGGGGTTTAAAAGTGATGTGCTTATTTCTAACTATGAACATTCCTACAAGCATTACGATGTGGATGCATGATGTTACTACATTGATGGTCCTCCTCCTGTTAAACTGCACTGTGGGGGTTGTAAAAAGGAACAAATAAAAAAAAGATTTCACAATTTATCTTTCTTTCTAACTAAGATTGTATGTCTGTAGTAGTTGCACCTTAGCAAGCTTAGTTATGGTAATGGGAAGGTATTTCTGTTACCATACCAACTAAGCCCTTCCCCATGAACCATGTACCTTGCCGTTGGTGGGGAGGCTTGCGTGCCTCAGCGATACAGATGGCCGTACCGTAGGTGCAGCCACAACAGAGGGGTATCTGTTAAGAGGCCAGATAAACGTGTGGGTCCTGAAGAGGGGCAGCAGCCTTTTCAGTAGTTGCAGGGGCAATACCATACCATACCATACCATACCATACCATACCATACCAACTAAGCCCTTCCCCATGAACCATGGACCTTGCCGTTGGTGGGGAGGCATACCATACCATACCATACCATACCAACTAAGCCCTTCCCCATGAACCATGGACCTTGCCGTTGGTGGGGAGGCTTGCGTGCCTCAGCGATACAGATGGCCGTACCGTAGGTGCAGCCACAACAGAGGGGTATCTGTTGAGAGGCCAGATAAACGTGTGGGTCCTGAAGAGGGGCAGCAGCCTTTTCAGTAGTTGCAGGGGCAATACCATACCATACCATACCATACCATACCATACCATACCAACTAAGCCCTTCCCCATGAACCATGGACCTTGCCGTTGGTGGGGAGGCATACCATACCATACCATACCATACCAACTAAGCCCTTCCCCATGAACCATGGACCTTGCCGTTGGTGGGGAGGCTTGCGTGCCTCAGCGATACAGATGGCCGTACCGTAGGTGCAGCCACAACGGAGGGGTATCTGTTGAGAGGCCAGATAAACGTGTGGGTACTGAAGAGGGGCAGCAGCCTTTTCAGTAGTTGCAAGGGCAACAGTCTGGATGATTGACTGACCTGGCCTTGCAACGTTAACCAAAACGGCCTTGCTGTGCTGGTACTGCGAACGGCTGAAAGCAAGGGGAAACTACGGCCGTAATTTTTCCCGAGGGCATGCAGCTTTACGGTATGGATAAATGATGATGGCGTCCTCTTGAGTAAAATATTCCGGAGGTAAAATAGTCCCCCATTCGGATCTCCGGGCGGGGACTACTCAGGAGGACGTCGTTATCAGGAGAAAGAAAACTGGCGTTCTACGGACCGGAGCGTGGAATGTCAGATCCCTTAATCGGGCAGGTAGGTTAGAAAATTTAAAAAGGGAAATGGATAAGTGAAAGTTAGATATAGTGGGAATTAGTGAAGTTCGGTGGCAGGAGGAACAAGACTTTTGGTCAGGTGAATACAGGGTTATAAACACAAAATCAAATAGGGGTAATGCAGGAGTAGGTTTAATAATGAATAAAAAAGTAGGAGTGCGGGTAAGCTACTACAAACAGCATAGTGAACGCATTATTGTGGCCAAGATAGACACAAAGCCCACGCCTACTACACTAGTACAAGTTTATATGCCAACTAGCTCTGCAGATGATGAAGAAATTGAAGAAATGTATGATGAGGTAAAAGAAATTATTCAGGTAGTGAAGGGAGACGAAAATTTAATAGTCATGGGTGACCGGAATTCGAGAGTAGGAAAAGGGAGAGAAGGAAACGTAGTAGGTGAATATGGATTAGGGCTAAGAAATGAAAGAGGAAGCCGCCTGGTAGAGTTTTGCACAGAGCATAACTTCATCATAGCTAACACTTGATTTAAGAATCATGATAGAAGGTTGTATACATGGAAGAATCCTGGAGATACTAGAAGGTATCAGATAGATTATATAATGGTAAGACAGAGATTTAGGAACCAGGTTTTAAATTGTAAGACATTTCCAGGGGCAGATGTGGACTCTGACCACAATCTATTGGTTATGAACTGTAGGTTAAAACTGAAGAAACTGCAAAAAGGTGGGAATTTAAGGAGATGGGACCTGGATAAACTGAAAGAACCAGAGGTTGTACAGGGTTTCAGGGAGAGCATAAGGAAACAATTGACAGGAATGGGGGAAAGAAGTACAGTTGGAGAGGAATGGGTAGATCTGAGGGATGAAGTAGTGAAGGCAGCAGAGGATCAAGTAGGTAAAAAGACGAGGGCTAGTAGAAATCCTTGGGTAACAGAAGAAATATTGAAGTTAATTGATGAAAGGAGGAAATATAAAAATGTAGTAAATGAAGCAGGCAAAAAGGAATACAGACGTCTAAAAAATGAGATCGACAGGAAGTGCAAAATGGCTAAGCAGGGATGGCTAGAGGACAAATGTAAGGATGTAGAGGTAAGATAGATATTGCCTACAGGAAAATTAAAGAGACCTTTGGAGAAAAGAGGACCACTTGTATGAATATCAAGAGCTCAGATGGAAACCCAGTTCTAAGCAAAGCAGGGAAAGGAGAAAGGTGGAAGGAGTATATAGAGGGTCTATAGAAGGGCGATGTACTTGAGGACAATATTATTGAAATGGAAGAGGATGTAGATGAAGATTAAATGGGAGATACGATACTGCGTGAAGAGTTTGACAGGGCACTGAAAGACCTGAGTCGAAACAAGGCCCCGGGAGTAGACAACATTCCATTAGAACTACTGACGGCCTTGGGAGAGCCAGTCCTGACAAAACTCTACCATTTGGTGAGCAAGTTGTATGAGATAGGCGAAATACCCTCAGGCTTCAAGAAGAATATAATAATTCCAATCCCAAAGAAAGCAGGTGTTGACAGATGTGAAAGTTACCGAACTATCAGTTTAATAAGTCACAGCTGCAAAATACTAACGCGAATTCTTTACAGACGAATGGAAAAACTGGTAGAAGCCGATCTCGGGGAAGATCAGTTTGGATTCCGTAGAAATGTTGGAACACGTGAGGCAATACTGACCTTACGACTTATCTTAGAAGAAAGATTAAGGAAAGGCAAACCTACATTTCTAGCTTTTGTAGACTTAGAGACAGCTTTTGACAATGTTGACTGGAATACTCTCTTTCAAATTCTAAAGGTGGCAGGGATAAAATA
The DNA here is from genome assembly GCF_023864275.1 of Schistocerca cancellata. Taxonomy (NCBI): domain Eukaryota; kingdom Metazoa; phylum Arthropoda; class Insecta; order Orthoptera; family Acrididae; genus Schistocerca; species Schistocerca cancellata. Next base: position 926,239,078 of record NC_064629.1, read on the forward strand.
CAGGGAGCGAAAGGCTATTTACAATTTGTACAGAAACCAGATGGCAGTTATAAGAGTCGAGGGGCATGAAAGGGAAGCAGTGGTTGGGAAGGGAGTAAGACAGGGTTGTAGCTTCTCCCCGATGTTATTCAATCTGTATATTGAGCAAGCAGTAAGGGAAACAAAAGAAAAATTTGGAGTAGGTATTAAAATGCATGGAGAAGAAATAAAAACTTTGAGGTTCGCCGATGACATTGTAATTCTATCAGAGACAGCAAAGGACTTGGAAGAGCAGTTGAACGGAATGGACAGTGCCTTGAAAGGAGGATATAAGATGAAAATTAACAAAAGCAAAACGAGGATAATGGAACGTAGTCGAATTAAGTCGGGTGATGCTGAGGGAATTAGATTAGGGAATGAGACACTTAAAGCAGTAAAGGAGTTTTGCTATTTGGGGAGCAAAATAACTGATGATGGTCGAAGTAGAGAGGATATAAAACGTATACTGGCAATGGTAAGGAAAGCGTTTCTGAAGAAGAGAGATTTGTTAACATCGAGTATAGATTTAAGTGTCAGGAATTCAGTATTTGTGTGGATTGTAGCCATGTATGGAAGTGAAACATGGACGATAAATTGTTTGGACAAGAAGAGAATAGAAGCTTTCGAAATGTGGTGCTACAGAAGAATGCTGAAGATTAGATGGGTAGATCATATAACTAATGATGAAGTATAGAATAGAATTGGGGAGAAGAGGAGTACGTGGCACAACTTGACACAAAGTAGGGACCGGTTGATAGGACATGTTCTGAGGCATCAAGGGATCACCAATTTAGTATTGGAGGGCAGCGTGGAGGGTAAAAATCGTAGAGGGAGACCAAGAGATGGATACACTAAGCAGATTCAGAAGGATGTGGGTTGCAGTAGGTACTGGGAGATGAAGAAGCTTGTACAGGATAGGGCAGCATGGTGAGCTGCATCAAACCAGTCTCAGGACTGAAGACCACAACAACAACAACATCAACTAAGCCTCGATGGCTACTACTATTTATTAACTCTTAATTCACATTTTAATCCTAACTACCGCTGGAGGACGTGGCAAAATACTGTAGTTACCACTTTCTGAAGTGTGTATGTGTGTGTGTGTGTGTGTGTGTGTGTGTGTGTGTGTTTGTGCACTCTTCTGTAAGCACCCTGTGTGCTTCATAACTCTCAGTTGCATAGGACATGCCTATGAGTATGTGTATGGGGACCTCGGCATGTGTCTGAATCGTATTGACCCCTTTTTAGCAATGATATACATGGGCTGTAATTCCATATAGGCAACTTCTACTGATTTTATATTTATAACGTTCACAGTTAGAGACTTTGGAAATGGATGAATACAGGTATTTATACACTATTATAATCGACTCATATTTACACTATGCTCTCGTAAATAGTCTACAGAGCCAGAGAAAGCAGCCCAACATACTGATACCAGTGGCTCAGTTTGTCTGTCATAATTGCTAACTCAGAGGAAAATTCATGCAAATTCACGATACTTGAATGGGTAATGTATGAAGTTAATTCTAACGTTATTTCTCCATACATGTTGACTATGGCCACCTACCTTCCAAACGTGTAGACATTAGAGGAGTCTGTGATGGATCGTAGGCACTCGTCGTCTTTCTCTCGGTATAGTCCATCATAATGCACATGTAATCCTATTCGTACCACATGTACTGTACCCCAGTACAAAGACACTGAACGCTCTCCACTTCAGTTATTATGTCAAAGTCGCTATCAGGTGTCAGGTCTGCATTTACACATTTAGATCTGCAAGCAGTCAGATTATAGGTATTCGTGAATAGCAGTAGTCTGCTAGCACGTAACTGAGGAAATTCGGACAGCTGCATCTGTGGCAGTACAGAATACTCGAACGGAAGGTACGATAAATCTGGAGGCCGTTTATGGGCTGTTGCTGTCGTGTGCCAGCAGTTCCGATATGCCACATTAGGAGTGTGCTGCGCTGTGGGAACAAAATAACAAAACATATGTACAAACACCTCAAATACTTGATTTCAAATGTGACACTCTGCTTCTTTTTATTCTTGCCAGAGGCAGTGGCTGGTCTCTGTTAGTGCTTCATGGTGATCTTTTCACTGATGCAAACAGAACAAGAACGACAATCTCGTGCAGTTGGAATTATAATAAAAACAGAGGAGCTGAAGCTTGATTCTCATTGGCTTAGAGAGAAGGAGTTTCCCACCTTTTTAAACACACACAGGTTGTCTAGAGCTTTATCTGGGCTAGAATTGTCACAGTGAATGGTCACCATAGATTTTTCCGCTATGTTTTATCACAGTGGCGTGGACATGACTTCAACACATGCCAGCCTCACCTGGCAGCGAGGGAGTGTAGTAGGTTCCCAGAAGGCTTATCTCATCTACATCTACATGGATACTCTGCAAATCACAATTAAGTGCGTTCCAGAGGGTTCATCAAATCACCTTCACAACCTTCAGATAAGACTGTTCTCTTGCCCAGGACCCACACATAGGATCTACTGCCAAATAACAATCTACCATGAAAACTGGAAATTAAGTACTGTAAGAAACATAAAGCAGAAGGATGTTCACCAGCGCATATGCTTGACATTGAGTCAAATCAGATGAAAATTTGGGATGGGACGAGAAACTCTAAACTAACTTAGGGGAAATCTGTGAGAAAGGAATTCCAGAGAAGTGAAACCGATTGAAGTTTTTCTTTTCACAAGACGCTGTAAAATATTCACTGACTTGCTTTGCAGTAATAGATAACGATAAAATAATATATAACATCGTCCACCGTGTGGCCATGCGGTTCTAGGCGCTTCAGTCTGGAACCGCGCGACCGCTACGGACGCAGGTTCGGATCCTGCCTCGGGCATGGATGTGTGTGATGTCCTTGGTTAGTTAGGTTTAAGTAGTTCTAAGTTCTAGGGGACTGATGACCTCAGATGTTAAGTCCCATAGTGCTCAGAGCCATTTGAACCATATACAGGGTGGTCCATTGATCGTGACCGGGTCAAATATCTCATGAAATAAGTGTCAAACGAAAAAATTACAAAGAACGAAACTTGTCTAACTTGAAGGGGGAAACCAGATGGCGCTATGGTTGGCCCGCTAGATGGCGCTGCCATAGGTCAAACGGATATCAATTGCGTTTTTTAAAATAGGAACCCCCATTTTTTATTACATATTCGTGTAGTACGTAAACAAATATGAATGTTTTAGTCGGACCGCTTTTTTCACTTTGAGACAGATGGCGCTGTAATAATCACAAACATATGGCTCACAGTTTTAGACAAACAGTTGGGAACAGGTAGGTTTTTCAAATTAAAATACAGAACGTAGGTACGTTTGAACATTTTATTTCGGTTGTTCCAATGTGATACATGTACCTTTGTGAACTGATCATTTCCGAGAACGCATGCTGTTACAGCGTGATTACCTGTAAATACCACATTAATGCAATAAATGCTCAAAATGATGTCCGTCAACCTCAATGCATTTGGCAATACGTGTAACGTTATTCCTCTCAACAGAAAGCAGTTGGCTTTCCATAATGTTCGCACATGCATTGACAATGCGCTGACGCATGTTGTCAGGCGTTGTCGGTGGATCACGGTAGCAAATATCCTTCAGCTTTCCCCACAGAAGGAAATCCGGGACGTCAGATCCGGTGAACGTGCGTACCATGCTTCGACGAACAATCCATCTGTCATGAAATATGCTATTCAATACCGCTTCAACCGCACGCGAGCTATGTACCGGACATCGATCACGTTGAAAGTACAGCGCCATTCTGTTATGCAGTGAAACATCTTGTAGTAACATCGGTAGAACATTACATAGGAAATCAGCATACATTACACCATTTAGATTGCCATCGATAAAATGGGGGCCAATTATCCTTCCTTCCATAATGCCGCACCATACATGAACCCGCCAAGGTCGCTGATGTTGCTCTTGTCGCAGCCATCGTGGATTTTCCGTTGCCCAATAGTGCATATCATGCCGGTTTACTTAACCGCTGTTGGTGAATGGCGCAGTGTCGCTAAACAGAACGCGTGCAAAAAATGTGTCATCGTCCCGTAATTTCTCTTGTGTCCAGTGGCAGAACTGTACACGACGTTCAAAGTCGTCGCTATGCACTTCCTGGTGCATAGAAATGGGGTACGGGTGCAATCGATGTTGATGTAGCATTCTCAACACCGACGTTTTTGAGATTCCCGATTCTCACGCAGTTTGTCTGCTACTGATGTGCGGATTAGCCGCGACAGCAGCTAAAACACCTACTTGGGCATCATCATTCGTTGCAGGTTGTGGTTGACGTTTCACATGTGGCTGAACGCTTCCTGTTTCCTTAAATAACGTAACTATCCGGCGAACGGTCCGGACACTTGGATGCTGTCATCCAGGATACCGAGTAGCATACGTAGCATACGCCCGTTGTGCATTTTTATCACGATAGCCATACATCCATACGATATCGACCTTATCCGCAATTGGTAAACGGTCCATTTTTGCACGGATAATGTATCACGAAGCACATACTGTCCGCACTGGCGGAATGTTACGTGATACCACATAGTTTTACGTTTGTGACTATTACAGCGCCATCTATCACAAAACGAAAAATGTGGTCCAACTAAAACATTCATATTTATTTACGTACTACACGAATATGTAATAAAAAATGGGGGTTCCTATTTTAAAAAAACGCAGTTGATATCCGTTTGACCTATGGTAGCGCCATCTAGCGGGTCAACCATAGCGCCATCTGGTTTCCCCCTTCAAGCTAGACAAGTTTCGTTCTTTGTAGTTTTTTCGTTTGAAGCTTATTTCGTGAGATAGTCACGATCAGTGGATCACCCTGTATAACATCAGATCACAAAATTTCATTATGTGAAACGTTTTCATTCTACTGGTCAGTTTCGATCTTTAACTGTCATCTTTACAGCTCTAAATAAGAATCAGTATCTATATGTAACTTAAAATATGACATATAAAACACTAACTCTTATGAAATAAGGAGATACTAAAATTCTCACATATATATATGTTGCCAATGAATATCATGTGTTGCCACTAACCTGAAATGTCTTATATATATATATATATATATATATATATATATATATATATATATTATTCTTTATCACTATCTGCTGGAGTTATAGTAATAGGACAGAAATAAATTATATAGTGAGCCATTACGTTGTAGAATAACGACACCAAGCTGGTGTAGTTATTTTGCAACAAAATGTCTTTTATAAGAGCTCTGCAACACTTTTTTAAGATTTTATATGTAATTAGTGCTGAACAGTTTCATTGAAATGAACAAATTAAAAGATCAGATTTAAAATTTCTTTACTTAGATGCTACACTGATTTCCTTTTGTATAAATATTATGAAAATTATAAAAATACTGATGAAATCCTAGTTAAGATGTATTTATATCGCACGCTATCGAGTACCGCAGGTGTCAGTACTAAAATGACTACTGACTACAGTTCCTCATATTGTAGACTCACCGGAACACACATGCACACATATTGTATATTGAGCTCGTTGTGGAATAGGAGCTAATAACACACATCCTAGTATTCATCCAACGTTTGGCTATTCAGCAGCCTATCCAGTGCCTTCCTGTTCGCCGTGTAGATTCCTGGCTTTTCTAATTTGTCCAGATTTGTACCTTACCAGCTGTATTCAAGATTTTTAGATTTTCGTGAATGTTGATATTGTCACGTGTCTTTTTTTGTAACGAGGAAGGAAGAGGAGGAACATTTTACTGGTTTAATGCCCTTTTTGTCGATTTCAGATCGTACAGGAGGTATGTTGTAAGCACCATATAATTTCGAAAGTAATGTCAAGGTTATTCCATTTATAAGGCCCATTCAATTTTTTTTGACAAGGTGTATGTACATTGTTAACTGTGAATCAAAATCGAATGGAAAAAGGATGGAATTACGAGAAGAAAACAAAATGATTTCGTTATCACCAAAATAAAGCTGCGTAATTAGTATTTGTTTGTTTTGACGCACGTGAATGCAGTCCTGGTACTCATTGGAATCTCTGTATGACAGTACTAAAGCACCTCGCTACAGGTGGCAGAACAAAATGGCGCAACCCATTGATAACGAATAATACAGTGTGGTAACTATCCGCCTCCATAGCTGAATGGTCGACACAGATGCAAAGGACCAGGGTTATATTCTCAACAGTGCTAAAGGTTACCCTTGGCGAGAGGGTTGGTACGGGGTGCACTCGGCCTCGTGATGCCAATTGAGAAGCAACGACTCTAAGGTCTGGAAAGTCTCCAAAACGTCCAGGAGAGCGACTTGCTGACCACATACCCCTCCATACCGCAACCGCACGACGCTGCACGGCAGAGGACCGTGGCCGGTCAACATCCCCTTCACGGCCTGGACGAGGATCTCGTTATAGTGCGGTAATGTATTTTCTGCATTTAAATGTGACCAACGCCGCAGTATTCCATGCTGAGTTAGTGGACATATACAATAACAAGTCAGCAATATATACCACAGAGGCGCACCCGCTATCAGTATAGTCAGAAAAGTCTAAATGGCGAAATTCCTAATGGTGGAAAAAGTGAAAATCAGTAATGGATAAGTGTTCAACATCTTACACTACTTTTTGAAGATGAAACGGGCGACCGCCCAGTATATTCTGAGACTGCTCACAGCTTTACAAATAGCCCACTGAGTGTAGGCGACAGCGGAACTGCGTCAGGCTAGTCCAGATGACTACAGTAGTGCTGGGTGAATTACTGTGACTCCGAGACAAAGTGGGAAAAACAAGCAATGGGAACACGAGGATTCACCAGCCCTGGAAAAGGCAGGGAGATCCTGAGCCTTTTTGAGACTGGCGTCGTCTTGTGCCAACAGACTCAGCTCGTAAGCGGCAAACCGCCACAGGACCATTCTGAAGAAATCTCCTAAGTTTATATAAGGTTGTCATGAAGAACAGTCGCGGAAAGCTGTTCAGGGGCTAATTTTGCTACCCGACAACGACACGTCATTCTTCATAGCACTCAGTCACACATGCTGCATCTTTGAACCACAAATTTTAGCTCAGACCACCTTCCCCCCCCCCCCTCACCCCCCCACTCCTTCCGGTATTTTTCCTACTTCTTTCTCTTTTATCGGGTGAAGGAACCATTGTGTGGCTGTCGTCTCCGCAATGAAAACGAAGTTATTTTCGAGTGAAATGTTTGGCTCAAATGGTTCAAATGGCTCTGAGCACTATGCGACTTAATTTTTCTGAGGTCATCAGTCGCCGAGAACTTAGAACTAATTAAACCCAACTAACCTAAGGACATCACACACATCCATGCCCGACGCAGGATTCGAACCTGCGACCGTAGCGGTCGCTCGGCTCCAGACTGTAGCGCCTAGAACCGCACGGCCACTCCGGCCGGCAGTGAAATGTTTCCCGAGGAGACAAAATGCAGACTTCTACAATGAAGGGCTCCGCCTAGCCATCCGACAGTGGGAAAAAAGTGTCGTAATGAAGAGTGAATAGGTAGAGACGTACTTAAAACGCCACCAAGTCTTTTTTTGCAACAATTCAGAATATTCATTAGAGTCAATCCGTAACCTTGTACGAAGTTGCGTAGGTTTAGACTTGTCATTTGACGCCATGCATGGGACCCGTTCAGTAATCGAACCCCGGCCCCTTCGGTTAGCAATCTGCCGCGCAACGTCGCCAAGTCTCATGCTCACACCTCGACTTTTTCGAGGTAATAATTAAAGTTTTATGAATCCCCTCGCGTAGCGCCGACTGATAATTATTTTCAGATTTCCATATATTAACCATGTTATTCCTTTCTTTTCATGGTACGTTGCCCATTTCTGTTCATCTATTAGAAAATACGATCGCGCACTCAGGAACATATTTTCACTCGCTCGGTGAAATGTTTGCTTCCCGAATGAATGATAGTTTTATAATGTAATGAATATTATCCACAACGCTCGATGTTTCGATGATCCTCTAATATTAAACATCGCGATTGCAGTTTTTACAGATGCGAGTGACCATTAAGCTGTTGTGTGATACGGTTAATTTCATAATATCACTGTAAATGCCGCTATCACAGTACATTACTCATATTATACACGGATGGGGAGAAGCTATACACATTCACATTAACAAGTGAGTAATCTTTAATCCGTATGAGACCCATCAAACAGCCATTACTGTAAACAGCGCACGATGACAAAAACGCAGCTTATCTACGCCCGGTGTTAGGGGCAATGATTTAGTAATCTAGCTCGCTGCCGAGCCATCGGAAGCGCGCTGCAGTGCTAGTCAGCGCTGCGCCAAGCTAACAAGGGATGCTACACACAAAACATTGTTTCGTTAAAAACACGTGTAACGAGACAGACGCCTGACTTTGGCCACACAGCACAAATTTGGAGCTTTAAGCTGCGTCTGTATCTGTAGTCTACAGCGTTACTATCGTTACCCACATCTCACGAACCGTCCATTGGATAGGTCAACACATCCGTAACGATATCATTGTAGTTATTTGTCTGTGACCACTGATTCCTCCTTGTTAATTCAGCTATTCGCCGCTTAAAAACGGTAAGCACTTTCCAGAAACAATAAGCATAGCTAAAGAAAGGCACCCCACTTGACGTAATGCTTGCAACATTTCGGGAATTTCACATATGTTGACTATTTCATGTGCACTCTTCAACACAAACGAACTACGCACAAGTGTTCCTAAAATTTGCTGACGCCTTCCATCGATCTCAATAGTACGAGGGACATTCAATAAGTAATGCAACACATTTCTTTCCTCGGCCATTACTGCGGAATTTGTTGTGGGACATTGTGGAATATTCACACTTCTGCCGCTATAGTTTCGTGGATTTCCGAGAAATGGCGGCGCTATTCGTATCCTTCAAAAATGTCGGCTGTAACGGTGGTATGTTCCAAGCAGAGAGTCGTCATTGTGTTTCTTTTGGCGGAAAACCAGAGCATCTCAGTTATTCATAGGGGCTTGCACAATGTCTATGGAGATTTGGCAGTGAACAAAAATACGTTGAGCCGTTTGGCGAGGTGTATGTCACCATCGCAGCAAGGTCGCACAAACGTGTCCGATCTCCCGCGTGCCGGCCGGCCGCACACACGTTCTGGAACGTGAGGACACTCTCATTCCTGGTGATTGACAGATCACAATCAAACAGCTCGCTGCTCGACTAGAGGTCTCTGTTGGTACTGCTGACACACTCGTCAACCAGTTGGGGAACTCAAAGGTTTGTACCCGTTGGGTTCCTCGCTGCCTAAAAGAAGACCATAAAGAGCATCTGTTTGGCCCAGTGGAGGATGCAGTACGTGGATGATGGGGACGTTATTGATGTAGCAAGACATTGTCTCCGATATCGATTGGCAGAGTGGCACCATTCGGGCATGCAGGCGCTCTCAGTAAGGTGGCGTAAGGCCATCGCATTGAACGGAGATTATGTTGAAATTCAAGGTGTTGTAGCCAGAAGAGTGGGAAATAGTGTGGCCTATTGCAATCCTGAATGAAACCAGCCTGCTGTCACAAGGATTGTGTTGCATTAATTATTCAACGCCCCTCGTGAAAGGACGAAGGAAAGAAGTCTAGGGTTTAACATCTCGTCAAAAACGATGTCATTAGAGACGGAGCACAAGGTCGGATTAGAGAAGAATGGGAAATGAAACTGGCCGTCCCCTTTCAAAGGAACTCTCCTGGCATTTGCCTGGAGAGATTTAGGGAAATCACGAAAAAAATGAGGATGGTCAGACGTGGATTTGAGCCGTCGTCCTCCAAAATGAGAGTTCATTGTGCTAACGACAGTGCCACCTCCCTCGGTAATCTCATAGTATTAATCTTCAGCTCAGCGACCTCACATAGAAGTAGTATAGGGCTACCACCAATTGCGCATTAGTTCCATGTGCAGATGTCATAACCTGACACAGAATTCATGCCAGTTTAGGGCAGCAACACAGTAACTTCCCTCACGTTGTCTCGAAATCTATAAGACTTTTCTATGATATCAGTTGCAGTTGCAGCGCGGGCTTCCGACAGCTGATCAGCGAACTACAAAAGGCGTTCAAAAAGTTTTGCACAGTCGTCTCTATTTTTTTTATTTTTTGCAGGAGGAGAATGAGATTTTGTGAACATACTTGGAACATTTAGCTATACATTGAGCCTACTAAATGTAGCCTCCATCAGCTGTGACGCATCTGGCCCAAAGTTCTTTCCATGATAAAAAATGCACTTTGGTAAAATTCTGGGGATTAACTTTTGCACCATCGCTTGACACAGGAAATAAGGTCTTTCTCACTATCAAATGTTTTAGCGCGCAGGTGGGCCTTCAGACGACCAAAGGGGTAAACATCAGATGGAGCCAAGTCCGGACTGTAGGGAGGATAAGGAACAATTTTCCCAGCCATTTTCCTGATTTTCTCCTGCGTCGTAAGCGCTGTGTGGGGTTTGGCATTGTCGTGGTGTAGTCTGATGAGCTGACCCTGACGCTGTGTCTGTGGGTCTTGATGGCACATCGCAGCTTGTCCAATGACAAACAGTAACAATTTTGGATGATTTGATCAATGATCCCCTTATTCACATCATTCACTGCCGTCGATGGTCTACCGCATCCTTCAGTCCGGAACCACGCGAGTGCTACGGTCGCAGGGTCGATTCCTGCCTTGGGCATGGATGTGTGTAATGTCCATAGGTTAGTTAGGTTTCAGTAGTTCTAAGTTCTAGGGAACTGAAGACCTCAGAAGTTAAGTCCCATAGTGCTCAGACCCATTTGAATTTTCTACCGCATCGTGGATTGTCCAGTAGAGAGAAATCACCTTCTTTAAACCTCTGCAACCACCGCTGGATACTGCTGCGATCCACTGTGTCCTACCCATAACCATAAACAGGGAGCAACGTCTTGTGAATCGATGTGGCAGAGTCATCGCCGGTCTTGAAGAGGAGCTCCATCACCGATCGTTGTCACAACCTGACATCTACTTCACGGTCCATTACGGCTCACCTGTAAATAAAAGAAAATACACTCCTGGAAATGGAAAAAAGAACACATTGACACCGGTGTGTCAGACCCACCATACTTGCTCCGGACACTGCGAGAGGGCTGTACAAGCAATGATCACACGCACGGCACAGCGGACACACCAGGTACCGCGGTGTTGGCCGTCGAATGGCGCTAGCTGCGCAGCATTTGTGCACCGCCGCCGTCAGTGTCAGCCAGTTTGCCGTGGCATACGGAGCTCCATCGCAGTCTTTAACACTGGTAGCATGCCGCGACAGCGTGGACGTGAACCGTATGTGCAGTTGACGGACTTTGAGCGAGGGCGTATAGTGGGCATGCGGGAGGCCGGGTGGACGTACCGCCGAATTGCTCAACACGTGGGGCGTGAGGTCTCCACAGTACATCGATGTTGTCGCCAGTGGTCGGCGGAAGGTGCACGTGCCCGTCGACCTGGGACCGGACCGCAGCGACGCACGGATGCACGCCAAGACCGTAGGATCCTACGCAGTGCCGTAGGGGACCGCACCGCCACTTCCCAGCATATTAGGGACACTGTTGCTCCTGGGGTATCGGTGAGGACCATTCGCAACCGTCTCCATGAAGCTGGGCTACGTTCCCGCACACCGTTAGGCCGTCTTCCGCTCACGCCCCAACACCGTGCAGCCCGCCTCCAGTGGTGTCGCGACAGGCGTGAATGGAGGGACGAATGGAGACGTGTCGTCTTCAGCGATGAGAGTCGCTTCTGCCTTGGTGCCAATGATGGTCGTATGCGTGTTTGGCGCCGTGCAGGTGAGCGCCACAATCAGGACTGCATACGACCGAGGCACACAGGGCCAACACCCGGCATCATGGTGTGGGGAGCGATCTCCTACACTGGCCGTACACCACTGGTGATCGTCGAGGGGACACTGAATAGTGCACGGTACATCCAAACCGTCATCGAACCCATCGTTCTACCATTCCTAGACCGGCAAGGGAACTTGCTGTTCCAACAGGACAATGCACGTCCGCATGTATCCCGTGCCACCCAACGTGCTCTAGAAGGTGTAAGTCAACTACCCTGGCCAGCAAGATCTCCGGATCTGTCCCCCATTGAGCATGTTTGGGACTGGATGAAGCGTCGTCTCACGCGGTCTGCACGTCCAGCACGAACGCTGGTCCAACTGAGGCGCCAGGTGGAAATGGCATGGCAAGCCGTTCCACAGGACTACATCCAGCATCTCTACGATCGTCTCCATGGGAGAATAGCAGCCTGCATTGCTGCGAAAGGTGGATATACACTGTACTAGTGCCGACATTGTGCATGCTCTGTTGCCTGTGTCTATGTGCCTGTGGTTCTGTCAGTGTGATCATGTGATGTATCTGACCCCAGGAATGTGTCAATAAAGTTTCCCCTTCCTGGGACAATGAATTCACGGTGTTCTTATTCCAATTTCCAGGAGTGTACTTTTATACACCAACTTATAACTAAATGTTCTAAGCATGTGCACAAAACATTTCATTCTTCTCTTGCAAAAAATAAAAAACATGGAGACGACTGTGTAAAACTTTTTGGACGCTCTTGGTAGATTAGTAAATCATTTTTTCCCTAATACTGGGCGTACATAAACTGGGTTTTTGTCATTGCACGTTGTTTACTGAAAAAACTTCGAAGCATGAACGTTATGGGCTAAGTCTCTTACTAACTTTCACATAAAGTTTTCTTCAAAGATGTTCTGTAAGAATTCGTTATACCATATTCGGTGCACAGTTAATTTAGACTGATCAGCCAGAACATTACGACCACCTACTTAATAGCCGGTATGTCCATCTGTGGCACGGATAACAGTGGTGACGCGTCGTGGCATGGAAGCAATGAGGCCTTGGGAGGGAGTTGGCACGACATCTACACACACATGTCACCTAATTCCCGTAAATCCCTGGAATGTGGGTGATGAGCTCTGCCGCAACGTCCGATCACATCCCAGATATGTTCGATCGGGTTCAGATCTGACGAGCTGGGGGACCAGTACATGTATTGGAACTCGCCGCTGTGTTCCTCAACCAATCCATCATATTCTTCGCCTTGTGACATGGCGCATTATTTTGTTGAAATATGCCACTGCCATAGGGAAACATGATGGTCATGAAGAGGTGTACGTGGTCTGCAACCAGTTTACGATACTGCAATGAGATTTTCACTCTGCAGCGGAGTGTGCGCTGATATGAAACTTCCTGGCAGATTAAAACAGTTTTAATCTGCCAGGAAGTTTCAGTTTACGATACTATTTGGCCGTGACGGCACCTTGCACAATTTCCACTGGACCCACGGACGCCCACGTAATTATCCCCCAGAGCGTAATAGAGCTTCTGCGAGCTCGTCTCTGTCCCACATACGGGTGTCAAGGAGCTGTTGCCCTGGAAGGCGACGGATTAGCACCCTCCCATCGGCATGATGAAGAAGGTATCGAGGTTTATTAGATCGTGCAACGTTCTGCCACTGCGCCAACGTCTAGCAATAGCGGTCACGTGTCCATTACAGTCGTGGTTACCAATTGCAGATGTTGTGGTGTTAACATGCCATATGCACAGTTCGTCGACTGCGGAGGCCCATCGTTAGAAGTGTTCGGTGCACAGTGTGTTCAGACACACTTGCACTCTGCCCAGCATTAAAGTCTGATGTTAGTTTCGCCACAGTTGGCCGCCTGTCCTGTTTTATTAGTCTGCCCTGCCTAAAGCGACCGACATCTGTGATGAGGGGTGACCGCCCAATCCCACGACGTCTGAACATGGTTCACTGTCCTAGGTCAGACTCACGTAGACCGTTCGCCTTCCGCATTCTACACAAGGACAGCAACCGCAGTGATACAATGTGCACCGTGCGTGTGTCTGACTAGCAATCATTCCTCGCCAGGTGATGCTGCTATCGCCTGGACAGGCTTATATCAATAGTAAATCGGTGGTCATAATGTTCTGGCTGATCGCCGGCCGGTGTGGCCGTGCGGTTCTAGGCGCGTCAGTTTGGAACCGCGTGACCGCTACGGTCGCAGGTTCGAATGTTGCCTCGGGCATGGATGTGTGTGATGTCCTTAGGTTAGTTAGGTTTAACTAGTTCTACGTTCTAGGGGACTGATGACATCAGTAGTTAAGTCCCATAGTGCTCAGAGCCATTTGAACCATTCTGGCTGATCAGTGTAGTTTTTCTTTTCTATAATGAATTATTCAGTGACTTTTGTTTGATAATTTCTATTAGAAATCGCACATTTGATTTTTTGTCAGCCCAGGTTATTTTGAGGCTCTCCTGCAAATCCACACCTCAAGAATCTTCCTTGTTTCGCTTCCTGCTTACCGAAAGTCATCACTTCACATCTATGTTTTAGAAAACTTCAAATAAATGTCCTGACAAATATCACCATTATCTCTAAATTATGGTAGCTGTTCATTAATAACATATTTTTGTTTCAGAAGGCTTGATTCGTCATTGTGGTTTTTCTTCTAGTATCCTTCAGGCTTCTGGTTTATTCATTAATAACAGCAATAGACTTAATAAAATGCCGACACTGTTGTGTGTATACTGGATGTTCGGAAATTCCCGTTAAAAACTCTAGGACTTGTAGAGAGGAGTGAGTACATAATACAGTATTTTGAATGGGACCCCATGTCCGGAAACGTACCTTTTCGTTCAACGACGTTTTTCGTTCATATGTGTATGTACGTCTGCTGAGGGAAAGAGAAAAGCCTCAGAGTTGCTTGACGTGGTATGCAGTGGGGTCGAGAGGATGACGTGTACCACGTCAGACAGTCGCCTGACGCCACTTGAAGTCTTATAACACTGTTACTGGCGTTCGCGTGCGTGTGCTACAGTGCTTCCAAATAACGGAACTTACAAACTTGTAACAAGAAAGCCAAATATAACACTACCGCTGCAGTTTGCTTAAATATGACTTAAATGTACAGTATGTGTTACCCTCTGGGAGGATTTTTAAAAGTTTGACCGTGTGTTACGTAGCAGACAGAGAGAATCGAACATGAAGTTAGTAGTAGTAGCAGTTGGTAGACAACAGACAGACTAAAATTTTGTAAGAAATTACAGTAACAGAGTTCCTGTAAATGAAATATAAAACATTCGCCAGCCTAATTAGGCATAATTATGTGGAAACATTATTTTTAATGAATGTATTTTTACTCTTGCAAAAGTAACTTTCATAAATCATTTCTTAATCAAGTGCAGTGAACACCTACAAGAACTAGACGAACTACACCGTGGGTAGCAGTAGTTATCAACAGCATAGTTAAGCAATCACAGAAATGGAAAAGAGACTTTATCCCTGTTAAGCATAATCTTCACTTCTACCTTTCACTAATTTGGCACATGAATCGTTCCCTAGGGCATGCACAAGACTAAGTGGCATCTGGTAAGAATTAAAGTTTGACTAACACATATATACACATCACAAATACAATAAGATAACATTGTACACATACCTTTTATATATACTCTTTTAAATAATCACTTCTGGTTTCTTTAGCTAGAAAACAACTATTCATTTTGGTTTCTTCCTGATATAAAAGAATGAAATGGGGTCCCACAAACAATTCTTTCTTTAATAAGCAAATTATACACACTTTTCAGAAATATTTTGCATTATGAAAAAAGCTGAATTACTACCCCACTTAAGATTATTTATCTTGCAAATTTTTAACATTATTTGCACTGACAATACACTCTACAACTTCAGAAATGACTTCAAGTAAAAGTTCAACTTCAAGTAGAATCCAAACTAAATGCTTTATAACACGACTTTGGAAGCAAGTGATTTCCACTGACAACTTTTATACCACTGAACATTAAACCACTGATATTTGTAAGACAGAAGCAAATAAAAACACATTGGAGATTTTTATAAATTCATCAGTAAGTGTCTCCCTTGATTTCAATGAAACCATTAATCTGATTATCCACATTTATATATTTTGGCCTTCAGAAATTAGGCATAAGCAAATAACACAGATTACTATCAGTTTTCACACACAGGATGCTCGGTGTTTAGTAATTTTGAGGAGAGGACCCTGTTAGGTACCATGAAAGGAGTAAATTCATGGTTCGAACACAAAGTTCAGCAATATTTGAATTATTATTGCAAATTAAATCACACAAACACTCTGGTTCATACTGTTACACAGTTCTAACTCTCGGATCTGGTGAAGTAGTGGCGCAATAGTGGTGGCGAGCACGTGGCGACTACCTGGTCCCTCCTTTGGGAGTAATATGCTCTATTTAGTTCTTCTTGGCAACGTGACTATTATTTTTCGAGCCATTTCCAATGCAAGAGCACCATTTTGCAGCCACAATTACACCCGAGGCCATTCCATCTTAAATTAGATAGTGGATGCCTCGCTCAGCACCTGCGCTGTTGACTGGCTGGCCGCTGCTACTGACTGCCTAATTCTGCTCTCTCACTTCCCGCTCAGCCTGAGCGCCAGTTCCACCTTTTAGCTCGCGCCACACCATTTTCGTAGCGGAGGGGAATCACTATGTCTTTTACATTATAGAATACAAAATCCCTAGGTATGAACCAGTTTTTACATTGCGGTTTTTCATACATAAACAAACACACTTCATAAAATTCCATTATTTAAGCACACAATTATAATTCTGCAAAACATATTGTAGTGGACTGACCCGACAGCCAATCCACTAGGACTTGTAGCCGAATAGCACGCGTTTAAACTCACGCATGCTGGCATGAGGTCTGGAACAGGTCAGAGAAATAAGACTAGCCAAACAAGAGTAACTGGTAGAATACTTAACTTTAATCCACAATTGGTGAACATCGCTCTTGTTGATACATTATATAATCTCAATATAACTGGTAATGGCGCCTTGCTAGGTCGTAGCAAATGACGTAGCTGAAGGCTATGATAACTATCGTCTCGGCAAATGAGAGCGTAGTTGTCAGTGTAGCATCGCTAGCAAAGTCTGCTGTACAACTGGGGCGAGTGCTAGGACGTCTCTCTAGACCTGCCGTGTGGCGGCGCTCGGTCTGCAATCACTGACAGTGGCGACACGCGGGTCCGACGTATACTAGCGGACCGCGGCCGATTTAAAGGCTACCACCTAGCAAGTGTGGTGTCTGGCGGTGACACCACACATATTTCGCTAAACTCCACTTCCTTACAGTAATGCAAAGACATTAAGCAGTAAAGAGTAAACACTTTATACTTAACATTATAAATTACACTGTATAAACTACTCACTATCGATTATGGTGTTACAGTCTGTCCTGCTGCGGGACCTATACAGTGCCTGTGTCTCTCCGATACAGTAAAAATGTGTCGGTGCACGTTTTTGGAATAGATAGATATGTAATTGTGTGTGAAGAAGCTCGAGGTAACGGAAGAGTTGCCAGTCGGCTGTATCACGAATGTTTACCGCAACATAACATGCCGTCACTTAAACTTTTTGCCCAAGTTACGTAGCAGCTCCGATAAACAGTGAGGAGGCAGGACACCGCACGCCCGCATTTGAAGAAACTCTACAGAATCGCTTTCAAGAGAACCTGTCAACGAGTACTCGAACAACTGTGCGTGCGATGGATGTTATACACAGTGTCATCTGGGACGTTCTGAGTGAGCAAAAGTTACATCTGTACCATTTACAAACGGTACGCACTGTCGGTCCAGCCGATTTTCCACAACACGTTGCCCACTGCACTTGGTTTCTGCACCGCTGCATTGACACACATCTGTTCCCACTTCGAGTTCTGTTCTCAGATGAATGTAAGTTCACTACGGACTGTGTTGTGAATTCACTAAACAGCCATGTCAGGGAAAACGAAAACGCTCGTAGAACTTTTGTAATCCATGGCCCTGTGGAACAGCAACCAGTGGTAACATTATGAAAGAACAAAGACATGGTAGCAAAACCGGATTTTTAATGCAGCTAATATTACGAGCAATTAGAAATGCTGCTGTCACGTAACTAGAATGCATAAATTAATAAAAGTGAAAGTTGAGGATCTGTTCTACAAAGACAAAACAGCTATTCCCTTTTTCAGTCGACATATAATACATCACTGTGCTTTCAGGGGTCTAGTGATACTCAACAATCAAGTTCAATGAAATATTTAACTCTTGGACATATTAAACTGGCGGTTATTAAAATCGTTATCTCTAAATATGAAAATTTTTATCACAGGCAAGAATGATTATAAATCTTCATGAGGTAACTTACGTCTTCTTTGATGAAGCTGGTCAGTGCACTGAGTTGGTGGAGACTAATTTTACTTCTTAAACCAATGAAAAACTCTCATTTACTCAATGTGAGGGTAGGTTAGTATCGTAGCTTTTGATATTCAATTATCAAAGTGTACGCAAGTTGGAGTGAGCAAAATCTCGACTCAGCATTTACTGTGGCCTAATGCGCGATGGTACTTTACCAAGTAGGATCTTCAATGGCGTTGTCTCCGTGCTGGATCTCAAACGCTAATTCCCTACTCTGGCCTCGACTGAATTCACTCAGTCTCAACTTTACTGCATTCCGTTGTCGAAATAATGGCTATTGCACACTCTCTAAGGTTTGGAGCAATGTGCACAATTTCTTTGCACTCTAAAATCCCTGCAGGGATAATTAACTACCTCTTTGCTGTCTGTCACCATTATACGCGAGGCATATCATCCACACTTCACAGAAGCAAAGCTTTCAACGCCCTTGCTATTTTCCACACACTTGTGCGGACTGCCGCTAGACGAGAGAGATTCTAGAAATTTTAGTTTTCAAAATGCTTTTATATAATGGGATCTCCCCACCATGTCGTTTCTGCGTCGCCCAGTGTGGCTTCAGCTAATCGCCATCTCTTTAGAGGTGAATTTTAGTTTTCCTGCCAGGTCGCCGCCTAGCCCTTTTAAAGCCGTCCAGCCACTTACCCTCGGTCCAGAGGAATAATGTATTGTTCTGACCGTATCCCTTTCTGCACTGAATCTCGCCATTCTCTTGTTAAGTGGGGTTTTCCAATTCTATTAACCACCTGCTCGGTTCGTCTCCAAAATACATTTCACTTTAACTTACTTATGCATGCCCCTGTCCTTATATTGGTAGATACTGTTTTGATAGTTGTCGGTACATGAGATTACTGCAATTGCTTTTTGTTGACAAAAGTATTATTTTCTTTGGGTGTCATTCTCTATCGTACTGTCATTATGGATCACGCTCATGTAAGATCTGTAAAATCCGGACGCCTTACACATGTTGTCCCTTCCGAATTAATTTTGTGTTGATGTGCTCGATGGTTGAGGCATGGCTCACTGCAGTGCAAAATTGTAAATTCAATTAATTTAAATCATTGTCGGGCTACTGGTTTAACTTATGCTAGATGTTGTCGTTTTAATATTCTGTTTTGATTTGAAATGTATTACTTTACATGGCATTTCCTATTTAGATGATTATTAAATGGCCCTACAGTCCTGTACAGTAGTTCTTTGACTTATCTTACCACATTTTCCTTTCGAGTACTAGTGGTTAACTTCTATTAAAATAGTTCATTCACCCTCTAGATTCTCTCTTTACAATAATTTCAGGCATTCCAAAATTCTCAAACATTCATGAAATTGTTGATTATAAAAGATGAGTGAAGTTAAGGAAGCGTTTGTTTGTCTTATCTCTATTCTCAACACGTAAATAGTACGTCAATATTGAATTGTCATCATATTTAGAATAGTTAATATTTTTGAATAACACAAACTTTATTAATTCACATTACTTCTCATTAAAACAGACGTTTCCCAAATATCTACAGTATACAAATTCTTATTAACATCTCTTTAGATTGAATGGACATTTACAAATTCACACATGAAATACAAAACATAAAACATGGTACATTTATGAATATACTTTAACAATTTACAAATTGAAATCTAGAATACAAATGAAACACATTACGTACAAATTCTCAGTGGTACAGGTGCAACTGAATATTTATAGGCATCTCAACTCCTTGCTGAAGTGATTATTTTTTGCGCTCTTTAGAATATTACAATGACTTTCTCACATGCATCACTTCCTTTCTTCACGCACTTTACACTTTAAACTTTGGGCTTCCGAACAGCCCTCGTATTTGACTCCCTTAAGAGAGTTCGAAAGTGATGTAGAACATGCTCTTAGTACTCCACCATGAGCCAAAAATGTGTCCTTTGATGCAGGTCTTAACAGATATTAAGACGATATGAACAGATTTCTTCACCATATGAGAGAATACTTACAGGAAATACAGCCTATGCCATGATGTTGTACAGGATTTTCACTCTAAGAATCAACAAGTAACGTTACTTTAGCGATGTGAAAACACGTGTATGCAACGATTTCTTTTATCTTCAAGAATAACACACATAAAAAGGATAAATCTACATTTATTGTGAGAAATTCGAGATGTGTAAACAACACCACCTCAGTCTCAGATTAGGAAAATGAATTTTTTAAACAGGGGAGTCTATGTCGGGGTTGGAATTGCAGTTACAACTCTGCATCCAAGCCACACGTGCTTGTCTCGCAGTATACTAGGAGTTAGCAACGGTGGTCTGCAGCCAGTAGCACACGTGGCCACCAGGGCTCAGCCAACCAGAAGCTGTGCCTTAGTCCGTCACGGCCTGACAGGTGTAACTGAAAGGCTCCAGCCTCTCAGCTCTTCAGGTACACAATACACTTGGTAGGGGGCCCACGACTAGACTGGAGGTGACTGGCCAGTTTCTCATCTTGAGATGCCGTGTTGAAGTAAGATAATGAGCACTACACCAGTAAAAAAAAGGGCACACATCATGTATTTCCCACGTTGCTGTTGACTACAATGCGACTTGTGACTCATAAATATGCATAAGTGTGTTTCATTCCCCAACATTGTTGCTACATGACTTGTGCATGTCTGGAGCATGGATTTATTGTAGCACTCCCCCCCCCCCCCCCACTGACCCCCTGGTGTGCTCCTTCCTCTTCACCCCCCACCCATTGCTGCACCTCTATCGCTGTATCCCTCTCGCTCTCCACCTCCACACCCTCCATGTCCTTCATCAGGGCAATTTGCAGCACCTCCGCCTCCCAGATGATTAACTTCGCCATGACATATACTCTTTCTACCAACTGTAGTCTGGCCTTGTTCCCTTCCCCTCCTTGGCCCCCCCCTTTCCCTCTCCCCTCATTGTCCCAGAGCAATTTTTTCTCCTTCCCCCTCTGAGTCTCTGCACCCCCTCCTCAGCTGTTTCCCTCTCCCATCCTTCCCTTGCCGACCTCCTTCAGCGCGTCCCCCTCCCCATCTCCCTTTCTCTCCCACCTTCTAGCACCACCTGCCCCCCTCCTTTCTTCCCTTCTCCCTCATATCCATACACTTGGCAGATCCTCTCAGTGTCTTCCTCGTCATCAGTGTGCTACGTCAGTGTTGCGTTTGATGCTGTTCTACAGTGACATCAAATGCTGTGATTTTAATTGTGTTCTGGACTTGTACATAGTGTTGCTGTCCACTATTGTTTTATGCTCTGGCTGTACTTTGCCTTGCGTTCTTTTAAACGTCACAATGTGTGTGTTTTTTTTGTGTACACTTTTTTAGATTTTTATCTCCATTTTTAAAGTCGCCCTTTTTTGTATGCTATCTTCCATTCTGATTCCCTTTTTATGTATGATTCGCCACATTTTCTCCTTTATGTTGTTTGAAATGTCCCCCTGTTATGTACTGTCTCTCAGCTGAAGAGCGATCCCTTATCTGCTTCCAGCCCACCCCGGAAGGAGAATTGAAATTCAATAAGGAAAAAAAAATTGTAGCCCTGGGACCTTATATTTCTGTCCTAATACTATTACTAATCATTATTTCCCTTCCATCAGCAGTTATTAACTTGTAGGTCGGTTGGAGGCTACTTCAGTGATAGTTTTCCATCCTATTATTACTACCTATGCTTCTCGCACGGGGCTATTGGCTAGACTACCTTGAGCAACTTTTTAGTGCTAGATTGATAGGGACAATATCCTCACTACATACAACCGTCATGGAACACCTCAACACTTAAGTGCTGCTGACCACTTGAAACACTAACAAAGAATGAAGCCCTTTTGGTCTCTGTCACAAAGGCCATCAACTGGATTTCCTACCATGAAACTGGTGGTGGTCTCTGGCTTGTAGAAACCTATAGCAAGCAGATGGAATAAAGACATTCCATCCTTCTGGGAAGAACTGGTGAACATCTGGGGAACTTAAACATCACTGACCACTTGAAATACCATCAAAAGAATGGTGTATTTCCGCTAATTCCTAGGTGGGGGAGGGGAAGTTTCTTTTCCCAGCACCCACTGGTGGCGGTAATGTGAACTAGATCAGTCAGTCTCCATACATCAAGATGAGCACATGCACAATTAAAAAATTTAGGGAGAATTTTTCAACAGGATAATACTCCAAAATAAAGAAAAGACCACCCTCTGTCCTTCCACACCAACAGCTCAACACATAATAACCTATGTTTCCTGCCAATTTTTTCTGAGAACGGTGGGTGCAGGGGAGTAAGGTGGGAAGTCAGAGGAATGGAGGGGAAGTGGAAGAGGGTAGCTGATGGAGGGGGGGAACCTATGACATCATCCAGTAACGACATCGCCGGCCGCAGTCGCTGAGCAGTTCTAGGCGCTTCAGTCTGGAATCACGCAACCGCTACAGTCGCCGGTTCGAATCCTGCCTCAGGCATTGATGTGTGTGATGTCCTTAGGTTAGTTAGGTTTAAGTAGTTCTAAGTTCTAGAGGACTGATGACCTTAGATGTTAAGTCCCATAGTGCTCAGAGCCATTTGAACCATTTAGTAGTCATCAGTACGACATTGCCATATCTACACCAGGGCCAAGGGGTAGGGGGAGGGAGGTAAAGCCATCTTGAAGAAATTTAAAAAAAATGGTTTAAATGGCTCTGAGCACTATGGGACTCAACATCTTAGGTCATAAGTCCCCTATAACTTAGAACTACTTAAACCTAACTAACCTAAAGACATCACACACACCCATGCTCGAGGCAGGATTCGAACCTGCGACCGTAGCAGTCCCGCGGTTCCGGACTGCAGCCCCATTACCGCTAGACCACCGCGGCCGGGAAGAAATTAAAACTGTCCTCATATTCCCCTCACGCCACTACTAGTACTGTTCTGTACGTGCAGTATGCTGGTTTCTGTTTTGTTTTGGAATCGTGTAAACACATAATGTTTAAGCGTTAATACAAACACTGCAATTAAGTGATAAGTTTCCTTTCGAAATGTTATCTAATAACTGTACCGCATCATGCCTAATTCAATTCTTTAAGCAGAAGTGGATGAGTTAAACATCAGAATTGAAACCGTCGTAGAACCAAAACAGTACGTTTCCGGATATTGGTCCCCCTTTCAGAATATTACGTACTAACTTCTCTCTACAAGTGCTAGCAGTTTGTTGCGGAAATTTGGGAACATCTTGTATACAGGGTGAGGCAGCTTAGGCAGGCCACCCGAAATGTATCCAAAATGAATATATGTGTCGAGGTGCAATTTTCGCCAAGCTATAGCTGGAAATATGGCGAGTTTCGTGACGTTCACAAGTAACTTTTTTCATTTATAGTCGCCGAATTACGACCCCGACCTTTTTTTCTAATGGAACTACATACCTTTTTCTGTGTCATTTGAAAAAAAGCTTCTAAGAGAAATTCAACGACGTAACATGTATGGAACGTGATCAAACCGTGTCAAGATAACAGCACCACAAACTCCTATCCCGTCATCAGGAGAAGAGGTTTCTCAAACGTCCGCCCTATTGTACCAAATGTAAGCAAACACGTAGCTCAGGTACAACCTGACCACGATATTATTGCACATGGCCTCCCGTGGCCGTTGTCGGAAACACGCAGTGACTTACAGTAAACAAGTGTGGTGGTGTTTAAAGAAAACGCATCGCACTATGAATAATTTCAAGACGGTTATGCATATACTATCAAGTGTTTCAGCGTGTCCTAGTGAAATATCACAATAAAAACTCACGATAAGCTGACTGAAGTGCTCTCATTCCCAGTAGCAGTGATCTCGTGGTCGACTAGAATGGTTTTTTAGTTTACCTGCGCCCCTGAAGGTGTTCAGCTGTTGTAGCTATCAGATAACTTGCTCGTAAAGTTATTGAGACATTCAGAATGTATACGACAGCCGAGAAAGTTAAAATCGCTTATGATGAGTGTTGCCAAAGTATTAGAGCAGCGGTGTGGTTGTATGCTAAAGAGTATCCAGATCGTGCCAAGCACTCACGATCTGTTCAAAAATGGCTCCAAGCACTATGGGACTTAACATCTGAGATCAACTGTCCCCTAGACTTAGAACTACTTAAACCTAACTAACCTCATCATACATCCATGTCCGAGGCAGGATTCGAACCTGTGACCGTAGCAACAGCGCGGTTCCGGACTGAAGCTTCTAGAACCGCTCGGTCACAGCGGCCGGCACTCAATATCTCTCTTTGCGAACATTATAAAAATTACTTGATAGTACGCGTATAGGTTCTAGGAACTGGAAGAGTGGAGAATAAAGTACGCTGAGGAAAAAGAACAGCAACTAATGAGAGAAATGAAACCAACATTTGAGCAGCAGTAACACACAGTGTAAATATCAACAAGAGGGATTTCTGAAGTACGAGAGCGATCAACCAAACGAGTGTTCTGCCAAAACTACGTTCCATCGTATTTTATCCTCTTCACATTTCGCTGCATCTACAGCTTGATGGCAATGACTTCCAAACTTGGTTGCAATTCTTCGACTGTTATCTACGAAAAGTGCAAAACGAAAAAAAGTTTTTGAGGCAGAAGCATCCTTTACAAACAATGGGCAAGTCAATCTTCGCAATGTGGACTAATCGTGAGTTGAAAATCAACGTTGACTCTAAGAAGTGGATAAAAACAAGGCTCTTTGTCTGTCATCATTTGCTGCGTGTTTCTCAAGATCCACGTCATTGGTCCCAGTCTTATTGATGGGAATCTAAAGACTCTCAAGTATCTAAGATTTGCTGCTGCCGCAGTTATTGGAAGACATTCCAGGAGACCTAAGACAATGAGTGTGGTACCAACATGACGAATGTCCCTCCTATCCCACACATGTGATGACAGACGCTCTTAAGAGAATATTTGGAGAGCATTGGAACGGTCGTTCAGGAAACGCAAAACGGCCTACACGTTCAACAAACTTAACACTTCTGTATTTTTATCTGTGGCGAAGATTGAAATACACCAACAACTCTCGAACGCATGAAATGCCTGATAACACTGGCCTGTGCTGTTGTTAACTCCAGATGAAATTCAAAGTGCAATATTGTTTCTCCAGAATGACTTTATAGTGTGTGGCAATATTAGGGTCAACATTTACAACACTTAGTATGACAGCCGTGATGCTAAACATGCGAACTGTACCCGAATTATGTCCTTTGCTTGCATTGGTAATGTAGGCCAGACGTTTGTGAAAACTCTTCCCCTGATGGAGGGACAGTGACATCTGGTCTGATGTGGGAGCACTTATGTCATGTCTTTGTTATTAGATGCATTCTATGGCAGTCGGTGTACACTGCTATAATGAGTGATGTTGGAGGCAACAACTGGTAACTGATGGTCACTGGTGGCAACTGGTAACGGCGAGAAATGGCCAAGTGAAGATGAGTGTAAGCTGTCGCCAGCACACTGGTGGGCAAAGACGTAGAGCGAAGATCGGTAGTAGGCGCTCGATGAAGCGAGAGAGCCACACCGACAAGCAACACACCGCAAGTATTTCGGCGCCGCCGCTGACCGAAGGGTGTCAGTCACTAGCTCTGCACTCACTGACTCACACTCCAGTTGGCCGTCTGTCAATTCACATCACAGGCCACGACAGCACATAGCGTCAGATTACCGATATTGTCTGCAAGAGGACTATTACGGCTGAGATTGTACCACGGACATGGACTCTATTCAAGTTAAGTAGAAGCTTCTTGTAAATAAAAAAAACACATTAATCCACGTGTGAGTCTTGTGTTGTAGAAAGAGGATACCGGCCACCCATAATAACATCATTTCCCTTGCTTCCTACTGCACAATATTCTACGATGGCGACGAGGATAATTCAGTGGCGATTGAAGATAATCGACTTGGCAGAAAATGTTATTTGCTTCTCTTATGTTTTAGCTTGCAGTGGTGCTCTTTTCTATTTGCTAATTTGTTGTTGTGATCTTGCGTGTATTCCAGGAGGGGATCTGCAGAACTAATCAAATTTCTCATTTCAGAGGCTTTGCTCGCTTTCTGATATAACGTACTTTTGTAAACCGTGGCTACCCCGCCCCCTCCATCCCCTGGTTCAGCCGCAGACGGCCAATGTGATGGGTCTAACAATTTTTTCAGTTTCACAACCAGCAAATTGCTACCCTATTGACGACGGTACACTACTACTGGCTGCACAGTTGCGTCGGCCGCACAACCGACCAACCAACCAGCCCAACAAGTGGCGTCGACCAGCAAACCAACGTTCCGGAAATTTAACGGCACAGAAGAGGAATGACTCGAGTAGCTGGCTCGGTACCAAACACATTGTCAAGTTCATCGTGTTCAGGGTACTGTTAAGTTACATACTTCCGTTCGATTGCGGGGTCCCCAGTATTCAGATCGATACAAAAACTATTCCCAACTGCGTCTGCCGACGAACTCAGCTACGACCAAGTAATCGCTGCATTAACTCAATATTATGACCAGCAAGTCCAAGTAGCTGCAGCTAGATATCAGTTCTTCCGCTTGCAGAAAAAGCTGGAACACACGTACCGCCGGTGGTACACGGAATTAACGGGCATGACTAGGAAGTGGAAACTTAAATGTAGTAGTGGCAACTTTTACAGTGATCTCATGATGTGCGATGCAATAACATTCAGTGTCCCAGATAGTAGAATACGAGAACAGATCTTAAAGTACTCTGATCCATCACTTCCCGAAGTATTGCAAATCTTAGAGCAATATGAATCGGGTGCCATAGCGGCCGATAAGTTTGAGCAGGCCGCGCTTTGTCGGGTCGAGACGCCCGTTGCTCGTTACCGTCCCAAGCAGCCACAACAATTAGCGCGTACACAACCGCGCGGACAGCCGCCTAGACATGTAAACAAGGCTGTGAATTTAGTGAAGTCTCGCGCTAGCTGTTTTTCTTGCCATAAAAGACAGGACTGGCCATCACGTAAGGCAACGCGTCACACGTGTGGAAAAAAAAGGCCATATCCAAGTACAGGGTTATTACAAATGATTGAAGCGATTTCACAGCTCTACAACAACTTTATTATTTGAGATATTTTCACAATGCTTTGCACACACATACAAAAACTCAAAAAGTTTTTTTAGGCATTCACAAATGTTCGATATGTGCCCCTTTAGTGATTCGGCAGACATCAAGCCGATAATCAAGTTCCTCTCACACTCGGCGCAGCATATCCCCATCAATGAGTTCGAAAGCATTCTTGATGCGAGCTCGCAGTTCTGGCACGTTTCTTGGTACATGAGGTTTAAACACTGTATCTTTCAGATAACTATGCGTGAAACTTGCCCGCACGCGTTCAACCGTTTCTTCGGTCACTGCAGGCCGACCCGTTGATTTCCCCTTACAGAGGCATCCAGAAGCTTTAAACTGCGCATACCATCGCCGAATGGAGTTAGCAGTTGGTGGATCTTTGTTGAACTTGGTCCTGAAGTGTCGTTGCACTGTTATGACTGACTGATGTGAGTGCATTTCAAGCACTCGGCTGCTGTCGCCATTTTGTCTCACTGCGCTCTCGAGCGCTCTGGCGGCAGAAACCTGAAGTGCGGCTTCAGCCGAACAAAACTTTATGAGTTTTTCTACGTATATGTAGTGTGTCGTGACCATATGTCAATGAACGGAGCTACAGTAAATTTATGAAATCGCTTCAATCATTTGTAATAGCCCTGTAGTTTGTTTGCAACGGCATAAAAACGCCCGTTTTGCCCGCTCCCAGAGAAAAAGAGGCTCGTGCACATGCAGTGAACGCTGTGTTTCGAAAACAGACATCAGGCTCTGACAAAAGTCAGATTAAAGTTGTGCCACCTTCTCGCCCAAGTGCTGTGCAACGACGTTCTAACCAACTATTCGTCTCATTACGAATTGCTGGCCTTCGTGTGAACTTTCAGTTAGACACACGTGCCTCGGTAACATTGCTTAATCGTGCCACATACGAACAGTTAGGCTCACCACGCCTTTACAAATCTAGCAAGCACCTTACTGCTTACAACGGACAGAAAATTCCAGTGCTTGGACAGTCCAGTCTGCCTGACACTTAGAAATCTCACATTAAGACAGTGAATTTTACTGTGTTGAAATCAAGAGACAGTGAGAACATATTCGGTTTAGATGCCTTTGATTTGTTAGGAGCCGGCCGCGGTGGTCTAGCGGTTCTAGGCGCTCAGTCCGGAACCGCGCGACTGCTACGGTCGCAGGTTCGAATCCTGCCTCGGGCATGGAAGTGTGTGATGTCCTTAGGTTAGTTAGGTTTAAGTAGTTCTCAGTTCTAGGGGACTGATGACCACAGATGTTAAGTCCCATAGTGCTCAGAGCCATTTGAACCATTTGTTAGGACTTAGCATCCCAAACAATGTACCTTCAGTATCGGCTTTTGAGCCATGAGAACTATTTTCAGAAGGAATGGGAGAAGCAAATAACATTTTAGCTCATGTTACGTTGAAAGACAATGCACAACCTAAATTTTTCCGGGCCCGTGCCATTCCAATTGCTTTAAGGGAAAAAGTAGCCAGCTCGCATCTCGTGGTCGTGCGGTAGCGTTCTCGCTTCCCACGCCCGGGTTCCCGGGTTCGATTCCCGGCGGGGTCAGGGATTTTCTCTGCCTCGTGATGGCTGAGTGTTGTGTGCTGTCCTTAGGTTAGTTAGGTTTAAGTAGTTGTAAGTTCTAGGGGACTGATGACCATAGATGTTAAGTCCCATAGTGCTCAGAGCCATTTGAAAAAGTAGCCAATGAACTGAAAGATAATGGTGTAATTGCTTCCATTCAAGCTAGTCAGTGGGCAAGTACTCTCGTTTTTTCTTACCTAAGCTATCTGGTCGCAATCACATTTGTGTTGATTTCAAGTCTACAGTCAACCCACAGACAGTAGTTGACACTTATCCGTTACCTCGTCCTGAGGAACGTATGGACAAGCTTGGTGCAGGGCGTCACTTTTCTAAGATAGATTGGATGAAGAGTTACAGAAAGTGATGTTGTAAACATACACTTGCGTCTGTTCAAGTATTTGCGTTTGCCCTTCAACAGTGTTCCCGTAACCCGCAATTTTTCAACGTTACTTGGAACAGCTGACTGCAAATTCCTAGGTCATGTGATAAACAGTCAGGGTGTGCACCCCCTTCAATCTCATGTGCTTGCAATCCGTGACCTGCCTGTTCCTCACAATGTATCTCAAGTGCAGTCAGTACTAGGCAAGATGACATACTACATTCGGTTCATACCGAATGAATGCCGCAAAGATCGCGGCTCCATTGCATCGCTTGCGTCGCAAAACTTAACCATTTATCTGGACTAAAGACTGTGAAGACGCATTTCAGGAACTCAAAAATGCCTCGCTCAGCGACGGACGTTTAGTGAATTTTGACCCTGCCAAACCCGTAGTTTTGCAACTCGACGCTTCTTCGTACGAAATGGGCACTGTGATTTCGGACAGAATTGGTGCAGAAGACCGACCTATTGCTTTTACCTCAAAGTTGTGAACTTAAACTCAGAGCAATTATTCTGAAATACAAAAGGAGGCTCTCGCTATTGTGTTTGGTGTGACAAAATTCCATCAGTATTTGTATGATCGCAAGTTCTATAAGTGACAGATCACAAGCCTTTGCAGTCCTTGTTTCATCCGTCAAGCCGGTCGCTGTGGCCGAGGTGGCAGAGCGGTTCTAAGCGCTTTAGTCCGGAACCGCGCTGCTGCTACGGTCGCAGGTTCGAATCCTGCCTCGGGCATGACTGTGTGAGATCCCCTTAGGTTAGTTAGGTTTAAGTAGTTCTAAGTCTAGGGGGCTGATGACCTCAGACGTTAAGTCCCATAGTGCTTAGAGCCATTTGAACCATCATCCGTCAAAGCCGGTTGCTACAAGCAATGATCAAAAATTGCAACGTTGGGATTTGTTTCTTTCGCAGTATCAGTACGAAATTGTGTGCAAACATATGGCAAGGTATAGCTATGGAGACGCCGTATCTCACCTTCCGATTGGCCCAGACTCTGATTTTGATGCTTCTACAGCATCTTGATGCCAAATCGATGTCCAGGATTCTGAATTGTTGGAATCTTTTCCCTTGCATTCCAGAACAACTGCAAAGGCCACGGAACCAGACCTTGACCTGAAGATTTTTGCGTTCGCACGTCTAAGTCTCGTTCATTGAACATTTTCCAGAACTGAGTTGTACAACGATATTTTGCACGTCTGCATAACCTTTCATTTCAATAGGATGTGACTCTAGTTCAAAATGACAGTAGACAGTCGCGTGTGATTTTTCCCAGTGTTGCGGGGTCAGGGATTTTTCTCTGCTTCGTGATGACTGGGTGTTGTGTGCTGTCCTTAGATTAGTTAGGTTTAAGTAGTTCTAAGTTGTAGGGGACTGACGACCATAGATGTTAAGTCCGATAGTGCTCAGAGCCATTTCCTCAGTGTTGCAAAAGGATGTGTTGCGATTGCTCCCCCGAGAACATTGGGGAATTGTCCGCGCTAAACAGTTAGCGCCCCGGGCAGGGCATGGACGCTCACATTGAACAGATGACGTCACAGTGTCACGCATGCGCTAGAAACGAATCCGCTCCGCCACAGACATTCTCAGCTTGGCCTAAGACTCAATCGCCATGCCAACGAGCGCACATAGACTTTGGAGGACCCTTTGGCTCATAGCGGTAGACTCTTTTAGCAAGTTCGCATTTGCGGTGCTTCTACCACATCACGTAGCACCATTCAAGTGTTGTCCTTCATATTTAGCATAGAAGGTTTGCCAGAAGTACTTGTGTCAGGCAACGGACCACAGTTCAGTTCACGTGATTTTGAACAGTTTTGTGAACGAAATGGCATCGGTAATCTAACAAGTGCTCCGTTTCACCCACAGTCCATCGGAGAAGCAGAACGCTTCCTACGCCCTTTTGAACAACAGATGGCCAAGCTTCGCACCAGCCAGACGCGAGAACAGGCCCTGCAACTCTTCCTCGCCTCGTATCGCTCCCACCCACGAAACGGTGCATCACCGACGGAACTTCTGCACGGCCGCCGCCATCGGACGCTGCTACACCTGCTACACCCACTGCAGCATCCGGCGCCCCCAATCGTCCGCAAGTATCGCTCTCAGCTGCGCGATCTCGTTCTTTCCAGCGTTTATGGCAATCGTGGGCACTGAGAAACGCATTGGCTCGATTGCTTCATTGCTCGATTGCAGGTCCCGACGGTTTGCAGCACCGCCACCAGAACCATCATTTGCCCACTGATTCTGTTGCTTTTATTCCCCCGAATTCACAGCCTCGCGGGACCGCGTGGCCTTTGCAGCCGCCTGGGCACCACGGGAGGAGCGGATGGAAGATGCACCTCCCGCTCGCCGACCTCGATGGACCTGGACCAGCCGTCGCCGTCGCTCCAGGACATGGCCTCGGCCCGCACGTGTGCCCCGGCAGCAGCGTTCCGGAGGATGTTCCTGTTACTTCGAAAGCCAGATGGCGGCGTACAGTCGGGAGTACGCCGTCCTCCACAATCACGGCTCCCGGCTCATCTCTACGTCCAGCATCCTGACTCTCTCCCCGCATCGACAACGGTGCGGAATTGCGAAGGTGGGGGGGGGGGGGGGGGAGGGGGAGGAATGTGCAGGCGTAAGCGGCACACTGGTCGGCAAAGACGTAGCGCAAAGATCGATAGTAGGCGCTCGATCGAGGGCGCCTACCACGAGAGAGGCCAGAAACAGACTCACAAGCAACAGGCCACCAATGCCCTCTCCCCGCCGCCGCTGACTGGTGGGTGTCAGTCACTAGCTCAGTTACTGACTGCCTGCCTCACACTCCAGCTGGCCGCCCGTCAGTTCACATCTCAGGCTACGACAGTACGTGGCGGCAGATTATTGCGAGATCACCGATTTTGTCTGCAAGAGGACTACTACAGTTGAGATTGCACCACAAACATTGACTCTATTCGAGTTAGGTAGCGGCTTCTTAAAAAAAAAAAAAAGAACCACATTAATCCACGTGCGAGTCTTGTGTTGTGGAAAGAGGCTACTGGCCACCCGTAACAACATCCTCCCACTTGCTTCCTACTGCACAATATTCTACAGTGGCGACGAGGATAATTTAGTGGCGATTGAAGATAATCGACTTGGCGAAAATTTTACTTGCTTCTCTTATGTTTTAGCTTCCAGTGGTCCTCGTTTCTATTTGTTAATTTGTTACTCTGTTCTTGCATGTATTGGCCATAAAGGGAAACATTTATGAAAACTGTTAAATTCTGCAGTAATGCAGGGAATCAAGCCACAGTAATTCTAATCTGCCATCTTCCAAACGTTTTCATGGTGATCCCAATAAAACTTGAGTATTAATCTTATCTATAATAGTTTAGGATTTACTGTTAAAGTTTTACAAGATTTACCTTTCCGGTATCCATACCGATTCCTGAATCGGAAAGTTTGGGTCTTTTACGTATGCTTTGGGCCTCTGTTTTAAACACGTGAGTCTCCCAGTCTCTAAATGTCAAGTTAAAAGCGTCCCCTATTGCCACAGCATAGACAGAAAATCACGTTTAGCGTTCTTCACTTTTTCTCTGAAGCAGGCTGCTACTACAGCTATCGAGACAGGTGGTCTGTAAAGGCATCCGATCAGCATGTTTGACTCAACTTTGACGCATAACT
This sequence comes from Schistocerca cancellata, assembly GCF_023864275.1. Lineage (NCBI taxonomy): Eukaryota > Metazoa > Arthropoda > Insecta > Orthoptera > Acrididae > Schistocerca > Schistocerca cancellata. The sequence continues at coordinate 926,271,999 of NC_064629.1, forward strand.
TTACTCGGATTATTTCACACACTGAGTCTGTAATAAACTGCCGCGCGGGATTAGCCGAGCGGTCTCGGGCGCTGCTGTCATGGACTGTGCAGCTGGTCTCGGCCGAGGTTCGAGTCCTCCCTCGGGCGTGGGTGTGTGTGTTTGTCCTTAGGATAATTAGGTTAAATAGTGTGTAAGCTTAGGGACTGATGGCCTTAGCAGTTACGTCCCATAAGATTTCACACACATTTGAACATAGTGCGGGCGGTGTCAGCGTCAGTGGAGCAGTGTAAAGGGGCAATGGTACCCACAGTGGAGCAGCGGGTGTTCGTTGTGGGAAGTTGCATGACAAAAAAGTCGTGGAAACGGTGTGATCAGTTTCTTACTGCGAAGTTTAACTGTGTCAAAGTGCCACAAAAGAGTGCAATGAAGAAAATGTAGGATGAGACTGCAGCAGTTCCAGCAGTCCGGATTTGATCCGCTTTAAGCAAATTTCCGACAAGGTCCCGAAAGTGCCAAGAGATGAATGGTGGTCACTTTCAGCCTCTGAAATAATAAGGTTAGCACTGTATTTCCTTCCCTCTGCTGTGTTCCTTTATATCCTGGAACTCCGTTCTCCGGGCCATTTTTGTTTGGTTCAAAGTGGTTCAAATGGCTCTGAGCACTATGGGACTTAACTTCTGAGGTCATCAGTCGTCTAGAACTTAGAACTAATTAAACCTAACTAACCTAAGGACGTCACACACATCCATGCCCAAGGCAGGATTCGAACCTGCGACCGTAGCGGTCGCTCGGCTCCAGACTGTAGCGCCTAGAACCGCACGGCCACTCCGGCCGGCCATTTTTATTTGCCCCACCCTGTAGAATATAGGCAGGGCCACGAAGAGGTCTCCAAGTAAACAGAAAGAATTGTGCCGCTGCTGGTGGTTTAAGTTAGATGTGTTTTTAAAAATGGTCTGAAGGCCGTTCGCGAGACATTTGAACGTTTTATTTTCCCAGTAGATTCTTCAGGAATATCTTTTTCAGAATTATTATGTTGTTAATTTCTCGTGGTTATTATGCCAACATTCATAAAGCCAAGGCGACAAGCATTGTAGGAAATATGAGCTTAAGCTGGAGAAACAGTCTCCTCGTGATTCCAAACGTCGATTATGCAACAGCAGGGCTGATTTTATTTTAGTTTTATATTTCATCTCCAGAGCACAACCGATTTTTATGTGGTTTATAGCCAATCACGAGGCATTTATCGCTGTCGTTTTCAAGTTTAATGAAAGTCCCAGTATTTTCAGTTTTTGTTTGCTTTTACAATAAAATAATAAGAAAGTGAATGGATATTAAATAGAACATAAAGTTAGAAATATTGAAGCTGCCACTCTTTCATTTAACAGGTGAGAAGATCGCCTTTTTAGTTGTATTGTTTTCACGGTATTGAAAGCCAGTGTCACCGGAGTTAAAGTGATGCCAAATACTCTTAATAAAGGTTCTGGATGATATAAGTTGGTATTTTTAAAGGTCGCTGAAAACAGAGAACGGCGGGGAATTTGAGCCGAAGCATAACTCCGAAAGTGAGAAAATTAAACAATGTTAAAAGCCATCAATCAAACAGTGTGCACAGAGCGGGAAACCAGCCGTGCGTAAATTAAGTTCCCGGCGCGCCGCGGCGGAGCGTAAACAAATCCCGGAGGCGCAGCCCGGCCAGAGTGCCTGCGCTCGGCTCACTTTACTATTCGCTAGCTACTCCACGCTATTCCTCAAACATTCGCCGCTGGCTAACAAATTTACTACAACGCAATTCCAATAAAATACCATATTTTTTAATAATGCAGTAACTACCTCTCCGGAAGTAGGCGTACTATCGTTACAAGCCGCGCGGGATTAGCCGAGTGGTTTAAGGCGTTGAGGTCGTGGACTGTGCGGCTGATCCCGGCGGAGGTTCGAGTCCTCCCTCGGGCATGGGTGTGTGTGTGTGTGTTTGTCCTTAGGATAATTTAGGTTAGGTAGTGCGTAAGCTTAGGGACTGATGACCTTAGCAGTTAAGTCCCATAGGATTTCACACACATTTTATCGTTACAAAATCGGAAGGCAAAGGCAGGTTCTCCTTTATGTTGACTAGGTACACGTACTAATTCTCTCTTAGGTAATTTCATTCGAGGCAGCGAGGCAGTAGCATAAGTATCACGGCACGGAAAATGAATAGGCAACGGTAAAACTGTGCACTTCTCGTCTTCCAGGCAGCTAACGCTTACTCGGCAGCGCTCGACCAGATGGCAGTTGACTCTCATCTTGATGGTGCAAGAAATTTCCGTGTTCAGTATTTGACAGCCAACGGTGTAACATATCATTCCCGAATCTGCTGAAAAAGGGTTTGGTGGAGTAATTATCCAAATCGGCTTTTACTTGGGGCAGGAATTTTATTCCTTTTCACCTCCTTCATAATCTTCTCCATTTTTTGAAAGAAAGTTTTTTAAAGTTAATTTTTCGTGGGTCCATAGATGATAAAAAATTGGAAATAACTTTGCCACAGGTACACTGTTTATTTGTTCCATAACTAATTGTCATCCCCGTTCCAAGCGTTCATGCTCGTTGAAGCCAAGTCGAGTATCATTATACCGGATGGTTCTAATTGAAGTGCATCTACTCAAGGAGGTCCAGTGTGGACTGTAATTATCGTACAGCAGCGAAACTTGGGAGATAAGCTAATGCGTTAATGCTAATCTGGTGCTGTACGACATATCATCGACGTGTCCGGTACTCATAATGAACATACGGTGTAAGCTAAAACAAATATTATGCCTTTCTCACTTGTTTGCCCTTTTCTTCCCACGTCCCGTTCCTAGTCGATTATATATGGAAACGTTTCTACAGCATTCACAGCACCAGATTTGCACCTGATGGCCAAAACTGGAACTAACTTTTTTCTCGGTTCTGTATCATCGCATTAAAGTATCTTCAAAGTTTCGCTGCCATACAGTAATTGTACCCCATACCGGACCTCTGTGAGTAGCTGCACTTTGATTATAACCATCCTATACTACCTGGCACACACATGAATCAGATTATACCTAAAATGTCTGTATCGGATGCGTTCTATATAATCGTCCTTGAAACTAATAGTGATCAAAAATGAATGCAGCCGTAGATGTGCTAGTTCCAGAAACAAAAACTATAAGCTATGGACCGTCAAAAAATACTCTCTGAAGAAGTGGAGATTATGGGGAATACCAGGAGGGCCAGATGACAGGATATCGGCCTTGAAATAAAAGGTGGTTAAACAAGTACAGAAATATTCATTTCTAATCTGAATCCAGATGCAGCCTCTTGGCAGTCAGGGATGCAGGATATGATCTCCAGCGTCAGATAGAACTGGGCTTTGTCCAGCCAGCAGCTGATCAGCTGATCGGTTTCCCATTCTCGTGTAAAGCAAGCTGCATAGAGATTCATAATACAAGCTGAGTGTTGTGGTTGTAGCGTTCTGGGCTATCGACGGTCACATGACAGCACTAACTGTTGGAAATAAACTTTGAAAGTCCTGGTAGAGAGTTACAGTTTCGATGTGACCGCTTTTAGCTGGATAAGGATATGACCAATGAGAGTGTCTGCTTTCTGCTCCTGTGGCTGTTGGGCTGAAAGTTCAGAATGCTTACAGTAGTATCCTCGTCGCCCCTGTAGAGTCCTGTACCATAGGAAGCAAGGGAGAGGGTGGCCGGTATCCTCTTTCTACAACACAAATGCACACGTCGATTAATACGATTCTTTATTTGCAAGAAGCTGCTACTTAACTTGAATAGAGTCCATGTTCGTGGTACAATCTCATCAGTAATAGTCCTCTTGCAGACAATATTGGTAATAAGGCTATAACACTAATCTGGGACCGAGCGAGGTGGCGCAGTGGTTAGCCCACTGAACTCGCATTCGGAAGGACGACGGTTCAATCCCGCGTCCGCCCGCCCAGATTTAGGTTTTCCGTGATTTCCCTAAATCACTCCAGGCAAATGCCGGGATGGTTTCTTCGAAAGGGCACGGCCGACTTCCTACCTCGTCCTTCCCTAATCCAATAAGACCGATGACCTCGCAGTTCGGTCTCTTCCCCCATACAATCCAACTAATCTTGTCGTATGTACTGTCGTAACCTGTGACTCGCTGTGCTGGATGAGTGATAGACGCCAAACTGGAGTGTGGGTTAGTGAGGCCCTCCAGTCAGTGGCTGTGGCCTAAATACTTGCTGTCGAGAGGGCGTTGGCGGTATGTTTCTTGTCGGTGTGTCTCTGGCCTCTCGTGATATGCGCGCTTTATCCAGCGCCGACTACCGATCTTCACGCTACATCTATGCCGAACGCCAGCACACTTACACATTTTGGGGATTTGGTGTAGCTTGCGGAAGTCTGTTAGTAGCACCCATGTGTATAGGAGTCCTGGGTTCTCTGGAGTGGAGAAGCTATTTCGATAGTATTACTGATTTCGGAGTTCAGTTGCTAGCGATCCGAAGTGATCGACAAATTATTTCCTCCAATACAGAGAACTTACAATAATTTGCAAATGCGTGGTCGTGGAGTGCTGAGTAGATTTTCCGTGTTTTGTAGACAAGTGGAGAGTGCTCACGTGATTGGTAGGAAGATCTGTATGAGGTCACGGAATCATTAGCTGGTTGAACATGCTGTTTAATGGAAGAAAACGACTGAGTAAAGTTTGATGGAAACCAATAATATGAACTTGTTTCTTTTTAACTGAAGAGCTTAATTGCGACTCTTCACTTACATAGCTTTGCACTATTACCCATGTTCTGTTTTGTTGTTGTGGAGCTTATCTGCAGGGAACTAGTGGGAGGTATTGCATCGACAGTTAGCAGTGAACATTTTTCAGTCTAGTGATCGAACCATGGAGTTTTTCCGAAAGCAATCAGATTGCTAAAAGGAAGTGGAGACCATTTACTCTTGTCTCGAAGGTCATAATGAATCTGGTGACCATAATTAACAATTTATTATTACTGTAAGAATGAAACTAATTGATTGGGATCTTCCTATAAAACGGTTCCATGCGATTCATTGGTCTGTTATGTGCCCTTTGTGTCATCTTGGGCGTCTTTCCAATCGACAATATGATTATGTAATACGCTCCAACAGATTGGATGAAGATAGACTTCCGGGACAAAATAAGAGTGATCACAGAAGAAGACATCGTGAAAGACAGCAGATGAATAATGGCAAAGGGAGTGTGAAAGGCGTCGGAGGGTCTATGAGTTTTTCCCGGACGCAATGGAAAGATTAGGAAAAAAAAACACGTTATCCCAAGTCATGAAACGAATCATTTCCTAACCGGACATCATCCTTACGGAACGCACTTACATCGGATGAACATCCATCCGAGCCAAGAATGCGCGTGTGGGGAAACTGGCTCCCCAGAACGTATAATACTACACTGCACCTCGCACTCATACACTGGAAGACAAAGGATGACACACGACAAGATATACAACTCCCTCAGCAGTCCACACCGACGGGCAAACATAGACAGAATAACGAACACCATTTCGAGAATATTACAAAAAGAACAGGCAAGACAGAGGCCGTGGAGACTCGCACGAAGACGAAACATAACCATAACATTAAATAACAGCCGTGATGATAGAGAAAAATTAAACATCATACATCGAAACAGAAACAGTAGATAAAGCAGACGCACACAAGGCAACAAATAACACACACGCAACTATTAAATTGTACGAATACGTAAAATGTCATTAGAGATAGAAATATATACAAACATAGACACATAGAAACTTACAGAAATAGAAATTGATGGTCAGAAATGCATAACTCAATTACCCCATTCCGAGATCTGCCTTATTGACAAGCCCCATGAAGAACAAGCGCTGGCTGCAAAGTAATGCCTCCGAAATGTTAATATGAAAACTCTTATCCTTTTTTAAATAAAACAAAAATTATCAACATCTACATCTTTATTATTCATCTCTCCATATTTTATTTCTGAAAGTAGTCACCCTGACAATGAGCACATTTCTCCCAACGAGAGACCAGTTTGTGGATACCGTCACCAGGGGCGGTGGCAAGGGGAGGGCTATGGGGGCTATAGCCCCCCCCCCCCCCCCCGTAATGGAGTATCATTTTATACTGGATCAAATGACTTCAGAAATAAGCGAATATATTACTTCAACAGAGTCAATCTTTTTTTTTAATAATTATGTAGCAATATGGGTTGTAATGTATTTCAAACACATTTTAACAAAAGAATAAGAGCGGCAAACAGCTTACTATCTAAATCAATAAATATCATTTAACTTAAAATGGGCTTCTTATTATTTATTAATATACACTGGATGTATATTAATGTACCACTTACAATAATCATGAAAGATAAATATGCCAGGTATGCCTACCAACACTTAAATTGCTAAACCCAGACTAAAACTTCAAAATCGCCGGACATCTGGGTCAAATAGTATTATTTTCCCGGGCACATACATTCTGCAGACGCGTTGTTGTGCTCGCAACGCCAAGCGGGTGCGCGCCACCTACTGACCAGTAGATATAAACTACACTCGAGAGTTATAGGAATTTGTGAAAGCGCATTCTAGAGATGTTCATGTTGAAACATAGTACGCGATTGTAGTAAGGAATATGAACGTAAATTAAGACTTTTAATACAGCTCAGTGAGTAGAAGGCAAATGATATTAAAATTATTCAGTTGTCTGGCGAGCAGAGCAACTTCGAGGTGTATGCGATTGCCGATTGTTGGCGGCTTCTCATTATCTCAATAAAGAAGTAAGGAAAATACAGGGTGTTCCAAAACAATCTTTACAACTTTGATCATTGATATTTCTGAAACGTGTTAAAAGATGATGGTTCATTTATGTATACATAAATTTGAAGGGCAGCCTCTGATATTAAACTTTAAAAACCAACCAAAAATTGATATGATAACCGAAAAGTCCGAAAGAGAAAGTAAATAAAATAACTAAAACCCGGAAACTGAGTGCAAAATTCATATAACGGCTGCAACCGAGTGAAGAAACCGACTGCACGAAAAAACAATCGACTGACCAATCGATTGTTAAAAACAGTCAGTTGTCCTTCCAACTCATCCACGTGCTGTCAGCGAACTCTTGTTTTCCGAGTACGATTATTGATATTACTGAAGTGTGTAACTGACAAGGGAATGGTCGGACTTGTCATGCACAAACATGTATTGCTTTTTTTAGCACTGTTATTTAACTGTCCAAAAGGCCCGTATGCAAAATTGTAGCTGCTGACATGAACTGGAAGTCACCTAAAAAAAATCACGAACATGGCTGTGTTTCCTGCTTGGCGCTTGCAGTGACGGCTGGCCACCCCTGGAAATGGCGAATCGCCGGCGTTGTGCGCATGGTCGGGAAGTGCGGCCGTCTTATCGCGGCGTTCACTAAAGAGGAATATCGCTGCCCGGTTTTCGTGGAAAGGGGAAACGAATATTCGTTTCTGTGGCATGCACGTCCTTTTAATTTTTGGTACGTATTTCGAAACATACCGTCCTGAAACTGGTTAGAGATGTGAAAGATGTTCTGTACATGTTCTTCTATACTCCGCAAGCCACTTTACGGTGAACATTCAATCTCCCCTCACAGGTGATGGCGAACCCTGTAAATGTTTTGCTGCTTGCCATGGAGATATACCACAGACGCCAAATGAAGCAATCAACAGAAAACATGCGTGAAGACTATGTGTTGTGCGACATGGTTGTTAAACTTCTACACGAGCATGTAAATGGCGCAGACATGTCGCTAGAAACAACTGAAGCACTCATATTGCAGACTGTGAATCTACAGACGGCGAAGACACCGACGAAAGTTGCACTCATGAAGACTCTTCGAGTGATAGTGCCACATACCATCATCAATTATCTCCGAAAGTAACACCAGCAACTACAATTACCTTATCAGACAAAGAAAAAGCGGTGACGTATTGGTTGAACGAAAGTGGTAAGAAACGCCTACGTGTCAGTACTGTTCAAAATAAGTATCGCTTTGTCCGTTCTGAATGTGAATTGTATAGATGGAAAAAGGAAGTCGCTGGACGACGTATGAGACGACTGGAAATTTCGACGGAGATAAATGCGCAACTTTTTGAGCTATTTACCGATGCCAGACAACAGTCATTTAGTGTCAGCGATACAAGTTTGCGTGATTGGGCATTAGAGATTGCCAAAGAGATAGGCGCTAAAAAATTTACATCTTCTCAAAGTTGGATTAGTCGCTTCAAAAGATCAGATAAAATTGTGGCAAGAAAAATAAGAAAATTTGTATCGAGAAACAGGTAGGAAAACGAAGTGACACAAATCGAAATGATAGAAGCTTTTCTTACGAATGCGAAAAATAAGATCGCTAGTTTCAGTGAATCGTACGTTTACAGTGCAGATCAGTCAGGTTTTCAAAAAGAAATGCGTGCGAAAAGAACACTGTCATTCAAAGGGCAAAAACATATTGCGGCGATTGCGCAGTCCACAACTGCACTCACCCATTCATACACTATAATGCCCATAATTAGTCTGGATGGTTCATTGCTGCCTAAACTATATGTGTGTCTTCAAGAACCAACTGGACGTTTTGGACCACGTGTCATAAGGAGAATGTTCTACGCAAACTATCTTGTGGTAGACCCATCGAAGTCTGGAAAAATGGGAAATGAAAACGCTACACTTCTCATGCGTCGTGCTTTTCTTCCGTTCTGCGGGAACAAATCTCTTCTCCTTCTAGATTCGTGGTCAGGTCATAAAACGTCTGATTCATTAAAAGCTGTATTTCGAGCTCACCCTGACAAAGAAGTAGAGATACTTCAGATTCCACCCGGCACGACGTACGTAATTCAACCTTTAGACAGAGAATTTTTCCGTCAGTGGAAGGCATTTTACTGAAAACTAACAGAGAAAATTATTGTGTGCAGATCACTGCATTTTTCTGTCTATCACCGTGACAATATTGTCAAGCTGCAATCAGTAGTACATTATCAATTTTCTCCCCACGGTTTCAGAATTTCATTAAATACGCGTGGCACTCCTCGAAATATACTGATACTAGGCCTGATTCATTCCTAACACCAGCGCAGTTTTGTCTACGGACATCTAACAACGTCTGTGATTCGCTGGGCTGTCATATGTCGTATTTGCTTGTATGATCTTGGTGCACAAAAAAACCTTTGTTTTGAACATTGCATCAATATTTCGCATTTTTGCGGTAATTACAAGAAATAAAATTTGGACGTGTTCTAAACCGTACATTTATTTGTGTATTTCATAGCTATTTGGAAAGAATGTCGTAGACAACATATCAGCCATATTTGTCAACGAATGTTTAATTATCACACGATCGCTTTCACTAGGGGAATCAGCTCTCTCACTGCTGTGGCAAGAGAGCGGCACCTAGCTGACGCCACCTTTGTCCCTAGATGGCGTTGGTATAACGTAGCGTGAGAGGTCAGGGGTGTACAAGAGGCAGTTATAAGCGCGGAAACCATGCGACAATAATGTCTTACTTCATAATATTGTTTACAGACTTCCAGGTCATGTCAGCAGCTAAAATTCTGCATACAGACTTCTTGCAATGTTAATTCACAGTGGTAAAAAAAGCAACACAGGTTTCGACATGACAAATATGACCATTCCCTTGTGAGTAGTGTGACCGAATCATGCATAGTAAAGTGTCAATCTTTTCTGAAATAATAGTGTATTAGAGACTGGAGTGAGTGTTTAAAGACGTTGCTGCAATGACTCGCAACCTAACGGATTATTTTGGCAAACCTGGGCGCAGGGCCGAAAACTCTCGGAAGAAATCTGAAGCTTGCGCTATAGAATTGGAACCGTCACAGGCATGTGCATCTAGAGTCTACCATTTCGGCAACACAAAACAATTGGTAAGAGTCATATCTTCTTAATTTTAAATAACACTTCCTTCATGTTAATGAGAAATTTTACTAGTAGTTATTAGTTTAATTATGTAGGATTAGCGCTATTATGTTTAATCGATAACGAATGATAAGAATACGACTGCTTGAAAACATAAAAAGTGAGGTCAATTTTTAAAGACGCTATTCGTCTATAAGGAGGTAAAATATTTTCTGCACAAAGCAGCACTATTTAATTATTTTGTACTGAAAAATAACACTTTATTGTAGTATTTTTTTACTAAAGCTCGCCATACGTATTTTTGGTATTAATTATATCGACAAAATTTGTAAGATGTGAGATGGTGGTTGTTTATTCTATGACTGAGGACACAACTGTGTATGTTGTAATGACATTTGTTTAATGTTGCAAACTTTTCAGCGATATAAACGCTTTTGCACAGTTTGCAATGTGACAATGTTAAGACAGTTGTGAAAATGACGCATCTTGTCCTCTGAAATTTAACTAATCCTAAACACAACAATATTAAATATTAACTAGAAGTTTCTTTACAAAATTATTCTTACAATTGCGTTATGATGTTGGTTAGTACTACGATAAATCATCCGATTCCGCTTGAAAGTTCGGTTCTATTTTGGATGACAATCAAGTCTACGGAGGATGGTTAGTTTTGTGACAAGTAGAGCAAAAGATTACCCAAGGTCTCTCGAGTGTACAGTGGACACAAGTTGGTGAACCAACAAGTTTACGCCTCTGCACGCGGTATTTACCTTTGCTGTGATGAGCTATCATATACATGGCCGCTCTCTGCCTCAAAAATTCCTGTAAAAGCTTATTAAACCTTAGCTGAATTTTCCCCTATGTTTCTCGTTATGCGAGAAAATAAGTACTCATCCCTACTCTTGGAATATACACGCGCGTGGCTGGAGCAGCGTGCATATTATAATGCCCTCTCAGTTCTCTCAAGAACAATTAACTAACTGGCTGGTTCGTTTCTCCACTGTTGGAGCTAAACGACTCTACAGATAATTCCTAGCTGGACGTCAGCCGCTGTGAACGCATTGTTCACACAAATTTCTCCTCTGCGTCGTACAGAGCGTTATGCGGCCCGTTCTGCACTTGACGCCTGGTCAGAGAAGTCCTCGAAAATTTCCGTCTTGTCTTTCTCGTAGCCGAACTGTCTCTCCATCTGGGTTCTTTCATTCTCTGTGTCCCGGATTTTTTAGACCAATAGGGTCTGAGTCACCTGGTCGGTCGGTCGTTGACTGCCGCCTTGGGACGTGCCCTAAGTGCTTTCCGTGGTACCCCCTGTGCTGTGGCCTTCTCCTCTCCTCACAGTTGCTTCCATATCAAAACGTTTCCTCTCGCTACTTGTCTCACCTTCTGCTCATAGACATGCATTACATGATCGGTGTGTTAATACCGTCAATTGAGTGTCATCCCTTTTGCATTACATACTTACAGGCAAATTTGCTCATTACCGTCAAATTAAGTTAGGTGTCATATTCACCTTCCCGTTACGATATATAAAGCTCTTATGTAAGGTGCGAAATTGACCTTCATTTATTCTGTCATCTTACAAATTATTCAATACTTCTTTCTCAATAAGGTCTACCAACTTTCAGTAATAGTCTATAAAAATGTGAGAGCATTTCATAAGTTTCTAAAAGCTTTCCAGACTACTAGAAGAAAGCTTATAGGCCTGCAGTAAATAATGTGATGCGGAATCTTTCCTGGTTTTGCTGTTATTAATCTGACTGTGACCGACTGATGGCACAGGGCGGAATCAATTAGCGACCTTCACTGACATAGATAGCTAATGTCGTGCTAAAATTTTTTTCTGCAGGAACATTCCAAACAAAACTTCCAGGCAAAGACCACTAAATTGCGGGAAACTTAGTTTTTATGTATCTTTGGACTCATAAATACTGTTCACAGACCAGTTTCACAAACAAATAAGAGTTACAGTGTGTAAACTCTATCTTGACGGTCCTGAACTGGTAAAGTCGGGTGATGGCAGTCACTTGTTCCGGGCTGCTGGTAACATTAGGTAGCTGAAACACTGCCTGAAGAATCCATTGTTGTCTGCTTTCTTACTCTTTACTGTGTCACTGTTCTGAGTCTTTTTTCCTTGTCATTACTGTACGGAATTGCTGGAGTTAGTACCTTCATTAAGCATGTCAATACACAAGACCATTTCAATACTGTTTACCGAGGGCGCCCATACGAATGTTTGTGGGGGGAGGGAGCAAGACCGAGGGATATAGGGTAATGTTAATGTTTTGTAAGACAAAAGGTGACTTTTTAGTGGTCATAATAAATTTAAATTTTTTATATGTGTAAATAACGCTATATACTTTTGTGTTGAGCTACGTGTACGTAATACTGACATTTAAAGCATATTTAATTCACTGGTAGAAAGATCAGAAACTACTGAAACATATTATGACCCATATGACATAGGAAGAGCTGCCAAAAGGCGCCTTACGTGATGATGAGAAGCTTAAGTTTTTAAAGAATACTTGGAAGCCTCCTGCAAACTTTTCTTTTCCTACTCAATTAGAAGGGAAGCAAAACCGAAGATGTAAGCATGAATGGATGAGCCAGTACAACTGGCTTTCATACAGTAAAATGTTATGTGGTGGATTTTGTACTGCATATGTTCTGTTTCCTCCTTCAGGTGCCGGAATCGCTTCAGTGGTTCCAATGGCTCTGAGCACTATGGGACTTAACTTCTGAGGTCATCAGTCCCCTAGAACTTAGAACTAGTTAAACCTAACTGACCTAAGGACATCACATACATCTATGGTCGAGGCAGGATTCGAACCTGCGACCGTAGCGGTCGCGCGGTTCCAGACTGTAGCGCCTAGAACAGCTCGGCCACTGCGGCCGGCGCCGGAATCGGCTCCCAGGTACTTCTTACAGCTTTCGATTGTTCCAAATAACTGAAACCTTTAACTGGCTTGGTGAAAAACATAAATAACTTGGAGGTGTCGTTTTTAAATGGAAACACTTCAGATACAAAAACATAATTATTCAAATAGTTTTCAGGCTTGCTTTCTCAGCAAAAATTTCTATGTTGCTAACATTTCAAGTGCTTGCAAGATTTGGTGCTTGCACTACTTTTTTTTTACTTAATTCTTTGCCTAAGACATTTTTTATTTATTTTTATAGGCGTTGAAAACACTGGTAAAAGAACCATTGGTCAAATACAAGAAGGCTACGGAAGACCTTCGTCATCATGGAAACACAAAACATCACAAATTTTCCATGGAGAAGGCTATAGAGTTTACCAAGTCTTTGGAATAAAAAAAATATTGCCGTTGTCCTTGATACCAAGAAATCTTCAGTTATTGAAGAAAACCGGAAACGCTTGAGGACTATTATAAAGACTGTAGTCCTGTGTGCTAGAAATAACCTACCTTTACGAGTACATCGTGATCATGGTTTAATTCCTCAGCTAAAAGAAGAAAAAACTGATGATCTTGTGGAGGGAAAACATGGAGTGTTTCAGAGTCTTTTGTCTTTGTCTTTTGTCTATGGATGCTGGAGATGAAGATTTAAAACATCATTTCAGTACATGTGGCCGAAACAGCTCTATGATAAGTAACACAGTCCAAAACGAAGTCATACATTGCATTGGTGACGCTATTCGCTCCACAGTATCGAAGGATGTGAAAAAGGCTACTTTTTTGCATTATGTGTGATGAAACAACTGATGTCACCACTAAGTAACAGATGACATTTTGTACTAGCTACAGTGACATAGAGACAATTGTTACCAAAGAAGACTTTCTGGGTTTTACTGAACTTAAATCAACTACTGGCACTTCGATTGCAGAAGCCATCGATGAAGAACTCAAGACACTGGGGCTGAGCTATCAATATCTTTGTGGACAAGACTATGATGGCGGCTCAAACATGTTTGGGAGATTTAAAGGAGTTCAAACTCTTATTTTAAGTAAACAACAGTTGGCTATTTATGGTTCAAATGGCTGTGAGCACTATGGGACTCAACGTCTGTGGTCATAAGTCCCCTAGAACTTAGAACTACTTAAACCTAACTAACCTAAGGACATCACACACATCCATGCCCGAGGCAGGATTCGAACCTGCGACCGTAGCGGTCACGCGGTTCCAGACTGAAGCGCCTTTAACCGCACGGCCACATTGGCCGGCGGCTATTTATACCCAGTGGTTCAAATGGCTCTGAGCACTATGGGACTTAACATCTATGGTCATCAGTCCCCTAGAACTTAGAACTACTTAAACCTAACTAACCTAAGGACATCACACAACACCCAGCCATCACGAGGCAGAGAAAATCCCTGACCCCGCCGGGAATCGAACCCGGGAACCCGGGCGCGGGAAGGGAGAACGCTACCGCACGACCACGAGCTGCGGGCTATACCCAGTGTTTTAGCCACTCTTTGAACTTGTGCATTTCTAAGTCTTGTGATAGTCCAATAGTTAGAAATATGATGGGAATTGTAGGAGCAGTTTCAGCATTCTTGTCTACCTCTGCAAACAGAAAAAGTTCCCTAGATGAAGTTATATCACGACTACCGTACACTGAGTCAAAGAAAACAAAGTTGAAGGCAATGTGTCCAACAAGATGGGTGGAAAGACACGATATCCTTGTTACTTTCAAGGGGCTATTTGTCCCGGTCGTGACCTTGCTTGACGAACTTTCAAGTAGTTGTGAAACCAACGCAGAAACGGCTAGGAAAGCTTGTATGTTTAGTTCTGCTGTCCGAAGAGGAGGCTTCGTAGTAGCGTTAGCAACTGCAGCATATTGCTTCTCTTTAACTCTAAGACTAAGAGAACAGCTCCAAAGTCCTAAAATGGATTTAACAAGTGCCTTAAATCATGTCAATGATGTGCTTGAGGTGTTCAACAATATAAGGACGGACTCGGAAATATAATTCGGAAGTATTTTTGAAGACGCTGTTAAACTGGCTGAAGATGTTAGAAGTGTAATAGCAATGCCAAGAACTATTTCAACGCAAACCAAAAGAGACAACGTTCCTGCCTCAAACGCCGAGGAATACTTCAGGCGAACAGTATTTTTACCTGTTGTGGATCGTTTTATTGCCGAGCTAGAATCAAGATTTCCCCAAGATTTTTGCACCATATTACCAGTTGAAGGACTTATTCCTGCATACTGTTTAAAATACAGTGAGGATAAGTGATCAAGGCATCCGAGAAATATGAAAAGTTTTTGGAGAGTTCTTCGCTTTTAATGAAAGGAGAACTGAAACTATGGAAGAAAAAGTGGGTTGATGAAAGTAAGAGACCTGAAACAGTAACTGAAGCATTAAAGAACAGTGACAAGCAGTTTTTCCCAAATGTATATGTTTTACTCCAAATATTTGGGACTATTCCTGTCACCATAAGCACTCCTGAACGAAGCTTCTCTACTTTGAGATGAATAAAGACTTATTTGCGTAACACAATGGGGCAGGTGAGACTAAACGGATTGGCTCTTGCAAATATCCATAAAGAAAGAGATATGGACATTGAAAATCTCATTGACATAGTCAGTAAAAAGAAACAGAGGCGAATAAGCATGACAAATTAGGCAGAAGACGGAAATATACAGTGAATTTCGTTACAGATTTTTTTTTTATATTCTTGCCAAGTTCAAGTTTTTACATTCATGTCACCTTCTGTATCCAGAAAATTAATGAAAACCTATTTGTTTTAAGTTGACCTTTTTCATTGTTTATGTAATTTATAAAATCTCCCATGTGAAAATAAATTTATTTTACGTTGAACTCCAAAACAGTTACCAAAACCTACTTTAAGCAACACCAAATTTTACCAATTTGTCGGCGGAGGAACCCAACTCTCCTTTTGTTAGGTGAAATTCCACTCCCCCAAACCCCCCTCCCCCAATTATCCCCCCCCCCCTTGACCGACTTCTAGAACCGCCCCTGACCGTCACTAGAGAATGTTTGAATTGGTTGATAGAGCCAGAACGTCGTTCCTGCTTACACCACTTCACCACTATCAAAGTGAAGTTCTAGAACATCTTATAAGTTTTGTAAACAGATGACAATCGACTGGGGCGAAGTAGAGACTGTATCGAGGGTGATCGATGACAGTAAACCCAAGTGTCGGATTGTTGCAGGTCGCATCTCGTCTGGCATTGCCAAGCCGAAGGAGAGGGAGCTCCATGTGTGGACGAACTCTTCGAATTTGTGCTTTCAGTTCTCTGAGGGTCTCTCACGCACCGACACTGGTACATTAGACACCGCCATGTTACACGCTACAATTCACAGCCTTCTAGCGACAAAGGGTTGCAATCTTATTTCAGCGAAGCGTGAAAGTGGACACACGCACGGCATGCAATACCTCAATTGGTATTGAGAACAGGGAAAACAAAAACTCTGAGACATTAATTTTCAGCGCGCCATAGTGACTAATATAATACAGTGTGGTCCATTGATAGTGACCGGGCCAAATATCTCACGAAATAAGCATCAAACGAAAATACTACAAAGAACGAAACTCATCTAGCTTTAAGTGGGAAACCAGATGGCGCTATGGTTGGCTCGATAGATGGCGCTGCCATAGGTCAAACGGATATCGTCTGCTTTTTTTAAAATGGGAACCCACACTTTTTGTACATATTCGTGTAGTACGTAAAGAAATATCAATGTTTTAGTTGGACCACTTTTTTCGCTTTGTGATAGATGGCGCTGTAATAGTCACAAACGTATAAGTAAGTGGTATCACGTAACGTTCCGCCAGTGCGGTCCCGTGTTAAAATGGACCGTTCACCAATTACAGAAAAGGTCGATATCGTGTTGATGTATAGCTATGGTGATCAAATGCCAAACGGGCGTGTGCTATGTATGCTGCTCGGTATCCTGGACATCATCCAAGTGTACGGACCGTTCGCTGGATAGTTACGTTATTTAAGGAAACAGGAAGTGTTCAGCCACATATGAAACGTCAACCAGGACCTGCAACAAATGATGATGTCCAAGTAGGTGTTTTAGCTGCTGTCGCGGCTAATCCACACATCAGTAGCAGACAAATGGCGCGAGAATCGGGAATCTCAAAAACGTCGGTGTTGAGAATGCTACATCAACATCGATTGCACCCGTACCTTAGTTCTATGCACAAGGAATTGCATGGCGACGACTTTGAACGTCGTGTACAGTTCAGCCACTGGGCACAAGAGAAATTACAGGACGATACCAGATTTTTTGCGCGCGTTCTATTTAACGATGAAGCGTCATTCACCGACAGCGATAACGTAAACCGGCATAATATTCGCTATTGGGCAACGGAATATCCACGATGGCTGCGACAAGTGGAACCTTGCCGGGTTAATATATGGTGCGGCATTATGGGAGGAAGGATAATTGGCCCCCATTTTATCGATGGCAATCTAAACGGTGCAATGTATGCTGATTTCCTACGTAACGTTCTAACGATGTTACTACAAGATGTTTCACTGCTTGACAGAATGGCGATGTACTTCCAACATGATGGATGTCCCACACATAGCTCGCGTGCGACTGAAACGGTATTGAATAGCACATTTCATGACAGGTGGATTGGTCGTCGAAGCACCATACCATGGCCGGTACGTTCACCGGATCTGACGTCCCCGGATTTCTTTCTCTGGGGAAAGTTGAAGGATATTTGCTATCGTGATCCACCGACAACGCCTGACAAGATGCGTCAACGCATTGTCAATGCATGTGCGAACATCACGGAAGGCGAACTACTCGCTGTTGAGAGGAATGTCGTTGCACGTATTGCCAAATGCATTGAGGTCGACGGACATCATTTTGAGTATTTATTGCATTAACGTGGTATTTACAGGTAATCACGCTGTAACAGCATGCGTTCTCAAAAATGAAAGTTCACAAAGGTACATGTATCACACTGGAACAACCGAAATAAAATGGTAAAACGTACCTACGTTCTGTATTTTAATTTAAAAAACATATCTGTTACCAACTGTTCGTCTAAAATTGTGAGCCATTTCTTTTTGACTATTACAGCGCCATCTATCACAAAGCGAAAAAAGTGGTCCAACTAAAGCATTCATATTACTTCACGCACAACACGAATATGTAATAAAAAATAGGGGTTCCTATTTTAAAAGACGCACTTGATATCGGTTTGACCTAAGCAGCGCCATCTAGCGGGCTAACCATAGCGCCATCTGGTTTCCCCATTCAAGCTAGACGAGTTTCGTTCGTTGTAGTGTTTTCGTTTGACGCTTATTTCGTGAGATATTTGGCCCGGTCACAATCAGTGGTCCACCCTGCATATAATAGTTGGCCTCAGTGCATATTTCGTAGTATTCTATAAACAGCGACCTCCTATTGTTGCCTAAGGGGTACTTAAACTGAGCAATTAATATAGGAAACTAACCCTTAATATACAGTTAAATTCTATATAGAACTTGTAGTGCCAAATCGAAAGGAAAGGGCTCGATGCTATTCCGACCTTTCTCTTCCTCTCATTCATGGTAGCGTGCAACCACCTTGTCTGACCATTCATATTTGCGTTTACTCTCTTCTAAATTACTAATATTTTTTACTAACAACTTCTGTTTCCCTTAACTAATATGCAATTTCTCTTTTGTTTAATTTTCTTTGTAACTCGTTTGTTATCACTTCGATTTACCTTTGCTGAAAACTATAACTGCTTGTCGTATGGAAAAAAGTGTTGTTATGTGATGAAAACTGTAAAATATTCAACCTGTTGTAAAATACTCGGTAACAAGTCTTTAAATATGCAGTACAGGAAATTAAAAAATGCATTATGTCACGTAATTCGTCTGAAAGGCAGCACATTACCAAGAATGGCAGACGCTGGTGAGACTTCTGCAAACTCCCTGACGACAGTGCAAAGGGATGGTTCAGGCCAAGGATTGGGTGTAATATTTGGCACGGAGTATTGGTTAATTGTTGAGTGGCTGAATTGAGAACTGCGATCTGGTCACCTCAAAAATTGGAAGTGACGCAATTGTAGAAGTCTCATTGTTTAATGAGGTGACAAAAGTCATGGGATACCTCCTAATTTCGTGTAGGGCCTACTTTTTCCCGGTGCAGGGCAGCAACTCGGCGTGCCATGGACTCAACAAGTCGTTGGAATTCGCATGGATAAATATTGAGCCATGCTGCCTCTATAGCCGTGCTGCAGGATGTTGTGCAAGAACTAGCAAGACATCATTGTTTGGGAACATGAATGGCTGCAAATGGTCCCCAAGTAGCCGAACGTAACCATTTCCAGCAATGATCGCTTCAGTTGGACCAGAGGACCCAGCCCATTCCAATGTCAACACAGCTCACACCGTTATGGAGCCATTACCAACTTGCATAGGGCCTCGTTGACAACTTGGGCCCATCGCTTCATGGGATCTGCGCCACACTCGAACCATACCATCGGCGCTTACCGATTAAAATCGAGTCTCATCTGACTCTTTTGATCTGTAAGCGTTACGAATATGTTAGAAAATTTATAATCATCGTACGTAATTTCGAACAAAATGTTAATTTAATTTTTAATATCGTCGGATACGTGAATTATAAAAGCCATTACATGTGGTACATTGGCATCTAGCCATTGAGAACATGGAGGTAAACTGTGAAAATTAAGGCGCTACGTAAAAAAAGCGATAAAATTTTCTATGGTGACTCCAACGTCATAGACTAAAATAATGTTCGCCTCACAGAAAAGACACTTCCATGCAATACCAAGTACACTAAAATAAAAGCCATAACTGCATCAACAAAGCACTGAGGTGTCAAGCACATAAAACAGAGCACCTACACTGCTGTCGGATGTGTGTGTGTTGATCATCGGCTCTGTACTGCCTAAAAGTTTTCAAACGTATTACCTAACACTACAGAGCCCCACCAAGTGGCAAAAGTCTCGACGAAACATCTAAGGTAGAAACAACGTTAAGCTTTATACAAAATATATCAGTTTGTTCACATCAATCGTATTAAATTACTGCAACATTATGGTGCATGCCGTAAATTTTTGAAATCATACAGATTGAAAAGTATTTGGCGAAGTTAAGATACATAGCATCATATACCTACAGTTACAGAATCTTCTAGATGATGGCAGAACAGTATGAGGGGTATAACCGTGTATGTTACAGTTCTGACAATGTAGATAGAGGTTAGAGCCATGATTATAAGTGGTCAAATGGTTCAAATGGCTCTGAGCACTATGGGACTAAACATCTGTGGTCATCAGTCCCCTATAACTTAGAACTACTTAAACCTAACTAACCTAAGGACATCACACACATCCATGCCCGAGGCAGGATTCGAACCTGCGACCGTAGCAGTCGCGCGGTTCCGGACTGAGCGCCTAGGACCGCTAGACCACCGCGGCCGGCTATAAGTGGTCACCATTTTATACCAGATACAGTAATACAATAATAGTGACGAAAACCGACGTTAGAAAATTTGAAAAGATTGTTAACAAATGTATTAAGGCTGTTAACTTAAGCTGTGGTAAAGCAGGATGTATCTCATGAAAGTCTTCACTGTTCTGTGTTATCATAATTACAAACTCTGTAACGTATTTGTGACACTTACTAATCTGAACATGGCAATACTACTTTACCGAAACTGGTAATCAGGATATTATCAACTGCGACCTGGGACCATTTTGGAAGGCTATTTACATTGATATAGAGGTCGCTCTCCTTCTGACTATGTCAGGTCATGACAGAAAACAGATAAGATTGGAAATGGAAAACTAGGTACTAAAAGTAGCTGGCAAGGGAAGACATCTACGGTAATCTCTTACCAGAAAGTGGGACAGATTAGTGGGACGTCTGCTGAGACATGCAGGAGTACTTACCTCGGCGCTTGAACGAGTGCAGAGGGAAAAGCTTGCAGGGGCAGTCAAAGACAGTAAATGCAAAACAGATTATGGGGAACACGTGAAATGCATTCGCAGTTGCGAATATGGACAACCATCAGCTGTGTAACGGAATGACGGCGATGAAAATTTGTGCCTAACCGGGACTCGATTTCCCGCTTATCGTGAGCGGTCGCCTTTCCATTGCACGCCTCACGGCCAGGCCCAAACTTCTATATGTCGCCAAGCATGTTTCCGTACAGGGAGACGTTTTACTTGAAAGTCACTTGCTCGGTGTCGCCGGATACATACGATATTGCAATGCCTGTGTTGTTCAGAATTATGATGCAATGTTAATTTCAATTAAAATATCTCTTCTGTACGGGAATACACATAATGAATGTACGTTTGCAAGTTGTTGACGCATGGCTGACGACATACGGAAGTTTGGGTCTGGCCGTGAGTCGTGCTCGGATGGCCTAATGGTAAGGCGATTGCTCGCAGTAATCGGGATATATGGCTTCATGTCCCAGTCCAGAACAAATCTTCATTGGTGATGTTGTGTGTAGTAGTTAAGCAGAGAATAAAATATTAGGACTAAATAAAATGTAGTGGAAGACAGCATCAAATCGGTGGGAACACTAATGGTATAATACAAAAAAAAAAAAAATGGGTTTCGCAAGAGATGTTGTATGTCCCGATCATCAGACCATACGACGATCACCTTGATGTTCCACATCCACAGCGTCTCACCAACTGACGATTTGGGAAACTGTTGACGATGAACTCAGCATTGTACGGGTGTCTCTCTTGACGCTACTTAACATGTCTCAGTGTCATTGCCAATATGATGAAGACGATAGTCTCCATACGCACACATACAGATACACTAAAACATTTGTATCTGCATATTTGAGTTGAGACCGGCGAAGTGGTGATACGACTAAAGGGTGTTACAGATGAAATAAATAAATAATACTAAATATTAGTGCTCGAATTACTCTTTTACGAAGGCACGCTCTCAGAATTTTAACAGTAAATTACTCCGTCATGCCATATGTCCCTCTCATAGTGTCTGCCATTGAAGATTTTTGAGCATCACCTCATCTCTCTTACGTTTACTTAATGAAACAGTTAAGAAACGCACCGTTTTTCGTTAGATCTTCTTTGTCTGTTCTATTATTACTACCTGATATAGAAGAGAAATAATCAATAACCGGCTGAATGAGTGTTTTGCAGACTTCTTTTACCGCGGATGAATTATACTTCCTTATTTAAGTAAAAGTATATAATTTTTTTACAGCACTCATGTTCTCACTAAAGAGTACAAAAAATATTGCAAAATGTACAGTTCTGACCCGTGCGCACGAAAATTGATTGTGATATCAACGCAGGCCTTATATCACCGTTTTAGTTATTTTTTGCCTTCTTGTTTTCCTGCAGCCTTTTCTGTCGCCATACTTGTTACTTTTCTCATCCTGACATTGTTAGTCATTTTCTATAGTTGAAGAGATCTTTTCTTTCTTCTTCTTAGAGAACACTTTCCGCGTTGATATGAAGTGTCGTCGACAGCAATAAGCAAGATTTGGACCACAAGCTCCCTTTCATCTGGAGATAAACTCTTTTGTGAAGATTTTCCTCCAGACATCATAGTGGCTGTAAAAATTAATAAAAGTGAACTCCTGCTGGTAATCAAGCCTCAGGCTGGTGACGTCGGCATATGGAAACTGCTCATACTTTGATTGCCGGCCGCGGTGGCCAAGCGGTTCTAGGCGTTTCAGTCCGGAACCGCGCGACCGCTACGGTCAGAGCCTTATGAACCATTTGAACTACGTTCATCGGTGCTATCGAGGTACAAGTAAACCTGAAATCTCAGTGAAGTTCAATGAAGCGCACTGCGTCTCCAATCGTAAACGGGAGAATGTGGTTTATGGACGACGTTCGGTGCGTCAACATACCTCGAAGGGTAATGTCAAGACTAGATCTTGCGCGCATCGTCACTTTACAGTGAGAAGAGTTTTCAGCGAAGAAACTCGCATACCAAATTGGTATATACCACAAAGAAGCCATTCAAACATTGTATCTCAATCATGAGATGCAAAACACTGAAGATCTGCCGCCGTCGAAGATTGGGACAGACTTCAGTAGTAATGTCTGTACGTCCTAGTGGAAGGCACGCCTTTGAGGATCCAAGTATGCTACAGTGCACAATGTGACCGACTCGGTATTGAGTGTTACTCAACTGCAGATTTTAATTCCATAGTTAAGCAAAGATGTGCACATTCGAAAAGACTGTCATTATTTTTGTTATTGTTGGGATTATATTTTGCAGTAAAATTCTGTTCTTGTTCCACAAGGCTTTATCCTTCATTCCCTGTTTCTCTTGAATCTAAATCCACACACTTCGCCGATATGTAGGCGATACAAACAATTTTGAGCAGCTTGTACTGGACAATAACTGAAGTATGCAAGTTGTGGAAACGCAATCTGACCTGAAACCAAAATGAATGTGTGGTCCTAACGCACTTTACAAGTGGTAGGTAGATGTCGGCGAGAACCCGATTTTGATATCAAATTGATATGCAAATTAATTAAATTGATCAATTACCTACCATTCCCAACCACCCCCAGCCCCACTCAGCCTGCACATGGGTCCCCGCACCCTCCCACCTCCCCACCTCTCCTCCTCCCTACCCTCGCGGGAATTTCTATTTTGGCGGGAATTCCGAATTTTGACCGGAATTTCGAAATTTGACGGAAATTTCTTTGTCCCAGGGCTGAGCTGACGTCCTACCCCACCCGCCACCCGGGAATTGGTGGGAAATTAAAAATGGCAGTGCCCTTTCTGTGACCCGAAATCTAGTCCTTCTGGGTGGAAAGACATAGTGAACCCCCGAACACTTGGAAACTGCCCGGATACAGGAGAGGAAGATAAAGTTAGCGTACTTTATTTATTCTGGATGGGAACTGAAGTAAAGATCGGTCCTAATAACAGAATTAGTCATAAAGATTGGGTTTAATTACAGAACTACATGCATAGCTTTACATAGGGGCTGCCTAAAATCGCAAGACAGCTCAAAAATTGAAGACACAATAGGCCAGATGTTATCTCAGTGGGAAAAATATCTCACAATATCACTCGAAACTAGTGGCAGAGGCGCTTAAACTCTACCCATCACATACAAGTTGGCGGGAAAAAGGCTGTGGTGTAAGTTACCATCTTTATTTTTTGGTAGAAAATATATTGAACCGTCAATCACACTTCCAGCGTCAATCGTGCATATCATTAGTAGTAGTAGTAGCATCGGTTTTGATGGATGTGGCTATGTCTCACTAGGAAACAGAGCGAAGAAAACCGACATGAATATTTTCGATAGCTGATACATTGAGGTACCATCCACACCCTGCTGCACGAAAATGCACATGAAGAAGCAGCAACTTCTTACGACAGAGTAATCACCACGATCAGTTGCCAAAAGAGGTGTAACAGTCTTATTGCTGTTTACAATAGCATCACCACAGCTCTGGTAGCATTCAAAAATGGTTCAAATGGCTCTGAGCACTATGGGACTCAACTGCCGAGGTCATTAGTCCCCTAGAACTTAGAACTAGTTAAACCTAACTAACCTAAGGACATCACAAACATCCATGCCCGAGGCAGGATTCGAACCTGCGACCGTAGCGGTCTTGCGGTTCCAGACTGCAGCGCCTTTAACCGCACGGCCACTTCGGCCGGCTCTGGTAGCATTCGTCTTGCATAAAGAAGTCCTGGTCTGATGTTAGGTAGTTTTGCTCATGTGTAGGATAATATAGCAATTTCATCCTAATACCACATCTCTCGAGTACACCCCCCCCCCCCCCCCCCCTCACGCTATTCAAGGTGATATATGTGACATCTGTCCACTCTCCTACACACCACTATAGGGAATGGCTTAAGTCTGATAAACGCATTCCTTAATACTTAAGGAATAACATTGCTTGTGACAACCGGCCGTAATTCAGTAATTTATACATTCTACTGCGTGTGTAAGAATACGGTTGCGGATTAGGATACATATGTTTTTCCTGCTTTTTATGGTGCCTCTGTGTAATATTTACGTAGCCTTTGTGGGAGTATGTGTTACGAAAATCCACGTAGTTTACTGGGGGAGGGGGAGGGTTAAAAGCGAATGGAGCCACAGCATAATTTTTAAGTTTTTCTCGGTCTTGGAGTGTCCAGGTACCCCCAACCCACCTCAGTTTTTAAGGTACTTTTAGCGTAATTTTATTTATTCTGAGTCAATTTAAGTAATTTCGCAAGTTTCGTTCCCATCAGTTTTCCACGTGCAGGCTGAGAAAAACACACGACGTCATCCAGGCGTGGGCGTGGGTGTGGTGGTGGGCGTGGTTGGGGGTAATTAATTTATCAATTTAATTAATTTGCATATCAATTTGATATCAAAATTGGGGTCATGCCACCATCTCCCTACTACTGTTACATCATCTCAAAACTTTATTTTATAAACCGAGTTGCAAATGATTAGACATCTAAATCACAAGGGTTTGGACAAAAATATGGAAACACCGCGAGAAATTCATACCTGAGCATAAATGCTGATCCTAGCCAAGTATGCGGGTTACGATGTTGTGTTTGACCACGAACGGCACCTGTGCAATGACCTCGAAACGTTTGAAGCGTCAGTCGTTGGTCAGAACAGTGTTCTGTGTGGCACTACGACAGAACATGGGCAATTTGTTGGTGCTAGTGTGGTGCGTGCTTCCATAACTAAGATAGCCGAAGTGTTTGGCGTTTCAAGAGTTTTATACTGCATACAGGGAAAGGGGGAAAACGAAATCCGCTAAGTAACAACACAGACGAGAATATGTGTTGAGTGATAGTGAGGGACGGTCGTTGAAGGCGATTGTGACGAAAAATAAGAGAACGACAGATGAAAAAGTCATTACAGAAGTGAATGTCGTTATCGCGAACCCTGTCAACACCTGAACAACACGAAGCGAGCTCCATAAGCAGCGAATAGCAGGGCGAGCTGGAATCCGAAAACTATTCATCACTGATACGAATACTCGTAATAGGAAACCTGGGTGCTGAAGTAATAAAACCTGTACTATGGAGCAATGGAAGCACATCATTTTGTCGCATGAGTCTTGTTTCACACTGTTCCCAACTTCTGGCCGTGTTTACGTCGCACGAGTGAAACGTTGCAAGGGTTCGGCTGACGATTTCGGCAGCCACGTGGCGGTATTCCATGGACTCCATTGTTACCGTGCAAGGTGACCATTTCGACTGATCGCGTCCATACAGTGTTTGTTCCGCACTGGTGATGCTATGTTCCAAGGTGACAGAGCTCGCATCCTCCAGGGCTATTCTTGCGAGTTCGAGGATGAATTGTCGCATCTGGAGACAAGTTTGCGTGATTGCTACCTACTTCCATCGTCGTTACCTGAACTTGCCACTGTTTTGGAGGAAGAATGGTATAAAATTCGCTCGAAAACCATACAGGACCTTTATTTATGTATTCCGAGATGACCGGAAGTTGTTTAGGATGCCAACAGTGTTCTTACACGGCATTAGGCATGTTAATATGTTTTGTTTGTCGTGTTTCCATATTTTGACCACCCCGTACATTTACGTAACTACTCTGCATTTCTCACTTAAGTGCTTGGCAGAGGGCTTTCGTACCACTCTCAAACTGTGTCTCTATCTTTCTAATCTCGAATAGCAGGTGGGAAAAAACAACAGCTCCAGTGTATTTTATTACGATAATCATTTCGGATCATCAGATATATATTTGGGTCCCCGTTTTATAGGGAATGTGTCTTACATAACCCGTGACTGTACAGTAAAGCCGCGGAAAGGTGCTTGCTAGGCAGAAAGGGGTCCCCTACTTTAACGTGTCCGAATATGGCTTAGAACTTGGTCCTGTAACAACGTTACTGTTATCCACGAAATAATGTCACTCACACTGTTAAGCATGTCGGCGCCCGACTAATTCGAACAAAAGTGAACAGTCCCAAACAAAGTGACTCGATCAATTCGGATGTTTCCGGATATTCAGACTGTCATTATTCTACTTCCTTTCTTCTCTCACAGCGAAGAACGTGAGATAAAAACGACTTTACTAACCGATATTATCTTGTTACCTCTGAACGATTCTGCGATGTATTTACAGAGCCAGTGCACAGAGGGAAATACTACATTGTGATGAAAAACTTTTGACACGAAATTGAGGAGATATTTTCCTCGTAAAGCACTTGGCCGGCGAAGTGGAGGCGTGCCGGGAGAAACAGCCGCATTGGTTCCGGTGCGGAGTGTCGGCGCTGGGGACTTATCGATTGCCGATGCAACCTCCATTTTTTATCTTTGTCTAGAGGGAAGTCGCGACAGAGAAATGCGACTTGCGCTCCACTGCTGGCGTCAGAAGACGCAGTAGCTTCACAAAAACGTATGATGCAGTGGAAGTAGGTGCCTGGTCCGGGTGTAGTCGGCTGCTGGGAGCGTCTGAAAGGGAGTAGAGATAACAGATGGGTGAAAAGCATTGCAGTACGCTGTCTTGCAAAGGAGAATGAGTGTCTCACCTTGGAATGTAATTCAGGATTTTGGCGCAAAGACGGGTAATCAGGAACCGTACGAAAACTCCTTTCCTTCACTTGCCGGTCAAATACTGGCAGTTAACGTTTCCTCCACCACTAGGACTCGAACCGGTTTATCTCAGAGTCCAGCGCAACGCACAAGACGTGCTTTAGCGAAGTTTTTTTAAACATTTTTCCTTTATTCAGTTTTGTATTTTACAGGAACATATTTAAAAATTTGTGCTCCTTTTATTTTAATAAAGCCTTCGTTATTGATAAGGACTGATTCCTGTATCTTGCACCAAAGTGGTTCCAGTGACTCAGATTATCTCGGCTACGAAGATTTTATTGACTATAGGGTTGGACTATAGGGTTGCTTGATCTGACGGTATTTCATTTTTTAATGGAGCTTTATAAAAGATTCCGTCTCTCGGTCTCCCCTTCAACTCCTGTGGGCGAACTACGACGCTGCGCAGCAACAGCACTACATACAGCAGCTCTAGACGTCTTCGTAAAAGTACGAGTCTGGATGTTGGTCTTGAATTTGGTGGAGGGCACATTGAACATTCGTGAAAGGTAAATGAAAACCTTTAACCCAAATGTATTTGGGAAAAAAACACAAGACTGTATTTGCAAGCATGTAGAGGATATACCTTTGTAAAATGAAATGGTTCTTTTGAAAATTAGAATTTCATGCAAGTGTGCATCACACACTGAAGTTATACGTCCAGTGGATTAAAGTCAGAAGCCGGACTGACCAATCCACGTGACTTGGACCACACATCATCCGTCTCAGGAAGATATCACCCAACTACCAACGGACGTTGCATGGGGGCTTAATTAAATAATATAATGCAAATAATTTTAGTAGCTGTATGTCCGATTACGCTGTGTCTCGTAAACGGCTGGCCCTGACTAGTATTATTACGCAATCTGACTGCATAGAATAACAACAAACAATGAAACAAAATTTTCGTTAACACAGTTAATTAATTAAGTCCCCAGCAACTATAAAATCTACGAAGCCAAAGCACAAGTGTAATTGTTCTGTGTGTGGTAGTATGACTCAACGTACACATCTGGCACGGTTCTGCTCCAATAAGACAAGAAATTTCAAGTACCATTTATATTGAAGTAATTAAAAAAATTATAAATACTATAATTGCGTAAGGAAAGCAGAATTACACTCTAATACAAGAACACAAACCAGATGCTTTGTTGACTGAACCTGTAATGATGCATTATTTGAGATACAGAAATATTAAAAAGAAAAAACAGGGAATTTGTTACCTTCATATATATTGTTGAGTGGTACTTAAGTAAATAAATTAGTGAAATCAAAGTGAACTAGAAATTAGAATATAAATGGAAAACTTGGTTTAGTTGGAGAGTTACATACTGGCATTCAGCGGGCAAAACAGCAGAACAGAGAGACAATGACCGTGAAGTCAGCAAGTTCCACATAAGCGGGCGCTGTCGATTCAGCCGTCAGGGCATCGCCCGACCGGCTCACGTGTTTCTCAGTGGTCGCATGTGAGCAAAAGGCCCTCACCTACATCCCAAGAGCCAATGACCGACGTTAAGAAGATTCTTCGAGAAGCTTTTCAACGTGACAGAAGAGGCAATGACCGGCTCACGTGTTTCTCAGATGTTTATCCTCTTCCAAACATTACAGATATCATTGACAGTTTAGGTAACAGTAAATACTTTTCAACAATCGATTTACGTAGCGGATATCATCAATTGGAAGTTGCACCTGAAGATAGGCATAAAACAGCATTTTCTACCCCTGGAGGCCACTGGCAATTTAAAAGAATGCCTTTCGGTTTGAAAAATGCACCAGCAACTTTTCAAAGACTACTCGATGGAGTATTGCGAGGACTAAAAACTCAGCAATGTTGTGTATATCTAGACGATATTATTGTATTCTCCAAAGACATTAATGAACATGCTGTGCGTCTGCGTAATGTTTTTCAGAGACTTAGAAAAGCTAAATTAACATTAAATATGGAAAAATGTAGTTTTGCATTGACAGAGGTTACATACCTAGGGCATGTCATTAGTGAAAAAGGAATTAGAACAGATCCTCGATTAATTTCGGCAGTTAAGGACTTCCCAACACCACAACGCGTTAAGGAAGTACAAAGTTTCATTGGTCTCGCATCGTATTACCGAAAATATGTTCAAAATTTTGCTGAAATTGCCCGACCCTTAACCCAATTATTGAAAAAGGGTGCAAAATTTCATTGGTCTGAAGATTGTGAATCAGCATTTCAAACCCTTAAAGATAAGTTAACACACAGTCCAGTATTAGCCTACCCAGATTATAACAAAGAATTTATTTTATCCTGTGACGCAAGTGGTCATTCAGTAGGAGTTGTTTTGAGTCAGAATATTAATGGCGCGGAACACCCCATAGCCTACGCTTCGAGACAACTAACAACAGCAGAAAGAAATTATTCCACAACAGAGAAAGAATTGTTAAGTGTTATTTATGGCATCAAATACTTTAAATGCTACTTGTATGGTAGGAAATTCAAGGTTATTACCGACCACGCAGCTTTAAAATGGTTGCTTGGGTTAAAGGATCCATCTAGTCGTCTCACGCGTTGGGCCCTATGTCTTTCCGAAATGGATTTCGAAGTTATCCACAAACCAGGCAAAAAACACACGAATGCAGATTGTCTAAGTCGGAAAATAGCACTTTTGGAAGCAACAGGCCGAGATACTGAGGACTGGAGAAAGGCACAAGATGAGGATACAGATTGCAAAAAATACGCATCTCAAAAACAATTTTGCTTTGAAGATGGTGTATTATGCCGTAAAACAAAACTTGGACCGCGAATTGTTGTTCCCCAACACCTTAGACAAGAAATAATGGCAGAGGCCCACGATCATATCCTTGCAGGACACGGTGGACAGCGGACAACCGAAAGACGTGTAGCAGAGCGATTTTGGTGGCAAACCAGAAAGCAGGATGTTGCGCAGTACGTTCGTAATTGCATTGCGTGCGCACAACGAGCTGAACTTTCTCGTTCAAAAATACCCTTACAGAGGCTCCCCGAGGCTTCATGTCCATTTCAAATCTGCGGAGTAGATCTCTACGGGCCATTTCATAAAACACCTGCTGGTAATAAGTATGTTCTTACAATTATAGATCACTTTTCACGCTATCTAGCTATGGTGAGTCTCCCAGATCAGCAAGCAAATACAGTTGCCCAAGCTTTAGTTAACAACTGGATACTTAAATTTGGCGTACCTGAAGCTATTATCACAGATCAGGGATCTAATTTTATGTCTGAACTAATGAAACAGCTATGCCACTTACTAAAAATACGCAAATTACGCACAACTCCGTTACACCCTCAGTGCAACGGACGCACAGAAAGAGTTCATCGGACAATTGGCAAGATGCTTAGTTATTATATTAACGAACAACATTCTAATTGGGATACGTATTTACCAATAATCGTGTCGGTATACAACGCCAAAACGCATGAAGCAACTGGCATGTCACCTTATGAAGTGGTCTATGGGAGAAAAATGCCGTCCCCTTTTGATGTAATCAGGCAGAAAAACGGAAAAGTCGGAGAAACAGTAAGAGATTTCAGTCGAATGATGAAAGATGTATGGAAAAAGGTTCAAAAATCTAATACAAAGGCTTTGGAACGACAGGAAAGATTAGGTAATACCCAAGCTAAATATCCAAATTACAAAATCGGTCAGTGGGTTATGCTTTCAGCTCCATACGTTGCGAAAGGAAAAACAAAGAAATTTGTAACAAACTACAGAGGTCCTTATCAAATTATTGAGATCACGTCACCAGTCAACGTTAAATTGCAACTGCCCACCAGAACTACTGTTGTGCATGTAAGTCGTTTAAAACCTTTTAAGGGCGCTCCAGATGTAATTCCTTCAACAGTAGTGTCTGCTTTTCCGAAGGGTGGAGGAAGTTCACGAAGAGGAAAAAGAGTGGCCACGCCAGCACAACATACAGACATGCCACCATACGAGTACAATCTTCGACCAAGACTGCGAATGTCCTAGTGGAATCGCAGTAGACTGTGGATAGTATACATATGTAAATAATTAATAAATGATAATGGTTTATTTTTTAAGAAAAAAAAAAGTTGAACGTAGATTGATGTAGATCTTGTAGTTAACAATGTATTCCTTCTTTTTCTTGTTTTTGTTTTTACTAGGTTCGTAGGCCCATAACCATGTTGTTTGCTTTTTTCAGAAAATGCCATGCAAAGCATTTCCTACACAAAACCTATCCTACCTCAATGACTCCCTTGACAGTTCCCTTCTGAAGTCATTAGATACGTTCATAAACTCAAAGAAAGGCAAAATTGATGCCAATGTTATGATGCAACATGTCTTAAAATTAAAAGGTGAACACAAAACTAAAATTATAATGCTAGGAACGGGTATATCTGGAACCTTTGTGTTGGTGTTTCTGCTTTGTACAGTTTTCTTTTATTTAAGAAAAAAAAAAACAGCCAAATCATAATATAATACTTCATCAAATCCCTGTTAATTGGATACCACACTCTTAACTGGTGTACTTCAGTAGTTACTTTTGAGCATTAGTGTATTAATTTTGTTTATTGTACTTCATTCTTCATTAAACAGTCTCTTGTTAAAATAAACAATACTGTAGAATAGATATTCTTGCATTAGTATAGCGTAGATTAAACAGCTGTTGCTATGTAATTTTCTAAGTGAAAAATCTATTTTTTGTTTATTCATTCTCATCAAGATTTGTTACTCTTATTATAACCATTTATGTGTAAACTATGTGATTCATGAGCGCACAGGGCTTTTATAAAGTGATACAGTATTTTCAACATACTTAATGTGACGCATGTGTAAGTCGAGAGTTTTCAGTGCTTGTGTTTTTTCCGTGTGAAGAGTGGAGGAATGTTGAGTAGTAAATTCGAGGGCGAATTTCTCCGAAGGGTGGAGGAATGTTGAGTGGTACTTAAGTAAATAAATTAGTGAAATCAAAGTGAACTAGAAATTAGAATATAAATGGAAAACTTGGTTTAGTTGGAGAGTTACATACTGGCATTCAGCGGGCAAAACAGCAGAACAGAGAGACAATGACCGTGAAGTCAGCAAGTTCCACATAAGCGGGCGCTGTCGATTCAGCCGTCAGGGCATCGCCCGACCGGCTCACGTGTTTCTCAGTGGTCGCATGTGAGCAAAAGGCCCTCACCTACATCCCAAGAGCCAATGACCGACGTTAAGAAGATTCTTCGAGAAGCTTTTCAACGTGACAGAAGAGGCAATGACCGGCTCACGTGTTTCTCAGTTGTCGTATGTGAGCAAAGGCCCTCGCCTACATTCCAAGAGCCAATGACCGACGTTAAGAAGAATCTTCGAGAATCTTTTCAACGTGACAGAAGAGGCAATGGCCGTGAAGTCGTTCACCTCCAGTAAACTGAAGTGAATAAATACGCGAGACGCAGTGGGCCCGAGGGATGTAGATGAAGACGAGAGGAAGACGAAGGCGAAGACGGAGACGAAGACGGAGACGAGCGACGAAGAAGACGAAGAAGAAGCGTAGCAGTTGTTTTAAGTTAGTTTCGGTGCTGAAGATCGTCAGGCAAGAAGAGACTACATCATGCACAGACGCACCGAGTCCGCCGCTGTAATAGAATAGTAGTTGTTACAATATTGACGAAAAGCACTCAGATCATTACAATATCTCCATTGGAACAACATCTGCTATCTCTCCCATCAAACCACTGCATAAAACATGGAACAACACTCTCCACTACCACATCTCACTCCGACTTCACGACAAGCAGTGTCCACCACAACTTCTCGGCAAGAACTGCCTGCCACCACTTCTCAATAATCACTGCCAGTGGAGGCGGCGGAACAAAACTCTCTGGCGCGATCTCTGGCGCTGTGGCTCAGTGTAGCCACCTTTCAACGTACAAACTGAAGCCTACTTGTTTCCTCTTATAAACGTCATTGTAAGGACGCTTACCGGTGCCCGGGTCCGTAGGATTTATCGTCCCGTTGACGCCGAGGTCATTACAAACGTAATACAGGAAAGGATTGGGAGAGGAATGGAAATTAAATCATTCGTGTCCTTTCCGACGGAACCATTCCGGAATTTGCCATTAGAGCTTTAAGGAAACCACAGCAAATCTAAATCAGGCCGGCTGGACGGGGACTCTGGAATCCACGTCCAGTGTCTCACCAGAACATCATCTCGCTCCGTGCCAACCCCGTGGAGTGCTGGAACGGATCCAGGGAGAGGTCTGTGACCAGAGTACAAAAAGTACTCCATATTTCGGCAACTATTTTAAGACTTGTAAGTGGGCTAGATAACAATATTTTCGACCCAACAATCTGTGTTTTATTGCATAGCATGACATTTGAGTATAACAATACGTTACCAGTAAACAACGAACACATTAGAAAATCTTGTAGGACGTAGGGTCTATACTACATTACAGTTTCTGTTGTTGAACAGAATCATCTTCAGATGCCTATTCGTTACATTCAGTGACACGTCAAGCGAGTACGAGTATATGCCAGCAGTGTCACGCACGTGTGTCAGTACAGGGTGATCTAAAAGGACTTTACTATTTTACTTATACAGAAGTTGATAGTAGAGCTGGCATCTTGAAGCAAAATACTGCAAGTTTCATCGCATACATTCATTTTCACTGTAATTTCCACTTTAAATTTCATTTTGGCTGAATGTGACTGCCATTGGTCATACAGCAAACGTCCAATCTGAAGCCAGTTTCTTGTCACACTTCATTCAGCATATCCTGTGACACCTGCCATTTTGATTTTTTATTTTCTGTCGTTAGTAGTGGTGGAGATCGGTACTACAGCAAGAAGTGAATGAAACTTGAATTATTTTTCTATAATTTTTCTATGTCTGAGTCGTCTCAATAATATTCTATATGTAAGTGAAGTTGAAAAGTTCTTTTATATGACATGTCAGCAGTAGTTTCCAATTGAATCTTGTAGACGTCACTTTAAATTTATGGAATAAAATTTAGAAAATGATTCTGTGCAGAAAATGACGCTGGCAATTAGTACTCGTAAATTAAAGTTTTCTGCGTAGGTGTGGATGTAGACTAGCGAAGAATTTTTTTACTGTTTAACACATAAGTTGTTCCACCGGGCTTTGACAACCCTGAAAAATACCAATGATTTTTTGTGGATTCAACGCAATAAAATCCCACGGGATGAGCCTCACTTCGAATCTGAATATTTGGCTGCAAGAAAGTTTACCTTGTAATTAACTAAAATAACTCACCTAGCTTCACGCAGATTACACTTCATTCGAACACTAATATATGGCGTACATACCGTTGGATGCCTTCGGCAAAATGAGAATGCGCTCGTGATAACACGCCACACGGTAAAAGTGATCAAAATGGCTCTGAGCACTATGGGACTTAACTTCTGAGGTCATCAGTCCCCTAGAACTTAGAACTACTTATACCTAACTAACCTAAGGACATCACACACATCCATTCCCGAGGCAGGATTCGAACCTGCGACCGTAGCGGTCGCGCGGTTCCAGACTGTAGTGCCTAGAACCGCTCGGCCACTCCGGTCGGCGTAAAAGTGATCGTTAAGACATCACAGCACTACACATAGTGTTCTATTAAGTTAAATATTGTTCCAAGAAGCACTGCTTTTGCTGTTATTGATTACGTAAAATGAGTGCGACAGAGAATTTGATTATCCCGACAGTAGGGACAAGGCTCGTAGCCAGCTTGAGAACGACGTGTCCAAGAAGGCAATAAAGCAGTGGCACCCAACATTTCTGAGACCATAACCCCTTAGTGAAATCAGATACTACCTGTCAACCCACTTCCTCCCTCCACAATCATCAACATTATGGCCTAACTAGGCTTTAAAAATAAAGTAATTCCTTTTACACTTTTGCTTTTAAAATTTTTTAAATGGTAAAAGATATTTAGTTGTTGCAGGTGGTTCCATAAACCAAAAACTTATGAGTCAGTGACACAGTTGGTACTGCTTATTTCTAACAACCTTTTCCTTATAGAATGATGAAGCAATTCTCAGTCCATCGCGAGTGCTAACTAAAACTACTGCTCGTAGAAGGGAGCCAACTATCCATATTGGCACGTCTTTGCAAAACGTGCTTCCTCAGCACCAATCCTCTCCATAGCGATGCTTGCTTTGTAGAGCCAAGATGAAATGCGTGCACCAGACCTACAGTTTTTAATTCCGCGACCCCTCACTTCTGAACTGGCAGAAATTTGAAGATTTCAGTCGGTCAGTTCTTTGATAATAATAATAATAATAATAATAATAATAATGTGTAGGACCTACAGCAGGGCAGCAGCTATTAACATAGTTACTGTTGTGTTGTGTTGTCAGTTAGTTCATTTATTTTTGCGAAGTGAATAATGAAGAAATTTCTGGTCTATTGCGAGAACTATCTACAACTTGCGGAGGCTTTTTCATGAGATATTAAAACACATGAGAAGTATGTGTGTCAGTTTTACTACGATAGATGCATGATGAAATGTACAAAGCATGTTTGTGGTGAGTGGACTATGTGAAGAAGATGATGTTCACACATTCGTTTCAAAAACTGTAACTTCCGCAACAGTGTGTCACTGGTTAATTATTGGTAACTTATGTAATGAGAATTACAGTCTTTCGAAGTAGAGATAGTAGTAACTATCTTTTAAACATAATTTAGGTTCATGACAAGAAATTTAGTTTACCCCCTCCCCCAAAGGTTAGGAAGCACTGCAATAAAAGAAATCGTCATGGCTCAAAAAAGCGGCCCTTTCCCCCCTTCGTTTGCTCTGTGAACTAGATAATATGGGTGGTAGAATAAAGATCGACAACAGAGTGTCTGGTGTTATCCTATCTCATTGTTTTGTAACAGAGATGGTATTTTTATCACCATAAACTACAATAGTGAAATAGACCTTTCATACATTTAAACTTAAAAAAAAAGAAAAAATTAGTAAATAAGTCAGTGGAGCCTCTTGAGTGATATCTGGGTCTTTATAGAAGTTCGGAAGGATAAAACGAAAGAAAACAAGAGTTTAACCTCCAGTCGATAGCGTAGTCATTAGAGACGAAGCACAAGATCGAATTGCGAAACGATGCTGAAAAAAATCGGCCGTGCCCGTTTCAAGGAACCATCCCGGCCTTTGGCTGCTGCGATTTGGGGAAATGACGGGAAACCAAAATGTGGATGTCTGGAGGGCGCTCTCACGAAAGTGCACTAACAGCTCTCGGGAGCCGGAGTTTCAAGTGCGGCTGTCTATTGTCAGGTCTTACGATGCCCACAGGTATGAGTGTTATGTAAGTTAATGGCGCCACCTCATCCAGATGTTATTGATAGGTTTCCTATGAATTTTAACTTTTTACCTGCATATTTGTAGGCAACGACCTTGCGGCAGTGGATACACCGGTTTCCGTGAGATCACCGAAGTTAACCTCTGTCGGGCGTGGTCGGCACTTGGATGGGTGACCCTCCAGGCCGCCATGCGCTGTTGCCAGTTTTAGGGGTGCACTCAGCCTCGTGATGCCAATTCAGGAGCTACTCGACCGAATAGTAGCGGCTTCGGTCAAGAATACCATCATAACGACCGGGAGAGCGGTGTGCTGACCCCACGCCCCTCCTATGTGCATCCTCCACTGAGGATGACACGGCGGTCGGATAGTCCCGGTAGGCCACTCGTGGCCTGAAGACGGAATACCTGCATATTCGCCTTGATTGACGCTTGGCAAGTAACACAGCTCGGGTATCACGTTGAAATTCATATATGAACTGAATATTTTATTGGTTGTCTCAAATACAGGGCTACTACAAATGATTGAAGCGATTTCATAAATTCACTGTAGCTCCATTCATTGACATATGGTCACGACACACTACAGATACGTAGAAAAACTCATAAAGTTTTGTTCGGCTGAAGCCGCACTTCAGGTTTCTGCCACCAGAGCGCTCGAGAGCGCAGTGAGACAAAATGGCGACAGGAGCCGAGAAAGCGTATGTCGTGCTTGAAATGCACTCACATCAGTCAGTCATAACAGTGCAACGACACTTCAGGACGAAGTTCAACAAAGATGAACCAACTGCTAACTCCATTCGGCGATTGTATGCGCAGTTTAAAGCTTCTGGATGCCTCTGTAAGGGGAAATCAATGGGTCGGTCTGCAGTGAGCGAAGAAACGGTTGAACGCGTGTATCTGGACATGCTGGAAAATTGGCTCATGTCACAACTGGAGACCGACAGCGCCGACTTCATCTTTCAACAGGATGGTGCTCCACCGCACTTCCATCATGATGTTCCGCATTTCTTAAACAGGAGATTGGAAAACCGATGGATCGGTCGTGGTGGAGATCATGATCAGCAATTCATGTCATGGCCTCCACGCTCTCCCGACTTAACCCCATGCGATTTCTTTCTGTGGGGTTATGTGAAAGATGCAGTGTTTAAACCTCCTCTACCAAGAAACGTGCCAGAACTGCGAGCTCGCATCAACGATGCTTCCGAACTCATTGATGGGTACATGCTGCGCCGAGTGTGGGAGGAACTTGATTATCGGCTTGATGTCTGCCGAATCACTAAAGGGGCACCTATCGAACATTTGTGAATGCCTAAAAAAACTTTTTGAGTTTTTGTATGTGTGTGCAAAGCATTGTGAAAATATCTCAAATGATAAAGTTATTGTAGAGCTGTGAAAACGCTTCAATCATTTGTAATAACCCTGTATGTACAATATTTCTTCCCCCAATTTCTCTGCCTATGCGTGTATCAAGAAACTTACCCTCAATGTATTATACGAACATGACTGTCCAATGTTCGAGGTTGTTGGCCAGCGTGCATCTCCATCTGTAGTGCTACATTGTCCGAGTGTTGTCGTATTCAGTTTGCACAGTTGGATTTATTCGGGTCGTTCTTTCTGGAGTTGCTACTTTTACAACGTTCGTCAATAATAAGAAGTCACAGGCAGATTTACAAGCGCTTATCCATTCTGAGAACTATTATTTCTCATTGATACGAAATGAGAAAGTACATAAATATCGGAATTATAATTAAGTGCATTCTGGTCGTCAAATCTGGTTAGAATAAGATATAATCTGAAAACACGAAGTAATATGCTGTGAGAATGTGCTTCAAGGATACGTATTAGCCTAAGAAATACAAACAGAGGGTAGCTTCGATCCTCACGAACGGTATGCAGCTTTTGGTATTTTTATTCTTAAATACATACATACGCCAAAAAGCAACATCTTGCTGTACGCTTTAATACACCGAGGTGTCAAAAGTCATAGAATAGAAATATGTACGCAGTATCAACATACCGCGTGGGGTTGCCGCGCCTGCACGGTTCGCGCCGTTCCCCCCCCCCCCCCCCCCCCCCCGTCAGAGGGTCGAGTCCTCTGTCAGGCATGGGTGTGTGTGTGTGTGTGTGTGTGTGTATGTGTGGTGTCCTTATCGTAAGTTAGTTTAAGTTAGATTAAGTAGCGTGTAAGTTTGGGGACCGATGACCTCAGCGGTTTGGTTCCATAAGCTCTTACCACAAAAATTTTTATTATCAAGATACACAAGGTATGAAAGAGCAATAAAATTGCGGGGCTGTCACTTGTAATCAGTTGATTCATGTCAAAAGGTTTCCGACGTGACTGCGGCCGCACGACGGCAATTAACAGACTTTCAACTCGGAGTGGTAGTTGTAGCTAGACGCATGGGACATTTCATTTCGGGAATCGTTAAGGAATTCAATATTTCGAGATCAGCATTGTCAAGAGTGTACCGAGAATACTCAATTCCAGGCGTTACCTCTCACCACGGACAACGCAGTGGCCGACGGCCTTCACTTAACGACCGAGAGTAGCGCCGTTTCCGTAGAGTTGTCAGTGCTAACAGACAAGCAACACTGAGTAAAATAACCTTATCAATCAATGCGGGACGTACGAGTAACGTATCCGTTGCGCATTCATTCCATTTCGGGAATCGTTAAGGAATTCAATATTTCGAGATCAGCATTGTCAAGAGTGTACCGAGAATACTCAATTCCAGACCTTACCTCTCACCACGGACAACGCAGTGGCCGACGGCCTTCACTTAACGACCGAGAGTAGCGGCGTTTCCGTAGAGTTGTCAGTGCTAACAGACAAGCAACACTGAGTAAAATAACCTTATCAATCAATGCGGGACGTACGAGTAACGTATCCGTTGCGCATTCATTCCATTTCGGGAATCGTTAAGGAATTCAATATTTCGAGATCAGCATTGTCAAGAGTGTACCGAGAATACTCAATTCCAGACCTTACCTCTCACCACGGACAACGCAGTGGCCGACGGCCTTCACTTAACGACCGAGAGTAGCGGCGTTTCCGTAGTGTTGTCAGTGCTAACAGACAAGCAACACTGAGTAAAATAACCTTATCAATCAACGCGGGACGTACGAGTAACGTATCCGTTGCGACAGTGGGACAAATGTGACGTTAATGGGCTAGCTGACGACCGACGCGAGTTTCTTTGCTAACAGCACGACTTCGCTTGCTGCGCCTCTTCTGGGCTCGTGACCACATCGATTGGACGCTAGACGATTGTAAAGCTGTGGCCTGGTCAGATGAGTCCCGATTTGAGTTGATAAAAGCTTGGGGCAGGGTTGGAGTGTGACGTAGGCCTCAGGAGGCCATGGACACAAGTTGTTAACATGGCACTGTGCGAGGTTGTGTTCACTTCATAATGGCGTGGGTTGTGTTTACATAGAGTGGACTGGGTGCTCTTGTCCATTTGAACCTATCATTTACTGTAAATGGTTGTGTTCGGTTAGAAAGAGACAGTCTGCAGCTATTCATGATCTTCATGTTCCCAAACAAAGATGAAATTTTTGAGGATGACGATGCCCATGTTACTGGGCCACAGTTGTTAGCGACTGGTTTGAAGAATATTCTGGACAGTTCGAAGTAACGATTTGGCCACCTATTGAACATTTATGGGACTTAATCGAGTAGTCAGTTCGTGTACAAAATCCTTTCGCAATTATGGACGGCTATAGAGGTAGCTGGGCTCAGTATTTCTGCAGAGGACAACAGCTTGTTGAGTCCATGGCACGTCGAGCTGCTGCACTAAGCCGAAAAATCCTGACGGTATCAGGAGGTATATCACTTTTGTCACCTCTGCGTATGACTGTTGATATCTATCGCGATTTCCTTCCTTCAGAGATTAGATAAATTGTTTTCATGCGACAGTAGGTAAAAAGTAAGTCATGCTAGAGCAGCAAAATATTATGATCCACTGGTGAGTAAAACTTAAGGACGGACTGCCACCTAATATAGCTTGATAAAACTTTGACCATAAAACGAAAGTATCCTACAGTATACCACAGAAGGTAATTGAAAGACAGACGCAATGAGACGAACAGAATTTACACTTACATTGAAAGACAATAATTACACTGATGGCACCGGGATTCATGTTGGTTCCCTGAACATTAAAAAAAGCGGGACAAGGTTCCTAATTGGGTGTGTGGTCACCACGAACGGCAATGCATGCTCCCATACTGGCCACAAGGTTGGTAAGGAATTCATGGGGCAGCGTGTTCCATTCCTACACCAGCGCAGTCACCAACTGCTGAATATTCGTTAGTGCATTTGGACGTGCTCCCAACGCATCCCTCACGTGCTCCTTGGGATTTATGAGGGCAATAGGCAAGCCAGCCCATTCGCTGAACATTGTCACGTTCGAAAAGCTACAACAACTTCGCTGTTCGAAGCGGTGGCGCATTGTCGTGTAGAAAAATGAAGTCAGGGCCAAATGCACGCCAGAAAAAACTCACATGCAGTATCACAATAACGTTTACCGGTACGTTTACTATGTTCAAAGATTTGTAAGTTAGTAGATCCATAGAATATTCTACCTCTCCACACTAGAACATTTGAACCGCAAAAACGACGTTGAGCGAGGTGGCGCAGTGTTTACCAGCACTGACGCCTTTCGACAGTTCAAATTCGGTTGTGACCATCCTGATTTAGATTTTCCGTGATTTTTCTAAACCGCTTCATGCGAATTCCGGAATGGTTCCTCTGAAAGGACATGGCCTCTTTCATTCACCACCCTTGAAACAATCAGAGCTTGTGCTCCGTCTCTAATGACCTAGTGCGTGCTGCCGAGACATCTTCGCGGGTACCGGGCGCGGTTGGCCCACATTCTCCCCAAGGGGAGTGGCGGATTCAACAGCGTTCGCGTCGCACGAGGCGGAGGGTCAATGTGGAGACTGGCCGTGTGGCATCGCCCGATCTGCCTGTAAGTGGACATGTGACCGCTCCTTCAGCAAGGTCCAAGCACGATCACGGGGGGAGGGGATTATTAGTGATTGGGAGCTCAAATGTTAGGCGGGTGATGGATCCCCTTAAGGAAATAGCGGAAGGGTCTGGGGAGAAAGCGTGTTCACTCTGTCTGCTTGCCGGGGGGTCTCAACCGAGATGTAGAGGAGGCCCTGCCGGCGGTGATAGAGAGCACTGGGTGCACCCGACTGCAGATTGTTGCTCATGTCGGCACCAATGACTCCTGCCGTCTGGGTTCAGAGGTCATCCTCAGTTCATACAGGCGGTTGGCGGAGTTGGTGAAGGCGGAAAGCCTCGCTCGCGGGGTGGAATCTGAGCTAACTATTTGTAGTGTCGTTCCCAGAACCGATCGCGGTCCTCTGGTTTGGAGCCGAGTGGAAGGCTTAAACCAGAGGCTCATACGATTCTGCGCAGATCTGGGCGCAAATTTCTCGACCTCCGCTATCGTATGGACAAATGTAGGGTCCGCCAATAGGTCAGGCGCGCACTACACGCAGGAAGCGGCTACAAGTGCAGCGGAGTACGTGTGGAGTACACATGTGGGTTTTTTAGGTTAGAGAATTAACTCCCTAGGCCCGACAAGACGCCTCCTGAGACGCGACAAGGTAGCAGTAGGCAAAACGCAATGATAATGTTATTGTGGTAATAGTAAACTGCAGGAGCGTCTATAGAAAGGTCCCAGAACTGCTCTCATTAATAAACGCTCACAATGCCCACATAGTACTAGGGACAGAAAGTTGGCTGAACCCAGATGTAAACAGTAATGAAATTCTAAACTCAAATTGGAATGTATTCCGCAGAGACAGGCTGGACAGTGAAGGGCGAGGCATGTTTATAGCGATAAGAAGTGCAATAGTATCGAAGGAAATTGACGGAGATCTGAAATGTGAAATAATTTGGGTGAAGGTCACGGTTAAAGCAGGCTCAAACATGGTAATTGGATGTATCTATAGGCCCCCTGGCTCGGCAGCTGTGGTGGCATAACACCTGAAGGAAAATTTGGAAAATATTTCGACTAGATTTCCCCACCATGTTATAGTTCTAGGTGGAGATTTTAGTTTTCCGGATATAGACTGGGAGACTCAAACGTTCATAACGGGTGGCAGGGACAAAGAATCCGGTGAAATGTTTTTAAGTGCATTATCTGAAAACTACCTTGAGCAGTTAAAAGAGAACCGACTCGTGGCGATAGCATATTAGACCTCCTGGTGAAAAACGAACCCGAACTATTTGAAACAGTTAACGCAGAACAGGGAATCAGCGATCATAAAGCGGTTACAGCATCGGTAATTTCAGCCGTAAATAAAAATATTAAAAAAGGTAGGAAGATTTTTATGTTTAGCAAAAGTGACAAAAAGCAGATTTCAGAGTACCTGACGGTTCAACACAAAAGTTTTATCTCAAGTACAGATAGTGTTGAGGATCAGTGGACAAAGTTCAGAACCGTCGTACAATATGCATTAGATGAGTACGTGCCAAGCAAGATCGTAAGAGATGGAAAAGGGCCACCGTGGTACAACAACCGAGTTAGAAAACTGTTACGGAAGCAAAGGGAACTTCACAGCAAACATAAACATAGCCAAAGCCTTGCAGACAAACAAAAATTACAGGAAGCGAAATGTAGTGTGAGGAGGGCTGTCGAGAGGCGTTTAACGAATTCGAAAGTAAAGTTCTATGTACTGACTTGGCAGAAAAACCTAAGAAATTTTGGTCTTATGTCAAAGCGGTAGGTGGATCAAAACAAAATGTCCAGACACTCTGTGACCAAAATGCTACTGAAACAGAGGATGACAGACTAAAGACCTAAATACTAAATGTCTTTTTCCAAAGCTGTTTCACAGAGGAAGACTGCTCTGTAGTTCCTTCTCTAGATTGTCACACAGATGGCAAAATGGTAGATATCGAAATAGATGACAGAGGGATAGAAAAACAATTAAAATCGCTCAAAAGAGGAAAGGCCCTGGACCTGATGGGATACCAGTTTGATTTTACACAGAGTACGCCAGGGAACTTGCCCCCCTTCCTGCTGTGGTGTACCGTAGGTCTCTAGAAGAGCGTAGCGTTCCAAAGGATTGGAAAAGGGCACAGGTCATCCCTGTTTTCAAGAAGGGACGTCGAACAGATGTGCAGAACTATAGACCTATATCTCTACCGTCGATCAGTTGTAGAATTTTGGAACACGTATTATGTTCGAATA
Source organism: Schistocerca cancellata (assembly GCF_023864275.1). NCBI lineage: Eukaryota > Metazoa > Arthropoda > Insecta > Orthoptera > Acrididae > Schistocerca > Schistocerca cancellata. The sequence goes on from NC_064629.1 coordinate 926,315,831, forward strand.
TAATAACTTTTCTGGAGACTAGAAATCTACTCTGTAGGAATCAGCATGGGTTTCGAAACCCCCTTCTTGCAGCGGTGTACCGTAGGTCTGTAGAAGAGCGTAGTGTTCCAAAAGATTGGAAAAGGGCACAGGTCAACCCCGTTTTGAAGAAGGGACGTCGAACAGATGTGCAGAACTACAGACCTATATCTCTAACGTTGATCAGTTGTAGGATTTTGGAACACGTATTATGTTCGAGTATAATGACTTTTCTGGAGACTAGAAACTACTCTGTAGGAATCAACATGGGTTTCGAAAAAGACGATCGATTGAAACCTAGCTTGCGCTATTCGTCCACGAGAGTCAGAGGGCCATAGACACGGGTTCGCAGGTAGGTGCCGTGTTTCTTGACTTTCGCAAGGCGTTTGAAACAATTCCCCACACTCGTTTAATGAACAAAGTCAGAGCACATGGACTATCAGACCAATTGTGTGATTGGATTGAAGAGTTCCTAGATAACAGAGCGCAGCATGTCATTCTCAATGGAGAGAAGTCTTCCGAAGTAAGAGTGATTTCAGGTGTGCGGCAGGGGAGTGTCGTAGGACCGTTGCTATTCACAATATACATAAATGACCTTTTGGATAACATCAGATGTTCACTGAAGCTTTTTGCGGACGATACTGTAGTATATCGAGAGTTTGTAGCAATGGAAAACTGTACTGAAATGCAGGAGGATCTGCAACGAATTGACGCATGGTGCAGGAAATGCCAATTGAATCTCAGTGTAGACAAGTGTAATGTGCTGCGAATACATAGAAAGAAAGATTCTTTATCATTTAGCTACAATATAGCAGGTCAGCAACTGGAAGCAGTTAATTCCATAAATTATATGGGAGTAGGCATTAGTAGTGATTTAAAATGGAATGACCATATAAAATTAATCGACGATAAAGCAGATGCCAGACTGAGATTCATTGGAAGAATCCTAAGGAAATGCAGTCCGAAAACAAAGGAAGTAGGTTACAGTACACTTGTTCGCCCACTGGTTGAATACTGCTCACCGGTGTGGGATCCGTACCAGATAGGTTTGATAGAAGAGATAGAGAAGATCCAACGCAGAGCAGCGCGCTTCGTTACAGGATCATTTAGTAATGGCGAAAGCGTTATGGAGATGATAGATAAACTACAGTGGAAGATTCGGCAACAGAGACGCTCAGTAGCTCGTTACGGGCTTTTGTTGAAGTTTCGAGAACATACCTTCACCGAGGAGTCAAGCAGTATATTGCTCCCTCCTACGTATATCTCAGGAAGAGACTATGAGGATAAAATCAGAGAGATTAGAGCCCACACAGAGGCATACCGACAATCTTTCTCTCCACGAACAATACGAGACTGGAATAGAAGGGAGAACCGATAGAGGTACTCAAGGTACCCTCCGCCACACACCGTCAGGTGGCTTGCGGAGAATGGGTGTAGATGTAGATGGAGATGGAGTCGTCGGTAGCACGTTAAATTGTGATCTACCTTCCTATTTTCCAAAACTACAATGTTCGTTAATGTTCCTGTGTGCATCATGTGTTCCGAGCTCTCTCTATATGACGGTCCGTCCAGCATTGTCGAAGGTGGTCGACTTGGTGATTCATGTATTATGGTGTGGAGCTTCAAGATGTTGCACGAACGGACACGGTGCACTCACTGGTCAACGTTATTGTGAGGCTGTTCTCCTTCGTCATGTGCGTCTTCTCACGTGTGCATTCCATCCTGATGCCATTTTCGTGGATGGCAATGCGAGACCGCATCGGACTACAAGTAGACGAGCTCATGGAGCGGGAGGATATTCGGCGATTTAATTGCCATCGAGCACGTGTGGGGAGAGGTACTGCAGCACGTGTTGCCAGCCGCACTGGTGGAGGGCCGGCCGCGGTGGCCGAGCGGTTCTAGGCGCTTCAGGCGGAACCGTGTGACTGCTACGGTTGCAAGTTCGGAATCAGCCTCGGGCATGGATGTGTGTGATGTCCTTAGGTTAGGTAGGCTGAAGTAGTTCTAAGTTCTAGGGAACTGATGACCTCAGATATTAAGTCCCATAGTGCTCAGAGCCATTTGAACTGGTGAAGGTATGGAACGCCCAACCACTATAAGCCCTTACCATCCTAGCTGAGCATGTTGCAGGGCAGGTACTGCCGTCCATGGTGATCACAAACCGTATAAAAAACTGTGTAATGTTCAGATGACCATCATAAATCACGGTGACTTCAACGTAATTATTTTCTTTGAATAACAGTGTTATCTCTCCTCGTCTCATTGCGTATTTCTTTCAGTTACTTTCCGTATAGTACTGTATCAGTTTTTTTCTATGTATTGTCCAAGTTTCATAGACCTACGTCACTTGGCAATGACATATCATGATCTAGTTATAGGCACATACGGTGAGCTGTGGCATGGAACCGAGTTTTTTTACGCATTACACATTCTTCATAAGTCCTTAAATATGTCTAATATACTGCTGTGCTGTATTTTTGCTTCTGATTCACCATCATTTTTAAATGTTACAGATAAATAGAAGATTTGAAACGCAACGAAATCCAGCTGTTGTATATGCAATGATGTGCAGTGAACTCAGGTGAAGTGTGGCTAGCATATAAAATTAAAGCCATTGGAAGGCAGTTCGCCACTGAATTACGTTACCTGTTCGCCTCATGCACCTACAGTCCAATAACAAGAATATTCGGAACACTTGGCGCGTCAAATTGCACACTAAATGTAAACGTGATCATTGTCTTTGTATATTTACAATAGGCTGTGTTTACAGTTCCTTTTCCACTTGTGCGGTCAGTACGCTGGTGGCCCTACAACACCTGTGCTGTCCCATCTAAAAACATCTTATTTGCTACATTAGCATACGACACAACTTTCGGAAGACCGAATATCGGGAACCGTTTTTCGCTATCGTGTTTACACGTTGAAGCTCAAAACAAATTTTCTATCCCAGTCTAATATCGATTTTCCGATCGTCTAGAAATCAGCTGTTCTGGTTTCCGATTTGTTCAGTAAGCTGGCTGTTCGTCCGCCTCGGTAACTGCGTGGTCAGCGAGGCGGATTGCTAAGTGAAGGAGCACGGGTTCAGGTCCCAGCTGGGTCGGAGATATTCTCCCCTAGGGGACTGGGTGTTGTGTTTTTCTTACAACCGTATCGTAATAATTGACATTACTGTATGGCTGCATGGGCAGGGCCCATTCTCCCCTTTGGGACTGGGTGTTGTGTTTTTCTTACAACCGTATCGTAATAATTGGCATTACTATATGGCTGCATGGGCACGGCCCGAAAGCCAATAAATTGAAAAAAACAAGGCCGTTTTTCTTCAGTTCGGTACAGGAAATGAGTAACTTCTTCTTAAGTCTAATATTTCCTCTTGTCCTTGATAGGGGAGCACCGGGAAAGGTGGTGTATTGGTTAGCATAGTGGACTCATATTCGAGAGCACGATGGTTAAAATGCCCGTCAGGTCATATAGATTAATATAAATCGCTCCAGGCAAATGCCGGGACGATTCTTTGAAAAGTACACGGCCGATTTCCTTCCCCATCCTTACGTAATTCGAGCTTGTGATCAGTCTCTGAAAACCGTGGTCTCGACCCGACGACAAACCCTAATCTTCCTTCCTTTCACATATGGGCTGCCGTATGTGGAAGGAAGGAAGATTAGGGTTTGTCGTCGGGTCGAGTGTGGAAGAGGAATTTGGAAAGCTAGAAAAGCATTCCCAAAATCGTTATGAGAGGGCTTAAACGACCAGTCACATGTGGTATTTATAAATCTGTTTACGAAAACTGTGTTTGGGAGGCACACGTAATAGTAGTAATTTGATTTGTTTGTAATGACGGCATACAAGCGTTCTTTGCAAAAATAGTAAAGTTTTTAATGTATCCCAGCACAGTTAGATAACTGAGGGACATTTTAGTCGTTTTCTTTTAAACTTATATATCTATTTGTTGTTTAGCTAATTTACAATTTCCTCTTATGTTGGATGCTCTGACAGTACGTCTCGTTTCCGTTTCCACACATCGCATACACTTTTTTCTTAATAACTTGATGATTACTGCTTCTGAGCTTGCAGATTTTGCTAACAGTCCTCTTGCTTTTTTATTTTGTCTTTCTAGTGCATTATTAGGGTATATTTCAGTCCATGACTACTTGTGCGGAAATGTGTGGTAAGGTCTTATGGGATCAAACTGTAGGGGTCATCGGCCCCTAAGCCTACACACTACTTAAGTTACACTATGGACAACACACACACTCATGCCCGAGGGAGGACTCGAACCTCCGACCTCCGACGGGGGGAGCAGCACGGACCGTGACAAGGCGCCTCAGACCGCGCGCCTACTTGTCTAGTTCCAGATTTCTGTTCAGCAGTCTATGTCTGTGTATCAAAATTCTTTCCAAATATTTTCTGTTGGAATGTGATAAAACGTTCATGTGTACTGAATCTTACTTGTTATTAAATTATTGACGGATTTTGACTACGTTTTTTGCTGCTTAACGTTTACTTTTACTTGTATACAACGTCATTTTGTGACAGTTTTGGTCGGTCTTCATTTAGAATGCCACTGAAGATTGGCATAATGCCTGGTACTATTACAGCAGTACTGATAGTAAGTACTGATACTATGCTTCATTATTATATCAGAAATTACATTCATACAATATATTACAGCTTCTGACAATCATACTTTGAAATTATTGTGGCTAAGCTATTCTCCATCACCACGTTCTTCCTATATGCTAGCGAAAGTGGTACGAAGCAGAGCCTCTGCAGACTTCGGAATGTAAGCGAGAAACACAGGAAGATGGAATTTTTACGCCAGACTGTGGTGTGGTTATAAACAGCACGTTTATTTCGACAACAACATTTTAACAAGTCAGAAATTAAGCGCTGCCTTAAGTATTTCAACTTTGATCCCAAAAGTGTCAGTGCTCCTGCATGGTAACCTCATGTCTATTGATCACTAGTGGAGAATCTGATATATTATCTGTTTCTGGTGCTGATTTATCTTCCTAGATATATAAATTAGCAGTATTTTCATAATTCATGTGCATTCCATGCTTCCGCGACAAGAAAGTTTTTGGTGGAAGACTTCCGAAGTTTACACTGGTGTGAAATTGCATGTCGTGTCACTGCCAAATAACGTAGCTCGATAAAACGTGACATACACATAGAAAGAACTGCTACGGAATAGTTCAGAAGGTAACTGAAAGACATACCCAAGAAGACGAACAGAAATGACACGTTTATGCAAAGATAACGAAGACACCGCGATTTATGAGGTCTCCTGGACATTACAAAAGCCACGAAATTGGTCATAAGAGGACGTGTGATCGCAACGGACAACAATACATGCTCTGCAATGTGCTCCCACGCTGGCCGCAAGGTTGATAAGGCGCCCTTCCATTCCTGCAAAAGAGCGTTTCACTACTGCTGGATGTCTGTTGGTGCACGTGGACGTCTCCTCACTGCATAGGAATGGGCAGCCCAGTCCATTCGCCGAGTATTCTCTCGTTCCACGAGTCCTCCACCTACTCTGTTGGATGCGGTCGCTTGCACCACTGAAAAGAAGTACGTGGGGAAGGAGTTAAGTATCACAATAACGTTGACTCGTGAGTGTGCCGTGTTAAAAGATTTGGAACGTTATGTCTCTCCACACCATAACACCGGGACTACCAATACGATCATGTTAGACAATAGTTCTGGGTGCGTTACGTGTTCGCCCCTCTCGCCATATGAGAGAACATACAATGTTGTCAAGCATGATCGGTTTGATGGCCCAGGTGCTACAGTGTTGGGAGACGTAATACTGGATGAGCCTACTGACCTCCAGATGTTTCAACACGATATACTCAATTGTCACCATTATTGTGACACAGAACTCTTTCCCCATCTGTAGGTCGTTTCAGGGGTGCATTGGACACTAATTCGTTTTATGGATGACAGTGAACGACCGCATCGCACTGCGCAGGAACGATAGGATACACGGCGAATGGACTGTCCTCCTCGTTCCCCATCCCATCGACCACTTGTAGGAGACATATTGCGGCAGGTCAGTTGTCAGCCACGCTGGTGGAGGACTCGAACTCCTTACCATCGTTGCGCCTGACACTGGAGCACGCTGAAATGCATGCATTGATAGTCACACATCCTATTAAAACCGTGTCCCGGCTTTTGTAATGTCCGCGGGACCATCATAAATCGCACTGACTTCCATGTAGTTATTTGCTTTCAATAACAGTGTCATTTCTATTCGTCTCTTTTCGTATGTATTACAGTTACCTTCTGTAGCAGTTCTTTCTATGTATGGTCCAACTTTCATCGAGCTATGTTATTTGGCAGTGACACATCACGCGAAAGCTACTTTCGTCCTTGGTTTCTGCGCACCAGTGTATGTCTGGCCGTCGTAAATCATCCGTCAATACCGCCGTATGAGAGACATCGCCGTAGACAAAATGATTGGCTGTTCGAAAACGATAGAGAGTCGGAAATAGGCAAATCAGTGATGTTCAAATATGCTAAATGAGCACCCACAACACCTATCGAAGAGAAAGCTTATTTACTTAGTCATTCGAGCCTTTCCGTGCGCGAAAGTGAGAGCATTACCTTGATTAATTTGTAATTACATATCGTATGTAATAAGATATGCCGAAACAACACACAAAGGTTTCCAGGACCACCCAAGGGAAGAAAGATGGAAATTGGTAACACATACGAGATTCGAATCAAACTATACGTACACGCAGTCAGATAGAACCATGAAGAAGGACAACCATCGATTACTAAGCTTGAGAAACGTTGACTGAAACATTAAAATTCTGTTGACTGGGTCACCAGTGGATTTCTTCTGGGTACGATTTGCGAAGACTCGGTTCCCAAACATTTGCACCCACGGCAGCTGTCAGCTAATGTCAGGGAATGCTGGAGCTTCTACGGCCGTGATGCGTCCCAGTACAACTGCTGTCATCATCGAGGTCAGCAGTTTGAAGAAACGGTTGTGCACCGAAGACAACAAAAAATTCCACAACAAGAAATCAATATTTTTGTTTAAAGAATATGTATACATTCTTGCGGATACGAGTGTACAGTGGCACTAGCTCTTTTTCTTGTTTGTTTAAATAGTATTAAATTATTCCTTGTTTCCTGAAATACTTTGAAGAATGTGTTGGTAGTGCTAAAGTTTCTCATCAATGCTGGTTGTTGTAGCTGTGGTCTTCAGTCCAAAGACTGGTTTGATGCAGCTCTCCATGCTACTCTATCCTGCGCAAGCCTCTTCATCTCCGAGTAACTACTGCGACCTACATCTTCTGAATCTGCTTAGTGTATTCATCTCTTGATCTCCCTCTATGATTCTTACCCACCAGTACTAAATTGGGGTCTGCAGCTCGTGGTCTTGTAGCTAACGTTGCTACCTCTAGGTCACGGGGTCCCAGGTTCGATTCCCGGCTAGGTTGAGGATTTTCTCTGGCCAGGGACTGGGTGTTTGTGTTGGCCTCATCATTTCATCATCATCCTCATCATTCGTGACAGTGGCTAGATTGGACTGTGAAAAAAATTGGACTGTGAAGAAATTGCGACTTTGTACGGGCGCTGATGACCGCGCAGTTGAGCGCCCCACAAACCAAACGTCATCACGTCATCAGTCATCAGTACTAAATTGGCGAGACATTGATGCCTCAGAACGTGTCCTACGAACTGACCTCGTCTACTAGTCAAGTTGTGCCACAAATTCCTCTTCCTTTCGATACAGGTACAACACTGTAATTTAATGGTTTTCAGTACAGTAAAGAATTTTATTTAAAAATTGCAGTCTGGTGGACATTTACTGCGAAAATTAAAGTTACAAGTTCGATACCCGGTCAGGTACATCATTTTAATCCGCTAGGAAGTTTAAAAACAGAGCACACTGAACCGTAGAGAGAAAGTTTCATTCTAGAATCTAGGAGGGATCTTCATCCAGCACTGGATGTCAAATGGCTAGTGATTATGATGCCAACGATGCTGATCTAACAAACGACCTGATAGTATAGCATGCGAATTTGGGCAGGGACCCAGACACAGATCGAATTCTCACGGAAAATTATCGGCTTCTAGTTTGGAATACCGGCAAGACTTCAAGTGGTTTTACGTGGTTTCCCAAGGTCATTTAGGCAAATCTTGGGCTGGTCTCCAATCGCCACCTCATAAAATAAGATGTACACGCAGAAGAAAATTTACACGATTCACCAACAGATGGGGCTCCCGACCTCCCCCATTACGTTAACTGGCGACTATGGTCATAAGAAAGGCATGCATGCGCTATCAAAGTTAAAATAAGATAAATTTGCCAAGTCATAAAACCAGTGGACCATCTACAATCGGATAAACGCTAGAAAAGAGAGGGATTGTAAGAAAATAGTGATTGTAGAGATCGTATTTTAGTACTTTAGACGCATGACCAAACCATAAACGAAAAAAATTAATGTAACAATCTAGGGGGTGATTGTCGTCAGGCTGGTAAAGTGTCATAGAATGTATCGAACACTTAAAAAGGCCTACTGGAGACTTGTGTGGGCCAGGCTGCCACAGCGATTTAGCGCTTTGATAAATCAGTGAGGCGCAGGGAGCGCCGGGATTTGCTGCTTAATAAGACAGCCAGCGCGCCCTCGGTTTCCTCTTGCAGCTCTGTTTCGCGTCCGCGTCACCTTCCCCCTTTGTTCCCTGTTCTGTTACTTACTCGGGGCCACGCGGCCTGGCCAATCGATATCGGATATTGACTGTAGCAAGGACGCCCTCTGATTTGATTTGTGCCTCTGTGCTCAGTACCGTCGCTTTGTTGTGAACCCTTAAAGATGTTGCGAGTATCTCGACCGAATCGATCACCATCGTACCGCATATTTATAATTAAAGTGCAGCTACTCACAGAGGTCCAGTATGGGCTGAAATTATCGTATGGCAGCGAAATTTGGTAGATATCCTCATGCGTTGATGCGAAAACGATTTACGCTGAAAAAGAATAGTTCCAACTATGGCCGCCAGGTGCAAATCTGACTCAGTGAATGCAAGAAAGACATATAGAAATTATTCCATACGAAGTGGATTAGGAATGGAAAGTAGGCAGAAAAAAATCAAACGAGAGAGAAAGCCATAATATTGATTTTATTACTAACAGCCGCTTACAGAATTTGTTCAGTATGAGCACCCGAGACATCAACGAGGTGGTGTTTTTCCAGCTTAAATCGGTTCCACATTAACGCATTAGAATATCTGCCAGGTTTTGCTGCCATGCGATGATTACAGCCTGCACTGGACCTCTGTGAGTAGCTGCACTGCAACCATATTCAGCAGGTACAATGTCCGCTGTCTTTATGACTTGGCACAAGTATTTTATTTTGTCTTTACCCTGTCATCTCAATCGCCAGTTAACCTAAGGAAGGAAAGTTGGGTCCACCATCCATTCGTGAACCTTGTAAACCAGGGCTTCGCGGCAAACGTGCTGTGCGAGCTGACGAATAGTGCAGGCTTGTGAGCAGCAAATACTGTAGCCCTCCATCGTCACAGGGAATAAGTTGGGGAGCCGTGTGGAGACATGTGTAAACAAAGAAATCGATTCAGAGAGTGAGTGGAATTCCTGCAGGAATCTGTAATTTCTTAGTATTCAATGGTGCACTGCTGATCAACTATTTCAAGCTGCAGATAATAAGATATTGGGTACCTTTTCGTTTTCCCATTTAGTTGCGCTACGAAGCTTGATTTATTTTCCAACATGAACGTCTGCAGACACAAAAAATAATAAATTCCATGACAAACCTAAATTTTCTACACTTTCTTCAAGGCTGTTATCAAGGGAAACGTCCCGTCTCCCCATCGCACCCCCCTCCCCTACCCCAGATTTAGTGGTAAGATGGCCCAGTGGATAACACCTCAAAAACTGAACACAGATCAAGCATGAAACCAGGAAGAAGGTGTACTGAACTGTAAAGGAAAAAAGTAAAGTAGAAACAGTGAACGGTCCAAGCATAACAAGTGAAATATCGAAGAAAGGTGAAAAGTCGCGGCATCGTGGTTAAGTGTTCGTGGTGTTGGACAGTAAAGCGGACGAGCCTCATCTCACTTATTTTCATTTTTGTTCACAGCATTATGAACTGTCCGTCCAGTCACTGAAATGTTTGTTATCGTTCTGTAGTCCTGGCAGTTGTCATTATGTACACTGGTTATAGAGTACGGGTCACGTGGTAAGAATACGTTATCGTCCTCAGAAAATGTGATGAATACTAAGAGCAGGAAGCACATCACATAGGCGTCTCACAGAAATGAAAACAACAAATAAATGGGTGTGAACTATGTTACAACAAAGGAATTCAAGAGTTAAAACTCCCAAAACGGAACTCAGCTTCAGTAACGTTAAAAACATGTACTTTGACAGACCTCAGAGAAACTGTGTGACTGTGAAACTGTTGCGTTCATTTGTTGCAGCTTATGTGACAAACTATTGTGTTTTCATCCCATTTTCATGGGAGTGATCACATTCACATTCATACGAACACCTAAACCAGCCAAGGAGGCATATGTCACTCACCTACCAGGTGTACAAATTAGTTGCGTCAATATGAGATTAGTATCACATGACACACTTACTGACACTATTGCCGTGTATGACACACCAGACACCGTTTCCGGTGGAGGATTTGGTCGACTTGTCGCCTTTTCATCAAACGTTTGCGGTTCCCATTCGAAATTGACTTAGTTTCAACTGTCAATAGAGTAGTTGTGCAGATACACCGATACACAGACACAAATTTTAATACAGTGAACAGCGCTAAAAGAAGTGCGCGAAAGAGTTTGAACACGGCTCACCAGCTTGGCAGACCAACACCGTGACCACTTAACCACGAACCCTTTGATCTATCAGACTGATCTCTGTGGCACTTAACCGTCGTCGGACTGTTCACTGTTTCTATGTTGCTTTTTCTTCACATTTTAGTACACCTTCTTCCCGTTTTCATGCTTGATCTGTGTTCAGTTTTGACAGGCTGTCCACTTGCCCCTCTTGCCACGAAATCTGATGGGGATGTGATGGGGAGTTTCCCTTGTAAGAATTTTACACCCAGCTGTTCGCCTGTGACGTCTATACTTTCATAGAGAGCTAAAGGATATGCAACAAACTCGTTACAAATATTTTACAATCTGACTCTGAACGTCGTCTGCTGTAACTTGGGTGGCACTCACGATTGTCATGTGTGATAATTACACCATATGAAATTGTTTTACCGAAGTTGACATAAATGCTTAACTGTAACTATCAAGTGTTCTTTTATTACATCACCATCCGTGGAAGGAAAGATGGGCTTCGTCAAAAGTAGCGCCATTTGGTAGCTCATCCAAACTATACATTCACATTACTTTTCCTCCTCTTCCTCCTCCTTTTGAGAGAGCTTTCTTTAAGGTTTTAAAATCTCTTGCACACTCTCTGGTCCTTCACCTTTTCCGCATAACACGTAATGGCTTTGTACATTAAACTTCCTGAAGGTATCTGATGTCTTACAATACGGTTAACTTTTTGCGAGCCCGTCTTTTTGTATAAAAAGATAAAATTCTTCGCACTGCGGATTAAAATGCGAAGGCATTGTCGGTGTTACACAATGCCGTTACGGCATTCCTGTTATTACACTGAGGAGCCAAAGAAACTGGTACACCTGCCTAATGTAGTATCGAGCATGCAGAAGTGCCACAACACGACGTGGCATGGACTCGGCCAATGGCTGAAGTAGTGCTGGAGGGAACTGACACCATGAATCCTGCAGGGCTGTCCATAAATCCGTAAGAGTACGCGGGGGCGGAAATCTTTTCTGAAGAACACGTTGCAAGGCATCCCAGATATGCACAATAATGTTCATGTCTGGGGAGTTTGGTAGCCATCGAAACTGTTTGAACTCAGAAGAGTGTTCCTGGAGCTACTCTGCAGCAATTCTGGACGTGTGGGTGTCACATTGTCCTGTTGGAATGGCCCAAGTCCGGCGGAATGTACAATGGACAACAATGGATGCAGGCGATCAGACGGGATGCTTATGTACGTGTCACCTGTTAGAGTCGTATCTAGACGTATCAGGGGTCCCATATCACTCCAACTGCACACACCCCAAATCTTTACAGGGCCTCCACCATCTTGAATAGTCCCCTGTTGAGATGCAGGGTCCGTGGATTCCAGAGATTGTCTCCATACTTGTACACGTCTATCAGGGCGATATAATTTGAAACGAGACTCGTCCGACCAGGCAACATGTTTCTAGTCATCAACAGTCCAATGTTGGTGTTGCCGCGCCCAGGTGAGGCATAAAGCTTTGTGTCATGCAGTCATCAAGTGTGGCTCCGAAAGCCCATATCGATGATGTTTCGTTGAATGGTTCTCACGCTGACAGTTGTTGATGGCCCAGCATTCAAATCTGCAGCAATTTGCGGGAGGGTTGCGATTCTGTCACGCTGAACGATCCTCTTCAGCAGTCGTTGGTCACGTTCTTGCAGGATCTTTTTCCGGGCGGAGCGATGTCGGAGATTTGAAGTTTTACAGGATTCCTGATATTCACGGTACACTCGTGAAATGGTCGTACTGGAAAATCTCCACTTCATCGCTTCTTCGGAAACGCTGTGTCCCATGGTCGTGCACCGACTATAACACCAGGTTCAAACTCATTTAAATCTTGATTACCTGCCATTGTATCAGCAGTAACCGATCTAAGAGTTTGGAGTACGCTACTGAAGTTTCGCTGGGAAGCGCTTACCCAGACTCGATCTATCCCCATGCGATTGCCATATTTTTCGAGCGCTGAAGAAAGACATTTGTGCGCGTCAATTTGCTTCGGAAGAGGAGGTGCACGCCTGGGTACAATAATCGTTCCTTAGGCAACCGCAAACATTTTCCCATGAAGGCACTGACCGTCTTGTCTCACGGCGGGATAAATGTATTAACCGTTATGGCGATGACTATTGAAATAAAAAAAGTGTAGTTACTTTTTTCCATCTATCTCGACTGCCCCCTTGTATTTTATGAAATGGTGATTGGGGACCAGCCCAGTAGTTCCATAAAGAAGCATGGAAAACCTCATAAAATACTCGACGGCTGGCCTGTGTTCCAGATCAATCGTCGTTAACCACCCGTGCAAAACTGGAAGGGAGGGGCAAAATCAGGAAACGCTAACATTAAATTAGTATATGTGTTTTAGTTTTTGCACAACACGTCGGATTTCTTCAACCTGTAACAAGGCTTCTGCATTATACGTATTTTGAATTAGAATAAATGTGATTAGCACACCCGGCAAAGAAGTCACCCTGAGGACGCAAACTATTGCAGATTAACACAATTTCTAGCCTTGAGAATGGCATCATTTTGGTGAGGATGAGAAGCTACAAATCCCTTCACTTATGTCATATGCATCTGAAGACACTCATTTATGACTGGATCCCGTAGAGCTACGAAATTTCAGGGATGTTGACTGAGACGTTTCACATGTTCCAAACGATCTCACACATTTTCTGTGGCATTCAGATCGAATGATTCAGCGGGCCAGTCGACGTGCGATATAGGGCCTGATTGTTTGTCTAATCAGGAACGAATTGGTGAAGCCATGTGAACACTATTGTTTTCATCTTGGAAGATGGAGTATTCACAGCATACTCATCATGAAGACGTGGAAGGGACTTATTATTTGTTGATTTATCCAGCTAAAAGGTAAATAACTGACTTAAAGTGCAAAGCATAAACTGATGGCATGAGCGCATACAGACAGAATTTTAAAGGACTGTAGAAGCCTGCTGTTGACTGACATGCATGTAAAAATTGTGCAACATGTTTTCGTAATTTAAAGAAAAAAGTGAAGAACAATATAACAATATTCCGGATTAAATTAAAATTGTGTCGCAAATATAAATAAATATGTGAAGCTTCCGAACCCTTCCTCACCACCCTGGCCAAACTATATAATGTGGTATTGTCTACTGGCTTCTACACCGACCTGTGGAAAACGTCCCAGATCCTGATGTTCCTCAAACCAGACAAACCACCCTCTGCTGTCTCCTCCTACCATCCCATCAGCCTTACCTCTGTCTTCAGCAAGGTCCTGGAATCCATCCTCACCCAAAACATCCACCAGCACCTCCTCCTGCACTGTCTCCTTCCCTTCACCCAATGTGGCTTTCGACCATCCTTCTCTGCAGATGATCTTCTCCTTCACCTCACTCACCTCCTCTCTGAACAACTAAATTCCCGTCGCTCCACCATCTTCCTCCCTCTCGACCTTGAACCTGCCTACGACCGTGTATGGCATTCTGGTCTCCTCTTCAAGCTCCAAACCTTCGCCCTCCCTATTAACTACATCTGTCTGATCACCTCCTTCCTTTCTCAACATCCTTCCTATGTCACTATCCATAGCACAGATTCCTACACCTTCCACCCCTTCACTGGTGTGCCTGAAGGTTCCTTCCTCTCCCCTCTTCTCTACCTTCTTTATATGGCTGACATGTCGCCATCTTCACCTTCTCCAATACGCTGATGACACCACCTTCCTTGCCCTCACCCCCATCCTGCAACACTCCCAACACCTTCTCCAATCCCATCTTGACCGATTCACCACCTGGTGTAACCAGTGGCTGCTCAGGGTCAATCCTTCCAAAACCCAGGCAATCATTGTAGGCAAAACCACCCCTTCCTTCTGCCTCCTTGATTTTTATGTCACTATCTACGGTCGTCCTATCAACCTGACCCCAACCCTCAAGTATCTTGGCGTCACCCTTGACCATCGCCTTTCCTGGACCCCCCGTCTCTGGACAATCCAAGTCAAGGGATGCTCCCGGCTCCACCTCCTCAAACTCCAGCCGCACATTGGGTTTGGATCCATCCACTATCCTCCACACTTATAAATCCCTCATCCGCCCCATCCTCTATTATGCCCATCCCACCTGGATCTCTGCCGCTCCTACCTACTACAAGTCCCTTCAAATCGCAGAATGCCATGCACTCCGCCTCACCTATCACGTTCACCTCCCATCCCCCACATGCGCCTCTACAACTTAATTCCTTTCCCACATCTCATGAATACAGATCCTTTACACCTTCCGTAAACTTGATCCCCCTCACCTGCTTGTCTCTCCTCTCCTTCCCCACCCAAATCCGCTGCCACATCTGTACTTCTGCATCCCACCCACTCTCCATCTTACCACCCTCCATACCCTTGCCCAACATGGCTTCCGCGAACTCCCCCTCCCAGATGATGTCCTCATCCCCTCCATCTACCCCTCCTGCCAGATTTGATCCCCCCTTTCCTCCTCATGAGTTTTTCCTCCAGGGCTCCCTCTTTCCCTTCTCTCCCTCCTGACATCCTCCCCCTTCCTCTCTCCCTCTCCTTCCCGCCTCCGGGCTTCCACACCCAACCCTACCCTCTCCCCTCGCCCTCACTCCTTCTCTCCCACTGGCGTCCTCCTCACCTCCCTCCTTACCTCCCCTATTCCTTGTGGCAGCCCCCCCCCCTTTTTTTCGTGCAATAATGTGTGCAGTGCGTCGAAGGTCATCGTCACTGTTTTCTGCGCAGTGTTTCTCTGTTCAAGTGCAATTGTGTCTCTTCAGTGCCCTCCATCGTTCGACAGTGTACTCGTTGTGCCTTCGTGTACGGTTGCACTTGCTTATGCAATTTAGTGTCTTCAGTTCAAACGTCTTCGTTATTATCATTATGTGTGTCAACTGCTTTTTCATACTCATATTTTCTGCATATCTGTGTACATGTTATCTGTGCTCTGGTTTTCCATGGCTGAAGAGCGGCGTAGATAGGCCGCTGCCGGCCTTCCTTTTGTACAAGGTCTTAAAATAACAATAAAGGAAAAAAACTCAGCGAGGCATTCTGGTATTCGCGTTGATTCAGTTGACATCTCGCTTACAGACATCGTGTTTACGTTGCGTGTGCTTACTTCCCGTTAGGAGTGGGCGCTGTTTTCATTTCATGAAGTTGTCTCTTGTGACCCCGTGGCTTAGTACTTTGTTGTTGATCTTGGTGGTTTGCTCGGTTGTCTGTCTTCGTGCTTGTGCTTCCATTACCGTTCGTCCGTCTCGTTTGTTTGCGGGCCGCTCCCGTCGGTCCCGCCACGTTTTCGTTAGCAGCAACCCCGCGACAGTCCCTGTCGCGGTTACAACAGAACGTAAACGCGGTACGCAATAAGCATGTGGTTCTTTCAGTGGTTTATAATTATTTTTCTTCTACATGTCTTAAAAATGTTTCCACAAAGTTTCATTGCCCTACGATCACTCTCTCTAGTAGTGAAAGTTTAATTATAACCACTCTGCATGTTTACGTTGTCCTATGTCCTTTGATATCCAGGAACATAGCTTTGGTCTTTTCGTTCTTCAAAAAATGGTTCAAATGGCTCTGAGCACTATGGGGCTCAACTACTGAGGTCATTAGTCCCCTAGAACTTAGAACTAGTTAAACCTAACTAACCTAAGTACATCACACACATCCGTGCCCGAGGCAGGATTCGAACCTGCGACCGTAGCGGTCTGGCGGTTCCAGACTGCAGCACCTATAACCGCACGGCCACTTCGGCCGGCTTTTCCGTTCTTCGAAAATGCTTTGACAGAAGAGTTACATTGTCAGTTGTGCCTTTTCGCCTTCGAAACCTAAACAACTGGGAAGAAACCAAGATATTGCTTGGTTTCAACCACCACTCTAGTTGTTGTTTAACTAATAGTCCTAGTGTTTTCCCAATACAAGAGGAAGCGCAGGGGTCCGGTACGAATTTAACTGGCGACTATTTTTATCTCTTTCCAGGACTGGGCCAATTGTGTGTGTTCTCCGGTCTTCGTCGATGTTGTTTGTACATACTCAAAAGGAGTAGTAGTGCATTGGTCGGCATGTTACGCACCGTAGCGTAGCGCACGTTATTGATGCCTGGAGAGTGACTCTGACAGAGTTGATAGTCCTCTTTAATTCTACTGTGGTGAACGGAGAAGCCAGACAGTCCTCAACGCGGAGGTGGCGTTGTGGACCTGTGACTGGTCGACGACGAACTGACGGGAGAGTGATTAGATCAAAAAAATGGCTCTGAGCACTATGCGACTTAACTTCTGAGGTCATCAGTCACCTAGAACTTAACATCACACACACCCATGCCCGAGGCAGGATTCGAACCTGCGACCGTAGCGGTCGCCCGGCTGAAGACTGTAGCGCCTAGAACCGCACGGCCACTCCGGCCGGCCAACGCTAAACCCAAGAACACTAGCTGCTAACATTATTTATTTTAAACGCTTTTGCCTGAATGCTTAACGAAGGTACATTTATTGGTACTCGCGGGAAAGAACCTATACATGAACAATATACGTACATGTTGGCCTTGTGGTCAGGCGAAAAGGCGCACGCCTGGAAACTGAGAGGTCGCGGGATCGAATCGTTATCGGACCACGGGTTTTTCAGCCTTCGTTGTAACGTGGCCTTCTCTTCTCAACGATGTGAGGAGTCGTCAGGAACAACACGTGCTGCCGATTCCCAGTTGAAATGTAAGCCCACTTTTCCCAGTTGGGTGACTGGGGTAGGCTAGGCACACGCAAGTCACCCAAGTGTCCTCCAGTAGAAAGACTGGCGCCAGGCCATTGAGCCACACGAAATTATTACTGTCTACGTACGTAATTAAGTTTGTACAGAACACTCAGAGCGCGAGTCCTACTGACAGTTGCTTTTATTTTAAAAGGTGTGAATGTTATTTTCTCCGGTGAGCTTAGGCAATAAAGATTTTACTTAAAGTCATGAGCAACTTTCTGCTATAACTATAGTTTCAACAATGTAATAAAAACTGCCAGTGACCTACTGACTTTGCTCCGAATGGTAACACAATGTGTCGTCGCCGTCTTCTATCACCTGACTTAATACTACATTTACAAACTGGCCGATGTCGATTTTTCTAAACAGCCGAAGTCTGTCGCTAAATTTCGCCTCTGACTTCAGAGTGCTCATGGATAGACATGCATTACTCGACACTGTTAGGAAATACGTGAAATACTTCAAATTCGGGAACACGAGTACTCAAGACGAGCCCCGTAGCAGTTGCCTTCGTACTGCATCCATGTCACACAACAAGGAAAGAAGTGAATAAGTCGTTAGAGAAGACAGACGGGTATTGTGATTGAGTTCGCACTAAAACTTGTAATACTACATTGTGCGGTGCGTTAAATGATTCAAGACTTGGGTTATTGAAAGGACTGCGCCCCATAGACCAAGGTTTATTGAACGCACTACAAAGTATTTGAGAAGAAATATCATCCAAACACTTCTTCAGAGATTTCAGAATGAAGGGGACGATTTGTTTATGAAAATTATGACAGTCGATGAAAGTAGCTTCGATAATTATGAAGTTTAACAGAACGCGATTACTAAATGATCCTGTAACGAAGCGCGCTGCTCTCCGTTGGATCTTCTCTGTCTCTTCTATCAACCCTATCTGGTACGGATCCCACACTGGTGAGCAGTATTCAAGCAGTGGGCGAACAACCGTACTGTAACCTACTTCCTTTGTTTTCGGTTTGCATTTCCTTAGGATTCTTCCAATGAATCTCAGTCTGGCATCTGCTTTACCGACGATCAGCTTTATATGACCATTCCATTTTAAATCACTCCTAATGCCTACTCCCAGATAATTTATGGAATTAACTGCTTCCAGTTGCTGAACTGCTATATTGTAGCTAAATGATAAGGGATCTTTCTTTCTATGTATTCACAGCACATTACACTTGTCTACATTGAGATTCAATTGCCATTCCCTGCACCATGCGTCAATTCGCTGAAGATTCTCCGGCATTTCAGTACAATTTTCCATTGTTACAACCTCTCGATATACCACAGCATCATCCGCAAAAAGCCTCAGTGAACTTCCGATGTCAACCACAAGGTCATTTATGTATACTGTGAATAGCAACGGTCCTACGACACTCCCCTGCGGCACACCTGAAATCACTCTTACTTCGGAAGACTTCTCCCCATTGAGAATGACATGCAGCGTTCTGTTATCTAGGAACTCTTCAATCCTATCACACAATTGGTCCGATAGTCCATATGCTCTTACTTTGTTCATTAAACGACTGTGGGAACCTGTATCGAACGCCTTGCGGAAGTCAAGAAACACGGCATCTACCTGGGAACTCGTGTCTATGGCCCTCTGAGTCTCGTGGACTAATAGCGCGAGCTGGGTTTCACACGATCGTCTCTTTCGAAACCCATGCTGATTCCTACAGAGTAGATTTCTAGTCTCCAGAAAAGTTATTATACTCGAACATAATACGTGTTCCAAAGTCCTACAACTGATCGACGGTAGAGATATAGGTCTATAGTTCTGCACATCTGTTCGACGTCCCTTCTTGAAAACAGGGTTGACCTGTGCCCTTTTCCAATCCTTTGGAATGCTACGCTCTTCTAGAGAGCTACGGTACACCGCAGCAGTAAGGGGGGCAAGTTCCCTGGCGTACTCTGTGTAAAATCAAACTGGTATCCCATCAGGTCCAGCGGCCTTTTCTCTTTTGAGCGATTTTAATTGTTTTTCTATCCCTCTGTCATATATTTCGATATCTACCATTTTGTCATCTGTGTGACAATCTAGAGAAGGAACTACAGTGCAGTCTTCCTCTGTGAAACACCTTTGGAAAAAGACATTTAGTATTTCGGCCTTTAGTCTGTCATTCTCTGTTTCAGTACCATTTTGGCCACAGAGTGTCTGGACATTTTGTTTTGATCCACCTACTGCTTTGACATAAGACCAAAATTTCTTAGGATTTTCTACCAAGTCAGTACATAGAACTTTACTTTCGAAATCATTGAACGCCTCTCGCATAGCCCTCCTCACACTACATTTCGCTTCGCGTAATTTTTGTTTGTCTGCAAGGCTTTGGCTATGTTTGTGTTTGCTGTGAAGATCCCTTTGCTTCCGCAGCAGTTTTATAACTCGGTTATTGTACCACGGTGGCTCTTTTCCATCTCTTACGATGTTGCTTGGCACATTCTCATCTAACGCACATTGTACGATGGTTTTGAACTTTGTCCACTGATCCTCAACACTACCTATACTTGAGACAAAACTTTTGTGTTGAGCCATCAAGTACTCTGAAATCTGCTTTTTGTCACTTTTGCTAAACAGAAAAATCTTCCTATCTTTTTTTAATATTTCTTTTTACGGCTGAAATCATCGATGCAGTAACCGCTTTATTATCGCTGATTCCCTGTTCTGCGTTAACGGCTTCAAATAGTTCGGGTCTGTTTGTCACCAGAAGGTCTAATATGTTATCGCCACGAGTCGGTTCTCTGTTTAACTGCTACAGGTAGTTTTCAGATAAAGCGCTTAAAAAAATTTCACTGGATTCTTTGTCCCTGCCACCCGTTATGAACGTTTGAGTCTCCCAGTCTCTATCCGGCAAATTAAAATCTCCACATAGAACTATAACATGGTGGGGAAATCTAGTCGAAATATTTTCCAAATTATCCTTCAGGTGCTCAGCCACAACAGCTACTGAGCCAGGGGGCCTATAGAGACACGCAATTACCATGTCTGAGCCTGCTTTAACCGTGACCTTCACCCAAATTATTTCACATTTCGGATCTCCGTCAATTTCCTTCGATACTATTGCACGTCTTATCGCTATAAACACGCCTCCCCCTTCACTGTCCAGCCTGTGTGTGCGGTATACATTCCAATCTGAGTCTGGGTGTTATTTCTTTTCATATCAGGACACTTGTTGCCATCCGCGGAACCTTTGCAGCTCAGCGGGACGTCGACGATATTCTACGCCCCGTTTTGTTGCCCTTCATGACAAGCCTTTCTGGGGTTACATTTCAGCAAAATAATGCCCTCCCGCAAAAGGCAAGAGCTTCTACTGCTTATCTTAGTGCTTTTCAAACCCTACCTTGGCCAACAATTTCGCTGGAGGTCTCCCTAGTTGAGAAGGTTGGGAGCATTATGGACAGTACACTCGGCCCATCTTGGTATTTTAACGTTCTAACGTATCAATTCGGCAGAATGTGGCAGGATAGGACATCCGACAACTCTGTCATTCATTGACAACACGAATAACTGCTTGCATAAGGGCCAGAGGGGGACGAACGCGTTATTGTCTTGCTCAATTTGATAAGTTCTTTCTGCTGAACAAATCATCCAATTCTTCTGAAACTGGAATCATTTGTTTGTTTGTACATACACATTACACCTACAGATTTAAATCCCATCTGAATAATTCCTTCGTGGTACGTTGTTTTCTGTCTTTTTTTTTTTTTTTGTTCTAACGTGTGTAATTGAATGACCATTTAATACTAAAGAACTGTCAATGTTGGGGCAGCAATTTACCTATCAAACTATTGTCACATTATTTACGTGAGAATTTGTAACGTTTGTCAAGTGCATCTGTTTGCCGCAAGGCATTGTGTTGTATGAGACAGATGGTACATAGCGTTCCTTCCGACTCAATTAGTGTATGGTGCTGTGGGAGAACACGTGAAAGCCAGCCACTATTTTGTACTTGCCTGAAAGCTGCAAATTCCTGTAGAAACGGCGCTTAAAATCCTACGAAACATTCTGCATTGCTAGCCATACAAACTTATCCAGATTCAGGAGTAGCTTCCAGCTGACCAACCAGAAAGGCAAACGTTCGCCTTGTAATTTCTTGCTCGCATGGAAATTGACAATGAATGGTCATGGAATATTCTGTGGACAGAGGAAGTCCATTTCCATCTCCAAGGAAATGTTAGTACGCGGAACTGCAGAACATGGGCAACAGAAAATCCGCACTCACACCGACCGGTACCACTCCATTCTGTACAGGTGACTGTGTGATGCGGGTTGTTGGCATCGTTTATCGTAAAGCCGTATGTTTTCGAGGAGAAGGGCCCTGCGAGTCCTATTACTGTACTGCCACTGGTAAACGCTATGACTGTCTTTTGCGCACCAATGTCATTCCAACCCTTCAACAGCGTGGGAAGGATCATTTTTATACAAGATGGCGCTCCTCCCCACGTTGCACAGCCAGTGAAGTGGATGCTGCCGAGACATTTTTGAAATGCCTGGTCATCCAGATCACCTGATGTTAATATATATATATATATATATATATTTATTTATTTATTCCATAACGTTTCCCCTACGTCAATAACACGTGTATATATATATATATATATATATATATATATATATATATATATATATATATTCCATAACGTTTCCCCTACGTCAATAACACGTTGTTCAAATTTGACGTCATTCTTAGCTGTGACTCTCTCTTTCTACAGTGTTTTGAAGCTGGATCTTTAGTTATGGTCACCCTGTATAACAGCATAACGCCCAAAGAAGTGAAGAAATCCATTAATGCTCGATTATATTGGAGGTGATAAGTCACTAGAAACAATAACAGTGGTAAAATACCTGGGAATAACCCTCCAGAGTGCCCTAAAGTGTAACGACCAAATACTGCTAATTCTAAGGAAATTAGGTATTAGACTAACATTGATTACAAGAATCATAAAAAGCCGTTATTTACCCAATAAAATGACAACTTACAAAACACTAGTTCGACTGATTACTGAATACTTCTCGTCAGTCTGGGACCCTTAGTAGGCAAATTGATAGAAGCGATAGTGACAAGATGAAAAAAAGAGGAGTGCATTTTGTCGCGGGATAGTTTAACGCTTGCGATAGCTTTAAGGAGATACTCGTCCAACTGCAGTGGCAGACGCAGGTTACCTATTAAAATTCGAAGAACGCACGTTCCAAGAAGAGTGAACCAACATATTACTGTCTTCTGCACATGCGTAGCGATAATCCACGATGATAAAATCTGAGAGATTCATGCCAGGCTTCTTAACCGAGGTTTTAATTGCATATAACTCGCAAATGGAGTAGAAACGGGGAGACATTGTGAAGGTATCCAAACTACATTCCGCCACCAACCGTAAGGTTGTTTACGGGTTACAGCTAAGCTACTTGCCACGAGCAAACACCCGTCACCTGCTTGTGCAGTTTGTCGGTAGGATCCATATCTATGTTGTACAATCAAGCTGTAACGTAGGTATGAACGTAAACTTCGGCAGAACATGATGACTATAATAATGGTCGCGGTATTTCAACACTGCTACCCGGCTGGAATCCCGAGAGCTCTTCAAAAGCTAACAAAAGGTTACATCTTTGAAAAATGTGGAAATGTTTGATGGAAATGACAGCCACATACTGCTATGTATTGGAACTGGTACTTAGTTAGGGCGGCTCCAGCGCGCCTCGGCCGCACTAGAAGAGCAGCACTAGAAGACGAGCCGTCATCCTATCTGTTTAGCTGAGACTTGCGCCTTATATCAATTGCTTGCATGGAAATTGTATTAGCAGAGGACATTGATTATTTGCATGTCGTCAATTCCTTGCGACACTTCATTGCAGGAACGCAAGTTTATTGTAATAAGCTCCATTAATAAGATTTTCTTGTATGTTGTCTAGCTTTCTGAAAAAACAGCTTCCTGGGCACCCTTTATTAAACGAGTGGGCAGGATCCCACACTAGTCCCTCAACACAAGTACCACACAGTTAAAGCACGGAAATATGTAGGGCGACATTTTTACAGTTCATTAACATATGGCCTACATGTCGACGTGAAAATGTTAGTGAAACTGACTGCCAGATTCCCAATAAAGACTGTGGCCACTAAGCAACATACAACATTTCAGACGGAAGTTACTGAATCTTGACAGCACTGTTTGTATAAAATATTTATCTCAGATTGACTAATAAAGGGAGGACTGAAAGCTGGCCACACAAAGAAACTAATGCTATATTCAAGGTGGGCAGCAATAGTACAAAAAAGGGAGTTGGTAAGAAACACACGTTAACAAGAGGCATCCGGCAGCTATACGAGAAACATTGATATAATATTCAAATTAAACGGTATACGAGCTATATCTGGAACGAAGCCTCAGTCAAATAAATAAAATACTGGAATAGGTAAATCAAATTTATAAGAAAAATCTTAAAACTATTCTTGTGTTTTACTTCTCTACATAGGGAGCTCTACAACTAAGCTCTTGACGATTCACCAGTTTTCCCTTAAATACAATTCTGTGGCCTGTGACTTTTAGAACCCAACAATTTAGATAAATCTGTTGAAAGTTATACAACAATTGGGACGTTGTGAAACACTGGTATTCAAAAATTTCTTTTCAGATTTTCTGTACCAGTTCGCTGCTGCTACAGGAAAGTCACCCCTGCTTTCATTAGGAGCATTCATACCTCCACCCAAACAAACCATTTCATTGATGCATAAATCTTTCACTCGTCACATTCGGTTCATACCTACTTCCTTCAGTGCTCAGTCAGAGGACAATTTGGCATCAGTCTATTTAGCAGCATCATCTATAGCAGCAGAATTCAAGTCTTTCTGCCTTCTTCATTTCTGATAGAATTTTTACTCGATATCTTTTAAAATCTTTCCGTCGTAGCCTTCCTCTAGACATTTTTCCTCTGCGATACATATATATTATCTGAATTTAATCCATAGTGGATGCTATTGAACTCCGTGACTGTTCCTTTATAGGCTGTAAAAAAATTTCCGCTACTAGTCACAATAAAAGGTTATTTATTTGTCACGCGACTGGTTTCAGGCTTGTGCCCATCCTCTGATGTTTACACATTTATGCACATGTTTACATTGCAGGAGATCACTGTATAAATACAAAAAAATTATTTGAAGATGACTAAACAGATATAAGTGAGACAACTGTAAGTGGCGAGGCAGCATTTGTCGAAAATATATCTGTACTTACATACGATGAAGCATCATTATTATAATTACGCTGGGGTGACAGTTTTTCCAGTTTGTTGCGGCCACATGTAGTAAGCGTTGCTTCACGCAGTGGAGAATGGCAAAACAGAGGCACGCCAGCGACCGAGGCATTGCGAAGTAAGCACGCACAGATAGCCTTGCTGACCGAGCGCCGAGCGAAGCCTGGAGAGTGCTGAGTAAGGGGAAGTGAGGCTAGCATGCTAAGTTACTCTGCAATATACTGCAGGAGTAATAACAAAAAGCTACCACCGAGGGTAAAAAACGTCCTCCTGCCGGATATAAATAGTGGAGCGCAGGCAGCAATAGACAGAAGCCATTAGGAAGCAGCTCGGATCTGAGGACGGACGTGGTCCGTGTCCGAATGTTCAATCTTCGTGGGTGATGATTCCGGAAGTCTGTTCCAGCTCGCAGGAGTCATCCGTTCGCCGCCAGATGTCAACTTCAGCTCTGGAGGTCGGCCCTAGTTCGGTCGGCACCATGGCTGACTAACTACCGCGAGAACTTGCAGCAGAACCGACCGCAGCGCGGTCTCGGTCACAGGCGCCGCCGGTGACTGACGCCCAGACTCCACGGCAACCCGGCCCTACGGCGCGTGGTCTGTCCATGACGGGACCTCGCGGACATCGCGATTGACGGTTTCCCAGTCGCCGGTGCAGCAGGCGTCTGCAGCTGACCCTGCCCATAATTGTAAAACTCCACGCCGTCTCAGTCTTTGGCGCAGCCGCTGTGTCTGCTGCTAACAAGTGGTGCAGAAGTCGTAACAACTTAGTTGCACACTTGATATCATTTTCACGTCCATATTTCAATTTTATAAAGTTTAGCTGCATATTTCACTATTACGACGTGCACTTGTGATATACACTGTGTTTACATACAAAAGTGTGGGCTATGGTCAAAGAACTTAGACGTAGCAGGTGTAAATATGTTGCTCATACAGAATTTGTAATAGCTTTTAGCAATTTCATATATATATAACATCATTGTACTTCATAATCTAAGTTCTCTGACAAAGATGAGGATCAAAAATTGCATAATGTGCACAAAAAAAATTTCGTGGTCTATAATAGCTTTTAAAGTTTCTATATGTGCAACATCCTTGCACTTCCTATGGCTAAGTTCTTTAACTGTAACCTACATGTTTCTGTATGAGCAACAGCTTACACCTGCTACATCTAAGTTCTTTGACCATAGTCCACATGTTTGTATGTAAACACAGTGTATTTCACGATTGCACGTCGTAATAGTGAAATATGCAGCCAAACTTTATAGAACTGAAATATCGAAGTGAAAATTGTATCAAGTGTGCAACTAAGGGGAAAAACTGTTAACACAGCGTAATTATAATAATGATGCTTCATCTTTATGTAAGTACAGATATATTTTCGACAGATGCTGCCTTGCCACTTACAATTGCCCCACTTGTATCTGTTTAGTCACGAGCAAATAATTTTTTTGTAATTATACAGTGATCTCCAGCAATATAAACATGTGCATGAATGTATAAACACCTGAGGATGGGCGCAAGCCCGAACGCGGTCGTGTGACAAATAAATAACCTTCTATTGTGACTGGTAGCGGAAATTTTTCTACGACATATATACTATCGATTACAAGAACTCTTAATCTTTCAAAAGATGACCAGTAAGCTGAACCTTTCTTTTTACGAGAGTGTTCCATAATATCCTCCTTGTCTCCCACTCTTAAATTGTCATTCGTGACCTTATCCGTCCATTTGATGTTCAGGTTGCACATGTAACAACACATCATTGTCAGCTCGTATACAGCGCAAATTTTGGGTTGAATGACAACAGCTTTGAAATTTTATGCCACTAAATGCCCTTCACTGAGGTGAAAACACACATGGGATACCTCCTAATATCGTGTCGGACGTCGTTTTGCCCTGCGTAGTGGAACAACTCGACATGTTATGGAGTTAACAAATCGTTGCAAGGTCCCTGCAGAAATAGTGAGCGACGCTTCCTCTATAGCCGTCCGTAATTTCGAAAGTATTGCTGGTGCAGAATTTTGTGTACAGACTGACTGGAAAATCCAGAATGTTCTTCAAACCAGTTGCAAGCAATTACAGCCCGGTGACATAGCGCATTTTCATCCATAAAAATTCCGTCGTTGTTTGGGAACACGAGTTCCACGAATGGCTACAAATGGTCTCCAGGCAGCCTATCATAACCATTTCCAGTCAATGATCGGTTCAGTGGACCAGAGGACCCAGTCCATTACATGTAAACACACGTCAAACCATTGTGGAGCAACCACTAGCTTGCAGAGTGCCCTGCTGACAGTTTGGGTCCGTAGCTTCGTGGGGTCTGCGCCGCACTCGAACCTTACCGTCAGCTCTTACCAACTCAAATCGGGCTCAACTTTCCAGTCGTCTAGGGTCCAGAGCCCAGGAGAGGCGCTGCAGGCGATGTCGTGCTGTTACCACAGGCAGTGGCATCGGTCCTCTGCTGCCATAGCCCGTTAACGCCATATTTCGCCGAAGTGTCGTAACGAACTCATTCGCCGTAAGTCCAGCATTGATTTCTGCGGTTATTTCACGCAGCGTTGCTTGTCTGTTAACACTGACGACTCCGGGCGTTGTCCGGGTGAGAGGTAACGCCCAAAATGTGGTATTCTCGGCCACACCCTTGACACTGTGGATCTCGGAATAAGGAATCCCTAACGATTTCCGGAATGAATGTCCCATGCATCTAGTTCCAACTTCTATTCAGCATTCAAAGTCCTTTGATTTCCATTGTGCCGCCATAATCACGTCGAGCACCTTTCCACACGAATCACGTCAGTACAAATCACAGCTCCGCGAATCCACTGCTTTTTCATCCCTCACGTACGCGGTACTACCGCCTTCTGTATAAGGGCATATTGCTGTTCCATGACTTCCGTCACCTCAGTGGGTTACAGAATGAATTTCAAATTTGGCGGGATTTTAAAAAACGATTGAGAAACAGTGCAGCTTTCTCATTACCACTGCTCTAAGCGTTCTGACATAATGCCTGAGACAGTTTATCGACTGTTTCGCTCCTCCCACTGTTTCTCATTCTATATCGGAGAAAGAGATTACTTTCTGGATATTCCTCGTGTCAGGGATGCATTTAATGTACGTGACCTACTGAAAAAATAAGAGACAAAATAAAAGTAAAGCACTCTACCGGAACGGCTATGTTTTGCGAGCTCAATTTATGCAATAAATGTAGCAACTAATAAACGAATTTATGTAGAACTCACTCTATTTAACGTTTATTCGTTCGTTATATTTTCGATGTGCGATGTGTTTATATTAATAAGAGAGAACAGAACCAGCAGAACAGAAAAAAGAGCACTGCCGAAGTTAATGATGTTTTCTACAATTAAAACCGTATTTATTCGTTCAATTTGGCAGAAAGACTTGCGACATTCCGAATGGCGCGCGGCGCCTAATTGGCAGACGGCAAAGGCAATCATTGCTGATGCGGCAATGCGAGCGGCGGCGAAATAACGAAAGGGAGGGGGCGAGGCAGGGTGATAACAGAGCGGGCTAGATTACAGATGGGACACCCGCCGCGTGATCACAGGACGCGCGCGCGCCGCGCGTGTTTTGTTTCAGCTTGACCCGAGCTGCAGCTAAATTAACAAATTATCGGTTTCATTTTACTCCGATCGTGCTTAACTGTTAGGCTGGATGAATTACTACTTCGGCACCGGCGCAAAAAGGGACCCTTCATTTGGTACCACCCTTTCATACGGAAAAGCTTAATTTTTCTACCTCGTCCGAGCAAACGCTCAGTAATAAAAGATTCGCTAAATTTGCTGCGAAAATAAGTTCACTGTGTTTCGCCTTCCGGCCGCCGTTAATGGGAGATATAAAAGCCAATAAAACGTATTCGCATATCTAGATTTAACAGGTACCGTTTATATCTTCACCAGTTACATTATCTAAATAGAGAAACAATGTTAGCGATTACACATAGCTCTGTTCCTTTATCCTAATGTACCATTCAACATGAGACGATCTTTCATGCACCAACCTCTATTTTCTACAAAGAACACCATTGTTCCATTTATTTTGTATCTGCACAGGCAAAAAAATAGCGTTTTTGTCTCTGCAGTAAATTCTTGTATCGATTAAAACAAGTAATAAGTGTGACATGTCAGAATTTCACGTCTTATGGTCATATGTTATGAACCATCCACACGTCCAACATCCACTGTGCTCGCTGTTATTAATCAAATTTTTTCAAGGCGTTCCCTGTTGTAGCGATACATTAAGGGGCTGCAGTATATTATTGCTTTCCTAGGTTAACACTGTTTCTTGAAACTTTTCAAGTAATCTTTTGCGGGATAGATGGCATATTGGCATATTTCTTTAAGCGTACACCAATTCAGATTTTTGAGAATTGCCGTTGGGTCAGACAAACTTTTGGTCATTCGAGCTACCCTTCATTTCGTAAAGCCGGTGTCCTATCTGTTATGGATCCCATACACCTGCCAACAATCTAGGGTGAATAAGCCGAGTGTAGTCAGTTTTGTAGACTGACAGTATTTTCCTATTATCACACGAATGAGCCGAAGTCTGTCACCTATTTTATCAACGACGGCGCCAAAGGGGTAATTCCGTTTCATACCACCACAAATTGTTACATATAGGCGTTTATATGAGTTGACTAATTCTGCATGTTTCTCATTGATATTATTGTCATATGATAGCATGTTTTTTGCGATTTGTAATGTTCGAAATTTTACATATCCAATAATTTAAAGCTGACATTAAGAAGTGTTGTAAGCCTAATTACTGTCATTAGACTGAAAAGATCCACCATATGCAGTTCAGAACCTGTAAGAGATTCCCTTCCAGCAAGTGTATAACATATGAAGATAGGCAGATGAAGAGGTTGACAGTGTTAAATTTCTGGGATTACAACTCGATAATAAATCGAGTTGCAAAAGGCATTCCATAGAATTGCTAAAGCGTGTAAACAAGCCTGTACTTGCAATTCGAATAATGTCAAATGTAGGACATATAAATATAAAAAACCTTGCATACTTAGGTTACTTTCTTTCTATTATATCATATGGGATCATATTCTGAGGTAACTCGTAAAACCGAGCAAAAGTTTTAGAGGCAAAAGCGTTTAATAAGACTCATTTGTGGTGTAAACTCCAGACACCATGTAGGAAACTGTTCAAGGAACCGGATATTCTAACCACTGTTTATCAGTATATTTACTTCTTAATGAAATTTGTTGCAATTAAAACCTCTCTTTCTAACCAATAGTCCAATAAGCAGTATCAATACTATGAATAAGAACAATCTACATAAAGACCTAAAATTACTTACCTTGGTTCAAAAAGGGCTCCAATATTCAGGAACACACATTTTCAACAAATTGACTGCAACCATTAAGAGCTTGGATTCAGATAAAACACAATTTAAATAGATTCCGAAAGGCTTTTTGTAGGTTACTACTTCTAGTCTATAGATGAATAACTTGAGTGATAAAGTTCATTAGATTTCAGGTTTCACTGCGCTTCATCACCACAGTCAAGATAAGGCATTTTGTGTATGGTAAATTTATTAAAAGTGCATCACTATGTTTCATTCTGATAGTGTATTAATTCTGTAAATCTTAGCGGTTCCAGGTTACTTTAATGTATTCACACATTTCGACAATCTCCTGACTAAAGATCAGGGAAGTGAATATTATATTCAAATGTTCTGGGTTTTTATGTTATACTTTCTGACATGTTCCAATCTACGAGAATCATTTCATGGAAGGAGAACTACATCTAATCTAATCCAACCTTTAATCCACGCTGAAACTTCATCTGCATTTGACTGGGTTCTTAGGCTCCGTTTATGTATCCCGTGGGCTTTCCTTTACGGTAACTCATGTAGCGACGAAAGTACCACCGTGATTCAAGTTGACAGTGCTGCACAAAATTCTGCGCTATGGTACTCGACTTTCTGGGGCAGAAGGGTGATTTATAATGAATTTCCTAGGAACGATGTCCATATTTAATAAGGTATGTACATCTAACACACGCTTGTTTCTTGTAATGCTGTATGCTGTCGCATAACAAAACGGTGTGGAGCAGTGGTAAGGGAATAGACTAGGAAACGTTCCAGTCCCCAACTGGCGGCCAGGATTCATGTTTTCGATATAACACAGTGGTCCTCTGGATAGGCCTCATTTCTAGTTCTCTCTGAACATCACGCTATTATATTCCAACAGTCACCTCTTTTACTTTACAGTACTGACACACCGTGTAAGTGAAAACAAGGAAAACATAAATGAAGAATATCTCGATAATAATTATAAATGTTTACTAAAATAAATTCTTGCGTGGACTGAACAGTGAAGTACGTTGTAAACAAATTGCTGCTGTTCTCTTTCAAACCTATAATTTTCTTTCGGAGATAGATCTTCTGTACTTCGAAAATACGAATGTACCGTAAAGCTGACACAAGATTCACTCGAATATATCGAATAAATGCATGAGCCAGTTAGCAACAAGCGTGTGATTTTCGGAGTTAATCGAGTATCGGAGTAATGAAAATGTTATTTAACTTATGTTACGTACATAATTTTTTTACGATTTTACGATATCTTTTGCACGACCGATTTTACGAAAGCTACTGGCTTCTAAAGTAACGGAACACTTGCAGCGTTTTCAACTACAACACACGTACGTCAGCAACTCTGCTACTAACAACAGCTACAAATAGAAAATCACATTTTTAGTGGGATACAGCAGTTCTCAATAATTTTACTCGTAATAAGTTAGTCATTATTTTTCACCGTTCGTAAAATTCTTTGTTTCTGATGTACGTAACAGAAACTCAAAACCATTATCATTACTGCGGTAGTCGATAACTCTGAAAAGCACCCGCTTGTTGTTAACTGGCTAATTCATACATTCATTATATTCAAGTAAAGCTTGTGTAAACTTTACGATACTTTTGAAGTAAATAGAACAGATATGTATGCAACAAAAGTCAAATTTTCGAGAGTATAACAGTTGCAATTCCATGACGCTTTTTCAATTTACTTCAAATACGATACGATCACTATAACAAATAAGTCTACACTGGTTTTTCGGTGAACTTCGTACCGTTGTCATCATCAGTATGGGTTACGACCTATATTTGTTATGCATAGCGTAGTCTCTGTTACCCCTGAATTCAGGAGCACATTAAATGTAATTCTGTCATTTGTAGTTCGCATTCTTCGCAATAACAGAGAATTTTCTGATATTTTCGTTTCTTTGTCAATCAAGTCTTGTTACACTTTTGGCTATTATTAGGAAGCCTACTTCAAGCATTGGTGTTTGTTGTTCCTTCTTTTTCGTAATTAACCAAGTCGGATGTCAATCTCGGTATGGCTATTACTTTGCAGAATAACTCAATTCTTTCAGCGCTTGCTTTATCTTTTGATTTTGATGTATACCTGTTGATACCTTTTATTTCTCTATGTCTCTGCTTTGAAAATAGAAGAGGTCATATTTCCAGAGGATACCATGCGAGATTTGTTTCAGGGTTTCCTTCCGGTATTATTTCTGCTGAACGGATTCCTCAGCACGGAATACCATTAATTTTGAGATAGCACTAAAGAAGTTCTTCACAATAGCGGAGAATTTGTACAGCGAAACCTATTGCTCGTCTTCGCTTTCCCCTAGGAAGAGTAGACATATAGGAGATCTTTGCTAAAAAAAATTGTTGTTTGTATTTAATTAATGAATGTTTCTGTCAGAGTTGCATATAATGTTTTTTATTAGTGCCTGGTTTCGAACATTTTCGTTCGTTCTCAAACAATTGCCTACATTAGAAGACACAGTCTTACTAACAAAACGCTGGCCGCTGTGGCCGAGCGGTTCTAGGCGCTTCGGTCCGGAACCGCGCTGCTGCTACGGTAGCAGGTTCGAATCCTGCCTCGTGCATGGATGTGTGTGATGTCCTTAGGTTAGTTAGGTTTAAGTAGTTCTAAGTCTAGGGGACTAATGACCTCAGATGTTAAGTCCCATAGTGCTTAGATCCATTTGAACCATTTTAACTAACAAAACATAAAATGCAAAATCTTTAAGCATTTTGTTTCAGCTATTGTAATTTGTTTATCATATCCGCACTTTAACATGAAAATCACATAAAAATAATACCGAATATAAACTGCAGCCTTATCCAATATTTCTTTTAACGGTAATTGTTCCATGTTGAATTTTCGTTCTAGTCCCATCACACAAACTCTTAATAACCAAGATACGCTGATCAGGAAACAGTCTATCTTCGTAATGGCCAACAGAAAAATAACATAAGTAGGAAACAGATACGCACTGTTGACTATTATGTACTATTTCACTGGTGTCGAAAGTTTCAGGTCACGGCACCATCACACAATAGAAGTGAAACTGGAATTCTTATCCATTCTGTTCACTTGTGTTTACCTGAGGTTTTTACTTCTCCTCCAATTACGACGTCGCTGTCGATAAGACGTTAGGCGAAAACGAGAAAGAGACAAAAGGACATTACACGAGCTACACATTTAACAGAAACTGAAATTCGTGACTATTTTCGCTAAATGAAATCATAGCAACAAAACAAGCAGACAATGAAGTTCTAGCCGAAATAATGAGTACAGTATTCAGATACTATAAATATCTTACGAAAAGTGGTAAATACAACTATGATTTTATATACAAATTTCTTGAATAACAGTATGAGTACGTAGTTAACAAGTCATCTCAGTACGTTGTCGCTACCTTTTGAAATAAAAAGTGATTAATAAGTTGTAGCTAATTTCTTGTAAACATCCAGGCCATAAAATTTTCGTAGATTTTTTAAAAGACATTGGTAGAGATTGTTTGCTAGGTGAAGATGACACTTGGGCGTTTCTTCTCTGGAATGAACGTTCCTGCAGGAAGAGGGGTGCCTATCTCGCCTTGCAGTGAAATTTATATGCCTTTCAAATTCGTTCTTGAAATAATTAATCCATCAATGATACATTTTGCTCACTGGACCGGTTCCATTTGACTGCCCTCAACACATAAAACTTTCTGGAGCTACGTTACGAGAAACACTCCATTCATATTTTGGAGGCGCTGAAATACAGTAAAATACATAGTTCATATAACAGAAAACGGCAGCTCAAAGTTTCTAACGTAATTCTGTGGAGGACATCAGATTACCTGCAAATGGCTCTGAGCACTATGGGACTCAACATCTTAGGTCATAAGTCCCCTAGAACTTAGAACTACTTAAACCTAACTAACCTACGGACATCACACACACCCATGCCCGAGGCAGGATTCGAACCTGCGACCGTAGCAGTCCCGCGGTTCCGGACTGCAGCGCCAGAACCGCACGGCCACCGCGGCCGGCATCAGATTACCTCATTGTCATCTTTTACGGGTTGGAGCATAGTATAAATGAATGATCAATACAGCAGCAGAACGATATTGAGACACAATCTTACTAACAAAACGCTGGCCGCTGTGACCGAGCGGTTCTAGGCGCTTCAGTCCGTAGGTTGTGTTATGTGACTGACCATGGAAATCCATTGTTGAACTGAATTTTGCCGACATTACTTTCTACATTGCTGTTACATTGCAGTACAGGGGCTAAACTACCCGAGCTGCAATGTTTTGTATCCAGTTTCTCATTCTCTCCTACATTACTTTCTACGTCGCTGGGTAGCCCGTTCACTACAATATGACGACGGTCGACTTCAAATTTCAAAGTTCACAGTTCTATTAATGTTAATGCCACAACAGAAACCAATGTACACTTTCACCAATTAATTAACAGTTTTATGAAAAATGTTTATCTTAACGTAACAGATCAGTTGCTTCCTACATATCAATCCAGTTGGGTTACAACTTCAGTCTGTGATTCCACAACGTATTTCAGTTTTCCTTCCATATGAAAAACCGAGCGAGGTGGCGCAGTGTCTAGCACACTAGACTCGCATTCGGGAGGACGACGGTTCCATCCCGCATCCGGCCATCCTGATTTAGGTTTTCCGTGATTTCCCTAAATCACTCCAGGGAAATGCCAGGATGACCTCGCTGTCCCGTCTCCTACCCCAAAACAACCTCCCTTCCATATGAAATATTTTTATTCAGTTTTACCATTTTGAGAAAACGAAAGGAACAATCTGATTCACTTCCTAAAAACATTCTAACGCTGAGATCGCATAAGTATTTCGTTATTTAAAAGAAACAGTTTCGAAATACTTTGCTAACATCTTCAGGTGACAAAAATCTTTTTGTTATGAAATCTGTTCATTTTAAGTTGGCCCTCACGCCAAGGTGTCATGTGCTGTTTCTTATCCACATTAAAACTTGGCGTCAGTTCGAACTTAAAATGAACACTTTTTTTAAGACTTGAAGATGACGTCAAAGTCTGTCAAACTGGTTGTTTCAAATAAAGACTATTTATACGATCTTGACGTTAGAAAGTTTTTAGAAATATTTTTATATTGCCCTTTTACATTTCTTTATTCGCAGTTGCATTTGTTACTGATTTTTTGTATCATTCGTCCATAATAAAACCTAGGAAACGTTCGCTTCCCCTCAGTCTTTTTCTTCGTCGTTTCTTAAATAATTGCACGTAATCAATTCAGCGACACTTACAAGATGACTTGCAAAATTGATTTATATGACTTTGAAAAACTGTACATTTTCCAGCAGTTCAGTATTTTCACAGTGCAATAGTAGGAAGAGAAAATCAAATATTCCTCGAGCTTTGAGATCAAAAAGGTGACATTCTTGCTTTTACGGTTCGAAACATTAAGAATTGTTTGCTTAACACAACGAGAAGGAGATGTTCGTCTCTTCAGTTATCTCGATGCGATAGGGAATCAAAAGCATTTTAGAAATCTAGGAAAAGTAAATTTAAACGTTCGTTCATGCCCACGCCCTGTAAGGTATCGCGTATTTTTCGCTCGAATAATAATGCCAAGCGGGGTGGTGCAGTGGGTAGCACGACAGCTCAAATCCCCGTCCTTTAATATTAGTTTAGATTTTCCGTGATGTCCCTCAGTCGCTCCACGCAAACGGGCGGAATGACACTGACTGTTTGAAGGAGTCCAGTATTTGTTCTCGGATGGCAGGTGCATATGAAGTGGTTATGATATGCTCGGTGCACAGTACAGCGTTATCCCTTACGGTGGTCAGAGGCGGTCGCTCGAAATCTTGACAACGGGTACAGCTACCATCACGTAGCCGTGAAGTCCAAAATCGGGACACTGTCGCATCCAGATGCTCCATATATCTAGATACTGCTCGATTCGAACAGCTGGCCATATGGAGGCCCACAATGACGCCCCTTGTAAACTCCGTCGGGTCTCACACGAGTACGCTTGTGCTCCGTGTCATTGACAGCAATCACTGAACGTCTGACGATGTTCACCCCTTATATACTCTGACAGGACTGGTAACAACTCTAAATACGATCAACACTAAAACACTGGTGGCCGTTCTACGTGTGCCTGTCTCAGAGAATTGCACCTGTAATCGTTTACGTGTGTGCGTATACGAAGCTACGTTGACATCCGACCGTGTGTCTTCTGCATGTTTCACTTTGTTTGTGAGGCAGTGTCGCTGTAAATGTAGACGCAGACACCGCAGATGAACCTTTACCGTCCTCCTTTGTACATTGCCAGAATTGGTGACCGGAATATGTTCCTTTGTTTTCTTATTTGTTCGTCCGTATTTATTATGCTTTCTAAAGCGTGAAACTGTTCTTCTTTGGATTACAGTTGCTGGCGCTAATGAAGGAAGAAAGAGCGAAAATATTGTGGCAGGTGAGTGTCTGCTGTGGAGATGGTAACGTAGCAAAGAGAAGCGAGCCAGAGGTGGCGTTCCAAATGCGCGTAAAGCGAAACACAAGAGAGAGTATCGTCGGCTGTGGCGGTGCGAGGTGGCAGGAGAGAGGTGGAAGGTGGGAGCTGACACAAGGAGGCGTCACGTTGCAAAGCTGCCAACTCCGCCGCACGCTCCCGTTACAAACACGAATATAATTGAAGTTTCCCTCATTATGCCCTAAGTATGAGCGAGTGTTTTGTTTCACATAAGCGCCACCCGGCTTTTCGTCAGAAAAGAAATAGTTCTTTCTGTAGGCGGCGGAGTAAGGTACCGAGTTGCCTCGTGTTTATGACGCACCCTGTGCGCCCGCATGAGAGCTACATTTGCGAGTAACGAGTTTAAAAAAACCGAGACTGCTCTGGCGGCGTTAACTCGTGTGTCCCAGAAAGAGGGTA
Source organism: Schistocerca cancellata (assembly GCF_023864275.1). Classification (NCBI taxonomy): domain Eukaryota; kingdom Metazoa; phylum Arthropoda; class Insecta; order Orthoptera; family Acrididae; genus Schistocerca; species Schistocerca cancellata. The sequence continues at coordinate 926,352,905 of NC_064629.1, forward strand.
CACTAGAGGTAACGTGAGCCTCTACAGAGCAGTATCCTGTTAGTTAAACGTGACTGCGAGCACCGGAGCTTATCCTTACACTGTCGCGCCCTCTATTATTTTGGCTTTCGTGGAAAGGCGTGTTTCCTCATCTGCATACGTCAGACAGTTCACACAGCACTTCTTACAAGGAAAGGCCGAAATCAGTAATCCACTGATATGAACGAATTCCGGAATACTAATCGGAAATGGGTGCGGGGAGGGGGGGAATCCAAAGCAACTCCTTCGAAAGGTTTAGGTCACTGGATTTCTGTTTTCGAAAAAAATCGAAGCCAAAGGTCACGACCAACGATCCGCTTCAGACTACGCGGAAATTTCGTTGATGCGTGTCACGGTCGTACCCAAATAGTTTCCGAGAAGTCAAAGAATTTTTGATTACATCATGATCTTCTGTCGAGGAACTAACTGAGTGTGGCTCCAAGGCCGGGTGCAAGTCTTTCAATTGGATACCACTTCGCCGACTTGCGTGTTCCTAATCTATCCGAGTTACCAACTGGGGAAAGAGTTTAATGTGGAATTCGAACCATAGGTCGTTCCTGGCAACTGCTCACATGGTTGAGAGGCGGAGATTAGATTAAAGGCAGACAGAAAACCTCCGAAGATATACTTGGATTCGATCTCATGATCTCTCTGTTTATAGCCTCTACTACTAGACCACCAGGCCCGACAGTCGAAGAACAGAAAGAATTTCATGTTCTATTTATACAAATCTGTGGAAGGAAATCATTCAACTGATGAGTATTTGATTTTTGATGTGATTTAGTTCGGTGTAAGCACCGTGCAAAGTTTATAATTTAAGCAGAAATCAGTCGTGAGTATAGTATAAACCATACTTGTGGCCTGTTTCTGTTTAAATTATAAACCTTATAACTGTACAAGAGCATGGTTTTCAATGTGTCGACTTTCGACAAGATATCGATAAGTCTCATGTTTAGTCACGCGTCGACAACTTGTGTACCTGGATTGATGAGGTTTTTGATTTTCTTTTCTGGCAGTCAGATAATGCTGAAGGTGGTTTGCATGACGGTGGTAATTAGGTCAGCATGAGACAGGAAAGAAGATTTTATTTTTATTTATTTTATTTATTGCTTATTTAAATGACTGTTACCTAGTATTTTTAAACATGCCGCATATTTTACAATTTTCATCGTGTAATAACCTAAACTGTTCCACTCTAGGGAGAAATATTGTTTTCAGCTTTAAAAAAGTCGAAGTAATAATAACGAGTTACAAAGAAAATCATGCGAAATATAAGCTGCAGGTTACTTAAACGAAACGGAGAGTGTTCGACGAAAATATTATTAATTTAGAAGATAATAACAGACAGATATGAGACGACAGATAAGATGGTTGTCCGCCAATGTCATTGACCACCAGAGAAAGAGTCAGAATTGCATCGACCCTTTGCCTTTCGATTTGGCATTACACGTTTTATGTGTGACTGAACTGTGTATTAAGGTTAACATCCTAAATTATTTACATTTTTAAGTGACCTTTAGGTAACAAAAGCCAGTCAACTCTGAAAGTCATGAAGTGTGGCGAATGCTCTTTATGAATTACATTGTAAAAGAGAGCATTAGGCAACAATACCCGGTCGCCGTTTACAGGTTATTACGAAATAAATTTTAAACACTGTTATTATAGTAGCTATTACTGACAGTTATTAGTGGGGCTTGCCAGGAAGGCACATCTCTGAATACTGTCATCGAGTTATGCATTTATGACCAGCTTCTTTATTCCTATGTTTCTGCGTAGCTGTATTTGTATGCATTTCTAATTTTATTCTACATATTTTTATACCTTTGTAGCCACATCTGTGATACGTGCTACCTTGTACAGAAAATACAGGACAATTTACGGGAAAAGGACGTTGCCGCAAGTTGTGACTAACTACTGTCAGGGAGTTGAAAACTATATTCGGGAGAATGACTCCCACGTGGATTGCGTAATTTTTCGTAAGTCACCATGTAAATCAAATGAAAGATATCAATTTTTTATTTGTGCAAATCAAACTCTTTTTTCTTAAAAATTAACATACTTTTGTTCATTAGAAAACCCGTAGGTCACTGTGTGCGATATTTATGTATAGAGAAAATACGTATGGTCCTAGTTCTCATATTTGAGGTATACGTGTCGATGTATGTCTTTGTCTCTCTCTCTTTCTGTACTTCGCCCTTCACCTTCCATTCTTACGTAATAAATGTTTCATAATATTTCTGTAATGTGTCGAAAAATCGTAAATTTTCAACATTTCAGATCGAAACGGCCAGTATCAAATGGTTTTATTAAATTTATGAAGATATTTGTAGTTGCCTGCAGTGAGCTTTCAATCACTTTCATTACTTTCTTTTGTACTATCTTTCACTAACAACATTTTAAAACCAGACACCTTGGCTTCGTTTACTAAACAGCGCAAACACAGTTGATCGTAGCTACTGCAGTGTTTTTTGTTCTTTAATTGTAGCTGAAGGTGGGACTAAGCATCTTCAGTATTCAAACGTCCTATGGAAATTAAACAGTGCCCCACTTAGAGGATATCGTCAGTTACAATATTTTAAGTTCTCGGTATACATCGCAGGTGAATTGGAGGTGCAGTGAGATATTGCGATTCGAATAGCCTGATCAGTGGAAACTCTCAAACACGAATTCGATTCTTCCTAGGTCTCAGCAGGGCTCTCCCTTTTTTCCTTCCTTCCTTTTTTTCCGATAAAGCGTTTCATTCCGGTGGCTCAATTCACCTCGCAAATAACGTCCTTTTTATATAACGGCTGGCTCATCCGAATTTGTGAGCGTGCTAGCTCCTCTCCTATTTTTCTTTCCTTTTACTGCGAGCGTCATTTTCGGAATATCCCCACTCCCGGCAACTTGTCCGGCATTATGCTAAACCCCGTATCCGCGGGAGACAGCGCCCAACCGCGATGCGAGTTATGTCGTCCAGCGGCGTAAAATCAAATGACAGGTAGCGGCGAAGAAGGCGTTTAATTCCGGAGGGAAGCGAAGGAGAGCCAAGCCGAGGGAAGGCGAGAGAAGGCGAGGCAAGGAAGCCGCCCCTACCTCTAATAAGACGCCAGCGCCGGCGCTCGCTCATCCCCAATGCAGACTTTCATGTAGCAGAACAACCTAGCCCGTAATCTTCTTAGCTGCCTCACCACATCAAATATTCACTCACTAAAACCTCCGAGCACGGTGCCAAAACTTGGACTCAACTTTTTGATGTATTATGCCTCGTGGGAGGGTCATATGTTTTCGTTCCCAGTGCCTTATCTCGTTTGCATATCAGGTTTGTTCATATTTTATACACAGTCTCGCGTTTGAGCCGGTGAATCCTGAGCAGAATGAGAAGAGGCCGGCGCCCATCGTGCAGCGGAGGAACCGATCGATGGAGAAGAGAGAAAGAAAATGGAAAGACTCTGAATACCTCCAGAAACGGCAAACACGGGGGCCGACGTAGGGATCCGGTGACCGAGGTAACTGAACGTCTCTGGCTATTCTTACAGTCGCGCACCTCGGAACCTCAGTGCGAACATTCTCGAATGCAGATTGCTGATGATTTGTATATGCATCAATTACAAGCTTGTTAATTACTTTTATGTCTGCAAAGCTAATGTCCAAGACTATCATGAGGACATCGGAACAATTCGTCGTTATTAAATTAAGGTACTGGTTACAGTTATGGAAAATTTTTTATTGCTTTAACGGGTAAACGTATAGTCATAGACATAGTCTTTCGAAATACGGTTATGTGGAATTGGTTCCACTTGCCGTTAAAATTGACATTCGGGTAATTTTTAGGCACCAGAAAAAAGTGGAATTCTGACGTTAACAGTACAATATGTCAATTTAATCTTCACTCTTTTGACGCTTTTGATGTTATAACAAAATAGAGATTACCTGAAACTCTTCTTTTTAGATGAATTCATTACGCCAACTACCTCATGAAATCCACCTTTGAGATATCATGATCACGATTTGCACCTGGCGTAATACAGCAACCGCGACATCAGAAATGAATTTTTGTAACAATCTGCTTTGAAAACGATGTAACTGATCCTCATACGTAGTTGTTTAATACATCAACCACTGTATAATGTTTTTGTCATGAAGCACATAAGAATCTACATCAATTTCCAATCTTTTCCACTTATGCTGTAATGACTTCAGTATCGGCAGTATTTATTTATCACTTTTTCTTTATTATTTTGTATTTATTTCTTTCTATTTGTACGATTCGATAGTACAAGGTGTTTAAAAAGGAATGTCACATATTCGTATATGAGGTACTATTGGTCAAAACTAGAAGAAGAATGTCTACTACATTACGTCAGGAAAACAATACGTGTTGAGACACGTGCCAGACGGCACTTATGAGAAACGACAGCCATTAAGGGAAGCACTGGTCGAGAAGGGAGTGAGACAGCGTTGTTGCCTAGCCCCGATGTTATTCAATTTGTGCATTGAGCAAGCAGCCAAAGAAACCACAGAAAAAATTTGGAGAATGAATTAAAGTTCAGTGAGAAAAATAAAAACTTTGAGGTTTGCCGATGTTATTGTAATTCTGTCAGAGACAGCAAAGGACTCGGAAAAGCAGTTGAACGATGGTTGGTGTCTTGAAAAGAGACTATAAGATGGACATCAACAAAAGAAAAATTATGGTATAGATTGTGGTCGAATTAAATCAGTTGCTGCTGAGGGAATTCTTAGGAAACGAGGAACTTAAAATAGTAGATGTGTTTTGCCATCTCGACAGCAAAGTAATTGATGATGTCCGAAGCAGTGAGATATAAAATGTAGATGGCTGATGGCAAGAAAAGCCTTGCTCAAGAAGAGAAATTTGTTAGCATCGAATATAGATTTAAGTGTTAGGAAGTCTTTTCTGACAGTATTTGTCTGGAGTGTAGCCTTGTATGGAAGTCAAATGTGGACAATAAACAGTTTCGACAAGGAGAGAATCAAAGCTTTTGAAATGTTGTGTTACAGAAGAATACTGAAGAGTAGATTGGTAAATCATGTAACCAATGAAGAGGTACTGAACAGAATTAGGGAGAAAACAAATTTATGACAACTTCATTCTGAGAAATCAAGGGATTATCTGGACGGAAGTCAGGGGGGGGGGGGGGGGCGAGGGAAAAGAGGGGAGGGGTTAATAATTAAAAGAGCGAGACCAAGAGATGAATACAGTAAGCAGATTCAAGAGGATATAGATTGCAGTAGTTATTTGGAGCTGAAGAGGTTTGCACAGGATAGAGTAGCGACGAAAGCTACATCAAACCAGTCATCTGACTGAAGACCAGAACCACAACATGTGCCCATCTATCCTCTCATCCTCATCTGTTTGTTCCGTAGAAGTATACACTACAGACCGTGGTGTATGTGATTACCATGGATATTGACACATCCTTCAGCCCTTCTTCTCACTGAATCACGCACTTTTTTAAATACATTGCCCAACTCATCGACAATCTTCAGGCGTTACAGTAGTGTCTGAATACTGCTTTTGACACTATCTGAATGGAGCCAAATGTATTTGAGAGAGTGCGTAATTCACTTCGAGGAATGGATGAAGGTGTGTCAGCATGCGTGGTAACCACATGCTGCACACCTATTGTATCTACTTCTGCGTAATGGACGGATGGGAACCAGAGGACAGATTGGCTCAAATCTCAACAGGTATTGGTTTCTGGATGTATCATTAGAGGAATTTTTTTTCTAGTCTTGACTAGTACTACTGTTGTGTCATACTCCTTTCTGTCCCCTGAATCCATTTCGGTCACTTTCTTCCTGTGCACCTTCTGTATGTCGGTTTGTATTCAGCTATATTTTTGGGTATTCTTTCTGTCCCATTCTCATTAACTATCCAAACCATAAGAGTTGTCTACGTTCTATTTCATCCATTATGGTATCTTTTGTGTGTGTTATTTCCCGCACATCTTAATTATTTCTATGTTCCATACGAGAGATCTTTTATGCTCCGCCATTGTCCAGCACTCAGTACTGGCTTTATATATATTAAGTTTCGTTTCTAATTAGATTTTTGTTGACAACAAAAGTGAGTTCTGTTTTGATATTGCTCTCCTTCCTGAGCTAAATCTGTGTGTCACGTCCTCTTCACATATTCCTTCTTCCATAATTATATTCCCTGAAACAACTTTCACAATTTCGGAGGATTACCTTGCCTGATATTTAAAGATCTACAGATTGCGTCCCCGTGGCTAAGTATTCTTTTTTTTTTTTAATGTTCAACTTCAGTCCCCATTTGCTGTATTCTACTATTAATTTTCTTCTTCTTCGTCCGTCGCAACCCCCACCTTGTCATCTGCGCCTTCTAACTGAATTCCAATTCTAGTAAATTTACTTTCGTAGTTCTGCAAGGCGATTTATAGATACATTCTGAATAATGTTGGAGATAAACAACAGCCTTATTTCACCCCTTAATTTATTTTAAACGTTTTAGAGATAATATATCCTACCGTTTTTCTTCCGTCCACATCTTTAAATATGTCATATGTATATACCTGGTACATATAACAGATCAATGCCATATAGTTCCACAGTGCCGAAGAGCTTGGTTAGTGGGGTTTTGTCATATGCGTTTCGAGATCTGTAAATAACAAATGAAGACCACATGGGAAGAAAGGCTTAAGTCCACTTTACAGCTATTCCAAGAGAACAGTTTCAAAATTCTAAATGTTCCAGTTTCCATGTTTATTGCACTACCCTTTTATAATTTACATAGTGCACTGAACGATCATTCTTTAGTATCCCTGAAAAGTATTGAAATATTTGTAATAATTGGTTCCTGGCTGAATGTCTGTTTTTAATTTTCTTAGTATAACCCCCAAATCAGATTGTGAAAGTCACACCCTAATGTGATATTAGGATAATATTTCATGCCACTCCTGTGACAAAATTCTATTCATCTGTGTGTCGAATCATCTGTCGTACGGGGGCGTTCATGGCTAACTGGGTTTTAGGAGTAATGTTGTTTATTAATATTCTAATTCTATTCTGAATGAACCTGAGTAATTATAGTGATTAATAAGTCAGTGTCATACTTCATTGTCTAAACTTTTATATCCTTATTAAATTACCCTGTATATAACTTCCAATAATCATTCAATCAATGGTTACAGCACAGACAATAAAAATAGTTAATGGAAAAATAGTTAATGGAAGTTTAGTTTTTAAGCATATATCACTCTTTTATGTACCTCAGTGTCCATGTTTTATCTTTCACCTATACAAAACACACAATACAAAATGAGCTTATAAACCAATAAATTCGCTCCAGGAAAGGGATGTTTGTAAAGTACCCTTCCACCTTTGCGTCACAGAAAACCTCCAGTTCCTGCAGATCACGATACATTTCTGAAGCAGTGGGTAACAGTCCAGAAACATTGGACATGTAATCTCCTATTACCGTCGTATCTCAATAGGTTTATTATTATAAAAAAGGAAGTGCTATTTCAGGAAATGATATGTTCTAGTTTAATTAAATTATCCGTGGCTAAATCCTCTAATAATTTAGCTTCGTAACAGGATGATGGGAACAAAAACTCTCCTTCGTCAAGTTCTGGTTCCACTACCTCTTCCAGCAGGAACAGTGATGACTGATGTGACGCAAGGTCAATTGTAAGTGTCACGATGTGAGATAAACCTTGGATGATGACTTTTCACCTTCGTCTCCCTAACAATTCGAGATGGAAATAGGCATTTTGGTCGGTATATTGGTTTCAAGAAACCAATCCACTCGCTTATCAGTGAGCCATCAACTTCATCTGTGTTAAAAGGATTGCCTTTCGCACGCACATATTTAATTACGTCCATCCAGTCCTTCGGAAGCTCAGCTTTTGTTTAACGTCTGATGAGGTCCATGTTTCTGTCACTTTCCAAATATGAAAGTCTAAATGGGAATGTCACGCGAATTAATTCAAATTATTTTGCATGACTGACAAGACAGTGGATGAACGTGGAAAGGGTATAGCTTGTCTTGACCCCCACATGAGTCAAACAGGATTCCCAAACCTTCAGCCTCTGAATCCAGAATCGTAGTAAAGATACAGGAAACCAACTACTTTGTTTGAACCCTCCCTCCCAGTTCTGTTACAATAAACATTAAATACTGCATTAGTGTCTTAGAGTATATATATAGCCCTAGTAATAGACGATATGGGTGCTAATGTTTGGACACGGAAGATTCCGTTAGAAATCCATGCATGGCGATTCAATGTTTGTAAATTTTCTGCATGTCTGTCCCGATTGTCTTTTACACTAATAGAACGCATCAGCTTCTCGACAGTGTAGTACATATTCAGTTTTTTCTCTCTTAATATTATTTTCAGTGTCTAATCTTTCCTTTATATCTGCTGAATGTAGAGTTGTGCCTCTAGAGTTTGTAAAGGAACAGAACACTTATTGCAAGTACTGTATGTATCACTTCGAGGGAAACCGAACCAGATATTAAATTTTGTATTAAATATCTTACAAATGGTTTAATATGACGCTGAACAAGTAGGCTGTGTCTCTTGAAATATCTTAAAATTCCGTTTCTGTGTTTTATTTATAGTATAGTAAGTGGACCTCGCTTTAAATAACATGACGTGAGGGCAGCTGTTTTGCTCTGTTTCTGCTGAAAGTTTATGGGCTTGCTTTCTGTGTTTCCCTCGTGTGTTAACTGGCGACATGTCTTCATTTCTTAAGGAATTCCTAACAGTTTCTAATATTTTCTTTGAAATCCCGTGCCGAGGTATAAAGGCCTTTTGACAAACAGTCTCATACTGTTAGCTCTCATTATTTTTATAGAATCAGTAGAAGTCAGTTCTGTCAGCTGACAACTTTGCTCACTCCAGTCCTTTAGCAAACTAAAATTAGATAACAGTTTACAGTTTTCTGAATCAGTCAGCATACCAGTACAATTCTTCTTGCAGCTGACATTGTTCTTAGTTTTTTGTGTATGTAAGAGGTGTTTTTTTCTAGACTTACCACTGTTGCTTGACTTTGGATATTTCATTATCAATTAAAACACAGACTGCAAGTGAATCTTACACGAAATTCAATTCTACTACACCGCAAAGCAAAGAAACTTATTTCAAGTCTGCTTCGTGTTAGCAGAAATCACGAACTTTGACAATACAAAAGAAAAATCAACATTGCCACTGCACTGAATAATGTAAACAATAGAAATTTCATAAAAGTTCACAAAAAATCAATGCAGCTTAGAAATCCAACCCTGCAGGATTTCACTCTCCCTGTCTGTGTTTCGGATGGACTTGATCCGTTTTCTCAGTGTATACAATATTTTTATCTGGCTATAAATCTGAGAACAAAAACCACTACTTTCAACTAAGCTGACCCAACAGAAAGTACGTTTGTGAAACTAACATAGTTGTGCTAATAACTCATTTTCGTGAAATTCGAAATTAACACCTTTTTTCCGGTTAGTCTTCCAATTCGATTTTCTGAAGGATTTGGCTCGAACTGTCACATGATACGTATGGTAATAAGCAATGCTGACAGTAATTTTATCAATCTTTGGTATTTAAAATAATGGTTGGTGGGTGGAAAATTGTGTAGAAACTGATTCATTCATCTGTGTATTCCTACCTCTATATTCATGAGTCATCAGCCGACAAAACTGTAATTTGAAGCGTGCAAGTTATGAAAATGGCCAACAGTTCCTATCTAAAAAGTTTAGTAGGAGCAGTGTAATGAACAATGGTAATTAAGCTCCAACGGAGCATAACGTAGGCTACTATAAACTAGAGGGGAATAATGTATCCATTTCCTCTGTCGCAGGAAATTCTTCGAGTCAATCGTCATTAAGAAAAGCAGCAAGCCTAACTCCGAGGTGAGCAACAGCTGCGTGGCAGAACGATTTGCTCAGACAACAACTGTTTACCATAAACTTCGTTGTCCTGCCAACCTCAGTTGCGTGTAGTGTAATGATAAATTGCATAGTAGATCCTTCTATGCACAACTGAATAAAACAAAATATAATATGGCGAAAACGTGTGTTCATATTCGTAGTGCTGTACTAGAGTGTGTATGGTTATGGTTAGGTGGTTCTTATTCTATGACTGAACACAACTGTGTAAGCTGTAATGAAATTGTTTAATATTGCAATTTTGTCACGGAAATACACGCTTTTACACAGTTTACGATGTGACAATGTTATGACAGTTGACAAAATGACGCATCTCGGCCTCTGAAAGTGAACTAATCCTAAACACAACAGTATTAAATTGTAACTCTCAGAAAGTTAAATAATCCTAAACAAATAATTTTACATTTTAACTAGAAGCTTTCTTACAAAATTATTCTTACGATTACGTTGTTATGTTGGCCAGTACTAAGATAAATCATCCGATTCCGGTTCAAAGTTTTTTACTATTTTAGGATGACAATCAAGTCCACGGAGGATGGTTAGTTTTGTGACAAGTCGAGCAAAAGATCACCCAAAGTCGCTCGAGTTTATAGTAGACGCAAACTGGTGAACCAACAAGTTTACGCCTCTGCTCGTGGTATTTGCCTTAGCTGCGATGAGTTGTCGTCTGCATGTCTGCTCTCACCCACTAAAATTCCTATAAAATCTAATTAAGCCTTTGCTGACTTTTCCAGCAGAAACTCTACCTATGTTTCTCAATATGCGAGAAAAGGTATACTCATCCCTAGTCTCAGACTATGACGATATACATGCGCATCGTTGAAGCATCGTGCATATTATAGTGCCCTCTCAGTTCTCGTAAGAACAATTAACTAACTGGCTGGTTCGTTTCTCCACAGTTGGAGCTCAACGATGCTCAGCTAATTCCTAGCTGGACATCAGCCGCTGTGGACGCAGTGTTCACACAAATTTCTCCTCTGCGTCGTACAGAGCGTTATGCGCTCCGTTTTGCACTTGACGCTCGTTCAGAGAAGAGTCCAAGAAAATTTCGCTCTCGTCTTTCTCGTAGCCAAACTCTCTCCCCACCTGGGTTCTTTCGTTCTCCACGTCATGGCTTTTTTCGACCAATAGGAGCGTCCTTCTTATTTTGGGGAAACTCTCTCTACCAATCGCAAGGGTCCTACCATCGAACTGCTTCGAAATATCGGCAATTTACTCCTTCCTAGTGCGTTTCCGCCAATCGGATATTTTGCGTCTATTCCAGACGCCTAAAGAATTACATGTGTCTATCATGTGTCTACCAGTTGCAGTTCACATGATCGAATAGGTCTCTGGTTTTGTTCGTATCCCATTGGAATTCTGAAACGTAGTTTTCTAAAGCTTCTTTCTGTCCTACTTCTGGCAGTCCGATCGCTGACACGCCGTGCGACGCGCCCCCTTAACAGCTTTCTGTAGTGCCTCCCGTGGTGCGGCCCCTGCGTCTGCCCATGCTGGCTTCCTCACAAAACGTTTCCTCTCGCTGCTTGTTTCACCTTCTGCTCATTGACATGCATTATATAGGAGTGGTGTGTTAATACCATCGATTGAGTGTCATCCATTTTATATTACATACCTATAGGCAAATCTGCTCCTTACCACCAAAGTAAGTTAGGTGTCATATTCACCTTCCTGTTATGATGTATAAAACTCTTATGTAAGGTCCGAAATTGACCGTCATTAATTCTGCCACCTTACATGTCCTCTTTTGAAGGACATCATCTTTACGCTAGTGATTGTTATAAGTCTTTATTACACTACTGCAATTTTGGCCTTAGGCTGCTGCTGCTGCTGCTGCTGCTGAAAAATACAGAATGTTTTGTAACATTTGTTTTACAGATTCATTATGTATCTCGACGATGTGCCGATTAACAAGACATTTTAGCTATTTAGCCATGTTACTTACATATTATAGCTTTAAGTCATGACAATGTAATGCAAACTGACACATTTGTATGTCTTTTTTCCTTTTTTTCTTTTATGAATTTTCCCTTTATACAAAGGGGTTGGCAGCGAGGTTGAAATGCCCCTCTTCAGCCAACAGAAGAAAACATATAGCTAACATGGAGACATAGAAACAGAAATACATGAATTTTAAAAACAGAAGACACATACAAGAATAAAATTGAAGGCATTCGTTGGAAGGCTCTGGGTTCATAAACAAAGTCCACAGTGCACACAAACGAAGGTAATCAGTTTTACTCTCGAATGAAGGAGCATACCGAAGATAATACTGACGCACAGAAATGAAGAAAACACCATTACACTAAACACTGGTGACGATCTTTGGCACAGAAAACACTGAACACACGTAATAAGAGGGGGGGGGGTCTGCCACTGGGTGTAGGGGACTGGTGGGGGGGAGGGAATGAGTGGGGGGGGGAGAAGGCAGTAGGAGAAAATAATGAAGTGGGGAGGGGAGAGGGTAGAGTTAGGTGTGGAAACCTGGGGAGGGGGTCAGAGGAAGTGGCAAAAAGGTAGAGGGAAGGGGGAGGAAGAAAGGATGGTGAGAAAGAAGAAAGAGGGAGCCCTGGAGGAAAGGGGGAAGGGGGAGAGGAAGGGGAGGATTAGATCTGTTAGGAGGGGTAAATGTAAGGAACGAGGACATCAGCAGAGAGGGGTAGTTGGCTGATGCCACCTTGGGCAAGGATATGGAGAGTGTGAAGATGGAGAGCAGGTGTGATGCAATGGTACAGGTGCGGCAGTGGGTTGGGGTGGGAGAGGATGGGAGAGACAAATGGGTGGGGAGGATCAAGCTTGCAGGAGGTATAAAGGATCCGTATCCATTTAAGGAAAAGGAGGAGGTGTGCAAAGGAAATCAAGATGTACAGGATTCATGTGGGGAATGGGAGATGGATGTGATAGGCGAGGTGGAGCACATGGCGTTCAAGGATTTGAAGGAAACTGTAGTAGGTTGGAGGGGCAGAAATCCTGGTGGTGCAGACATAACAAAGGATAGGTCAGATGAGGGATTTATAAGTGTGGAAGATGGTGGAGGGGTCAGACCCCATGTACGGCCAGACAGAAGTCTAAGGAGGCAGAGTCAGGTATGTGGCTTGGCTTGGACTGTTCGAAGATTGGGTGTCCAGGAAAGGTGGCAGTCGAGGGTGACACTAAGGGGTAAGGTTAATGGGGCGGCCATATATGGTAAGTCCAGAATATGAAGAAGTCCAGGAAGGCGGCTGGTGTTGCTGCGGTGGTGGTAGTGGTGGTGGTGGTGGTGGCAGTGAGCGGCGGCCCGGCCCCACCCTCCACCCTGCAGCTGGTGGTGGTGGGGTCTCATAGGAGGTCAGCGCAGTGGTAGCTGCTGAGTGGTGAAGAACTCGTCACCGAGGCTGGTGCCCGGTGCACAGAAGGCAGCGACTCTGGCAAGGTTGCAGGTGATCCTGCTGCTAGCTGCGATGACTGCTGGCTGCGATGACTGCTGTGATGCTGCTGCAGCTGCGACCACGGCTATCCCTAGTGCCTCGACAATTGCCAGTTGATAACTCTCGAACTGGCGATCACATACGAGTGCCGCCGAAGATGTTTGTATATCTTTTTTATTTTTTTTTATTTACTTCAGTTCCCCATCCCAAGCAGGGAGGCAGCAGCATATGCGCTTCTCTTCAGCCAAAACACAATAATGATGCAACAGAAGACATTGAAAATTACAAAGGAGAAAATATGGTGGACAAAAATATAAAAAAGGGGGAAAATAACGGAAAAGAGCCAAAAACGGGGGCGAAAGTAAAATGGAGATAAAAACATTAAAAAAAAGTATTTTGCACAAAAAACCTCACAGTGAGACAGTTAAAAGATCACAAGACAAAGAATGGCTGCAGCATAAAAGTATAGATGGACGGCGTAGCACATAACGATCACTGACAGTAACACTATATACATGTCCAATACACAATTAAAATCACAGCTCTTGATGCACAGAACAGCACCAAACACAACAATGACATAGCACATTGATGATGATGAGCAAAACACAGGATCTGCCAGGGGTATGGAGATGAGGGAGATGGGAAGAAGGGAGGGAGGGGTAGAGAGAGGGAGAGATGGGCGGTGGCCACGCCGAAGATGGCCAGGGAGGGAAAGATGTGGGAGGCAATGAAGCGAGGATGGGGTGCGCAGACTCAGAGGGGGGGGGGAGGAAGAAAATCCTCTCTGGGATAAGGAGGGGAGAGGAAAAGTGGGGCCCTGGGGAGAGGGGGAACAAGGCCAGGTTACAGTTGGAAGGAAGGGTAGATATCATGGCAAAGTTCAACATCTGGGAGGGAGAGGTGCTGGAAATTGCCCTGATAAAGGAGTTGGAGGGTTTGGAGGTGGAGAGAGGGAGGGATACAGTGATAGAGGCGCAGCAATAGGCGGGGGTTGGAGAGGAAGGAGTAAACCAGGGTGGGGGGTCATCAAGCCTGAGGACAATGTAAAGGATGCAGAGATGTTGGAGGAAAAGGAGGAGATGGGGGAAGGGGATGAGGTTTTACAAGAGGCGTGTGGGGGAAGGAAGACGGATACAGAGGGCAAGGCGGAGCATATGTCACTCGAGGATTTGGAGAGTCTTGTAAAAGTGGTTGGGTGCGGAAATCCAGGCTACTCTGGCATAACAGAGGATAAGACAGATGAGGGTTTTTTAGGTGTGGAGGATGGTGGAAGGATATAATCACCATGTCCACTCATACAGTTATATGTCTATTTTTTTTTTCCTTTATTGAGTTCGATTCCCCCCAAAGGAGGCAGGCTGGCAGCAGCTTACTATGCCGTGCTTTAGCATACAGACATACAAGAAGATAATAAACAATAAAAGCAGGCGAAAGAAACTGTGACCCAAATTGTAAAATGGCGGAAAATTGTGAAAGGTAAAACATTGGACAAAGAGGCGATGCTAATAAAATACACAGGTAGCAGACAGGTAAAATAGTAGACAGACTATTAAAAAAATACGAGGCGGCAGTTTGGTTTCTGTTCGAAACAGATATAAACATCACACCCAGCGACAGTATGATTTCTGTCTGCAACACTTCGGAAAAGACGCACAACACAGAACACTCACTTAAACACGGCACTAAAAAGTTGGCACAAAGATACCACACCACAGCCAATGGCAGATTGGGGGGGGGGGGAGGCTGGCTGGACAGAGGAGGGGTAATAGAAAAAGGTGGAAGGAGAGGAAAAACGAAGTGGGGGGGAGGAGAGGAAAACGAAGTGGGGGGAGTGCACTCATAAAAGGGGGGCGGCAGGGCAGACGTGAGAGGGAGTGGGGAAAGGCAGAGGAGGGGAATATAAAAGGACTCAAGGGAGAGAAGGGATGCAGAGAGAGGTTAGGCGGGGAGAAAACAGGATGGAAGGAGAAAGAGGGAGCCAAGGAAAAGGACACAGAAAGGGAGGGGGAGGTGAGGATCACAGTTGATAGGAGGTATAAATGGAGGGAGAGAGGGCATCCTCCAGGAGGGGGAGTCAATGGAAGCCACCTTGGGAAAGGAGATGAAGTATGTTGAGGTGGAGGTTAGGGGGGGGGGGGACAATGGTGAAGGCGCAGCAGATGGCAGTGGTTGGAGAGGAGAGAAGCAACCAGGGAATGAGGAAGATCAAGGAAGTGGGATGTGTAGATGACATGGATATGTTTGAGGAATAGGAGCAGATGGGGGAAAGGAATCAGGTCATAGAGGATCTGCATAGGGGATGGGAGGCATATACGGAAGGAGAGGCAGACTGCATGGTGCTCAAGGATCTGGAGGGACTTATAGAATTTGGGGGATGACAGATATCCAGACAGGCCTGGCATAACAGAGGATGGGATGGATTAAGGATTTGTAGATGTGGAGGATGGTAGAGGGGTTCAACCCCCATGTCCTGCCAGAGAGGAGTTTGAGGAGTAGGAGGTGGTTTTGGGCTTTGGATTGGATAGAGCAGAGATGAGGGGGCAGCAGCCCCTCCAGCAGGTGATGAAACCGGTCCGGTGAATCCCTTTGGGCAGCGGTTGAATGACGACGGCAAGAAGGGGCAGCCCAGTAGCAGCAGCGGCAAACAGGTAGGCTGGCAGGCAAGCGGGCGCACAGACAGACAGATGGATAGACTCATGGACTGCTACAGTGGTAGGCAGCGGCGAGCAACGGGCGGTGGCTATGGCGGAAGAGCAACTAGGGTTGGCAGGCAGGCAGACAGACAGACAGACGAACAGGAAGACAGCAACAGCAACAGGCGCTTCTAAAACGGAAATTTCACCATGAGGGTAGACCATACTCTGCAATTTGTCATCTTCGAAGGAGGAGATCCAACCCCCTAGATGTAGGGTTGTATATATTTTATTTTCTTTATTGTATTTCAATTCCCCATTGGGGTGGGCTGCCAGCAGCATATGCGCTGCACTTTCGCCGAAAGACATAGAACATGAAATAGAAGACATTAAAAAATAACATAAAGGAGAAAATATGGTGTACTTAGATATAAAAAAGGAGGGAACATTATGGAAGACAATAAACAAAAAGGGCCGACAGTAAAATGGCGATAAAAACCGTAAAAAAAGTAACGCACGCAAAAAACAACACACTTGGACAATTAAAAGAACTCATGGCAAAGTATGACCAGAACATAAAAGTATTGATGGATGGTGTAGCACATAACAATCACTGACAGTAGCACTATGTACAAGCCCAACACATAATTAAAATCACAGCTCCCAATGCACAGGAGAACAGCACCAAACACAACACATGTAGCACACTGATGACGATGGGCAAAACGGTGGATGTGCCAGGTGCAAGGAGATGAGGGAGAAGGGAAGAAGGGAGGGAGGAGAAGAGATGGGGAGAGATGGGCTGGGGGTGCGCCGAAGAGGGCTGGTTAGCGAAAGACATGGGAGGGAAAGAGGTAAGGATGGGGTGCAGGGACTCAGGGGGGAGGAGGAAAATCCGCTCTGGGAGAAGGAGAGGAGAATAAAAGGGCGACGCAGGGGAGCAGGGCAACAAGGCCATGTTACAGTTGGAAGAAAGGGTATATGTCGCAGCGAAGTTCAACATCCGGGAGAGGGAGGTGCTGGAAATTGCCCTGATGAAGGAGGTGGAGGGTGTGGAGGTAGAGAGAGGGAGGGATACAGTGATAGAGGTGCAGCAATGGGTGGGGGTGGAGAGGAAGGAGGAAAACAAGGGGTGTGGGGGATCAAGGCTGTGGACAGTGTAAAGGATGCGGAGATGTTGGAGGAAAAGGAGGAGGTGGGGGAAGGGTATGAGGACATACAGGAGCCATGTGGGGGAAGACAGGAGTTTCAGGAGGTGGAGGCGGGAATTGGCTTTCTGCTGGATGTTCAGGAGGTGAGGGGTCCAGGTGATGTGACGGACGAGGGTGAGGCCAAGCTATCGCAGAGTGAGGGTGAGCTGGATGGGATAACCATAAAGGGTGAGGTAGAAATCATGGTGAAGGAAGGAATGGGTGGTGTGGCCTATGATGATTGTTTAGGTTTTGGAGAGGCTGAGATGAGGAAACCACCACCCTCCCTCCACTCAATCATTCCCCCATTTCCTCCCATGCTGTGTATCCCCACATCTACACCCTTCCTCCAGCCTCCTCACCCACTGCAGCTCCCAACCCTGCCCACAGCCTCACATACACCTCCACTGCCATATCTGCTGCAATCCCTCAGGTGGCTGGCTTCCCCTCTCTGACCCCTCCATCAATTCACAGTCTGCATCCCCCGCACACATCATACCATGATGGGCCACCATCACCACCACTGAACCAATTGCTTCTCCTGGCACCTCCACCATGCCAACGGGATCTGCCATCTGGCACCTCCCCATCTCCCCTTCCTCTCAGCCTACAGTCTGCAAAAAAACCCAAAAGAGCGTCATTGCTGACTCTGCTCCCGCCACTTCCCACAAAAAGTCACCACATCATCCCCCTCCTCCCATCTTCTCCATGGACACCACCCCCCTCCAGCCACACATACCCCAGCCCCCACTCTCCACACCTTTGTCCTGTCAATCCCAGACTTTCAGTT
This sequence comes from Schistocerca cancellata, assembly GCF_023864275.1. NCBI lineage: Eukaryota > Metazoa > Arthropoda > Insecta > Orthoptera > Acrididae > Schistocerca > Schistocerca cancellata. The sequence goes on from NC_064629.1 coordinate 926,370,844, forward strand.
CATTGATGTCTGTACCCTCACCATAGAGATACGAAAGTATCTCTCTGGTGCTCTCATCTCCCAGCTGATTGCTTGCAGGAACTCAGTCCTTATCAAGTCCCCGTCCCCCTTCATTCCACATGGACCTCCTCTATAAACTACCATGTGTTATCTTTTTGACCCATGCATCCCTGACACCCTTCCTCTGCTCTTCCTTTCCTCGTCAGCACCAGCACCTGCCTCCCCACCGCCACCCTACCTACACTGCCGTGATCATCAAGCTCAGCCCAGTGATCAGGAAGGATGAGGTGTTGGTGGAACTGAACTCACATCCGGAACTGGAAATCCGCTCTGCCCACAGTATCCACTATGTCTCCAGTCCCATCTACCTGATATGGGTCTTTTTATAGCCCACCCCATCCATTAACCATCTCCTCACCCAGGGTTCCCTGATTTACCACCGTCGCCACTGCAACTATCACCTGACCCCCAACTGCAAAAACTCAACCACCTGTTCTCATTGTAAGGCCTCCCACTTTCTTAATAACTGCCCGAACCTCATTGCACCTCATTTCTGTAACACCTGCAATGGCCCCCGTCCCACTTACTCCCACAAGGGTAGAGCTAAACCCCTTCCCACCATCCTCAAGCTTACAGTCCTTACAGTGATCCCCACATCCACCCCAACAATTCCTTCCATCCACCCCCCACAGCTGAGGACATCATCTTGTCTTTTGTGGACAGGTTCTCTGCCAACTGGGCTACCCAGGTGCGACTCATGACCCGTCCTCATAGCTTTGATTCTGCCAGTACTTTGTCTCCTAGCTTCCGACTTGCAGGGTTAGCACTCCTTTGGAAGATAGGAGTCGAGGTACTGTGGACGTGAAGCTTTGAGGATGGGTCTTGAGTCGTGCTTGGATTGCTCGGTTGGCGGAGCATTTGCCTGTGAAAGGCAAATGTCGCAAGCTCGATTCTTGATCTGGCGCACGGTTTTAGTCTGCCAGGAAGTTCCAAGTAATACCCTTCTCTTATATCTTCATAATGAGTTTTCTGCGGACACTCCAGTGCCCCAAGATGACAACAGCCATGTTCACAGGCTGCACACATACATTCCTGGTTTGATGAACTCTCAGACATCCTGTCCGCTTTGAGATGACCCACTAACTCCTTCGGTCATAATATGAAGTGCCTGGGACTATTTCTAACAGTGACTGAAACGTGGTGCCCAAGATCCCCGCAGTTTGTTAGTTTTACAGGATCGGATCATCAGTGAGTGACTTCAGCTGGGTATGGCATACCTGAAGAAGCTTGTCCACGTATGTCCTCACCGAATTTACGACATTGTTAAGACTAAAGTAAATTTTATGTGACATCAGTGTGATGTCTCCTGTGGGTTTCTAATTTTTTGTCCCTTGTGCTTGTATCTAGCAGATGGCACAGTGAAATTTGTCAGCATAGGCTGTCACTTAGAGCATGATTGGTGGAAAGACTCCTGTTTATTTTTGGATGTTTAATGAGTGTATTGGAGTAATGAGATAGGTAACAAGAGGCCACAGACTTGCCTGATATGGAGCAGTGTCACTATCATTATGCACCTGCAGTTAAATAAATACTCGGAGGGATGTAAGTCTTCAATCTCCAACCAATGCCAGTGCAAATTTAGGTGTAGAGTAAACCTATGGTACTTGGTGTAAAAAAAATCAATCTAAAGGCCAAGATCATTTGCAGCAAAGCATGAAGTGGATACCTACATGTCACATAAATGGGCTTAGTAGCAATATGTTGTCAAAGTGGGTACATGAACTAGTCTGCAGTCAGTTGCCACAATATTCAGTCTTTCATACCTATGATTAATCACTCTCAGTTTTTATCATCTCAGTACCAGCAGCCATTCTGTCTTGCAGTATTTTTTGTATTCTATCGGTGAACATTATATTTGTGTGTTCACTTGTAACTTCTTCATAATGCAAGTTAGTTCATTAAAACTGTTTGCTGTGGTGTACGGGAAGGTGAAGTCGTTGAGTGACTGTACGAGGATACACGATGACTTGGACAGGATTTGTGATTGGTGTACAGAATGGCAGCTAACTCTAAATATAGATAATGTAAATTAATGCAGATGAATAGGAAAAATGATCCTGTAATGTTTGAATACTCCATTAGTAGTGTAGCGCTTGACACAGTCACGTCGATTAAATATTTGGGCGTAACACTGCAGAGCGATATGAAATGGGACAAGCATGTAATGGCAGTTGTGAGGAAGGCGGATGGTCGTCTTCGGTTCATTGGTAGAATTTTGGGAAGATGTGGTTCATTGTAAAGGAGATCGCTTATAGAACGTTGATGCGACCTATTTTTGAGTGCTGCTCCAGCGTTTGGGATCCCTATCAGGACAGATTGAGGGAGGACGTAGAAGCAATTCAGAGGCAGGCTGCTAGATTTGTTACTGGTAGGTTTGATCATCACGTGAGTGTTACGGAAATGCTTCAGGAACTCGGGTGGGAGTCTCTAGAGGAAAGGAGGCGTTCTTATCGTGAATCGCTACTTAGGAAATTTAGAGAACCAGCTTTTGAGGTTGACTGCAGTACAGTTTTACTGCCGCCAACTTACATTTTGCGGAAAGACCACAAAGATAAGATAAGTGAGATTAGGGCTCGTACAGAGGCATATAGGCAGTCATTTTTCCCACGTTCTGTTTGGGAGTGGAACAGGGAGAGAAGATGATAGTTGTGGTACGAGGTACCCTCTGCCATGCACCGTATGGTGGATTGCGGAGTATGTATGTAGATGAAGATACTTACCATTGTCCTCCAAAACAATCACTCTTTTCAGTGCCCCCACACCTTCCAAAAGATCTCCCTTGCCACCTGCTCTGTCTTGCACCTGAACACCTTTGGCACTTACTCCCACAACCAAGCCCACTTCACCTCCACCCGCCTTGACACTCTAGTTTAAGCCTCTTTCCTTCCCTCTCTAACAACCCTACCACAACAAAGGTCAGCATTTAATAACGATTGTGGTGTTTCTCACCCTGCTAAATACTGCATTTTCGGGCAACAACAGTCATAATATGTGGCAGGTGTCATTAGAGCACAGTTAATAAAGTCATATCATGTAATAATAAAAAAACTAGGCACTCATCTTTTTGTGTTTCCCACGCTGGTCTCGTCATAAAATCATGGCTCAATTGTCGAAAATCTAGGTGGTTATGATTCCAAGCTCGGATGCAAAGAGGCCTAGGTTTTATTCTGCTATATTCAAACGTTTTGTAGATGCGCTTCACAAATCATTCTTGAAGATTACACTTTTGCAGGACAATGGTGATGTAAAAAAAGCAATCAGCACTCCGAATTTAAGTTACACTTCCTTTTAATTGCAATATCACGTAAACACAAAACATCACTTCACAATACAAAACATACTTGAAAACATCTTCCTTACAGTCACTGTTAAAGTTCACATTTTATTAGCGGACTACAATACGCGTCTTTCCGACATGACGTACAAGACTTGACTTTCTCAAGGTCCGACTCTCTAACAAGTTAACAACTAACTAACTAATAATGGCTTACGCGCCCAAAAATCAGAGTTACAAGTACGTCAAAGATCATAGTGACAAAAGAAAGAATACACATAAGAATAATATCATTGCAATATAAACATATCGATGTATCACAAATGAAATCAAATCTGAATGTTGTCTCAGAAATATGTCAACTACTTTGCAGAAACACAGTAGAATATTACTGGTATCGACAGGTCCAGGTGAGGTGCCGTAATGGTTGCGTAATTCAAGTACCATTACACCTCTCTCCCCCCCACCCCCCACTCCTCCCATCATGATGCGGCACGAGTGTCGCATCCTCTTCCAGAACATCTGCTCCTTCTGAACCAACAAATACCTACTCATTAACACCATGTCGACACCTTCCTCCTGTACGAATCATTTCTCCAGCCCCATGATACTATCTGCACCTCTCCCTATATCCTCCACTGCACTGATGCTCCTGGTACTCAAGTGCAGGTTGGAGTCATGATTGGCCACCTCACTTGGACCCCTCTCTTCCTGACCATCCAGCAGAAAGCCCATTCCCACCTCCGCCTTCTGAAAATCCTGCCTGGCCAGACATGAGGTTGCATCCTTCCACCATCCTCCACACCTACAAATCCCTCATCTGTCCCATCCTCTGCTATGCCAGCATTGCCTGGATCTCCACACCTACCCACTTTTACAAGGCTCTCCAAATCCTCGAAAACCATGCACTCTGCCTTGTCCTCCATATCCACCTTCCTTCCCTCACATAGCTCCTGTATGACCTCATCCCCTTCCCCAACCTCCTCATTTTCCTCCAACATCTCTGCATCCTTTACACTGTCCTCAGGCTTGATCCCCCACATTATGGTTTCCTCTTTCCTTTCCCTCCCCAGCCCATGCCGCTCATCTATAGCTGTATCCCTCTCTCTCTCCACCTCCACACCCTCCACCTCCTTCATCAGGGCAATTTCCAGCACCTCCCCCTCCTGGAAGTTGAACTTCGCCATGACATCTATGCTTCCTGCCAAGTGAAGCCTGGCCTTGTTTCCTCCCCTCCCCAGGGCCCCCATCCCCACCTCTTCCCCTTCCCTAACTGGCTCTGTTCGGAGCGCCACCCACCTGTTTCTCCCCATCTCTTCCCCTCCCTCCCTTCTTCCCTTCTCCATCATCTTCTTGCGCCTGGCAGATCCTCCGTTTTGCTCATTGTCATTAGTGTGTTACATCAGTGTTGTTCTTGGTGCTGCTCTCCTGTGTGTTGATAGGTGTGATTTTAATTGTATACTGGACTTGTACATAGTGTTACTGTCAATGATTGTTATGTGTACACCGTCCAATGATACATTTATGCTCCAGTCTTACTTTGGCTTCTGTTCTTGTAATTGTCCCAGTGTGTGGTTTTTTGTGTGAGCTACTTTTTTTTCTGTATTTTACTCCATTTTACAGTCGCCCCTTTTTGTCTGTTGTCTTCCATAATGTTCCCCCCTTCTTTATATCTAAGTACACCATATTTTCTCCTTTATGTTATTTTTAAATGTCTTCTATTGTATGTTCTATGTCTTTCTGTAACCAGCCAGCCCCGATGGGGAACTGAAATACAATAAGAAACAAGGCATACAAAAGCCTTCTCCAGAATCACGTTGACCTTTTTGCTGCATGGTGTAATCAGTGGCTCCTGAAAATCAATCCTTCCAAGACCCAGGCAATCATCATAGTTCGTACCACTCACTCCTTTGGACTCCTTGATATCTCCCTTACTATCTGTGCCTGTCCTGTCTGCCTCTCCACCACCCTCACCTACCTTGGCCTCACGAATGACCGTCACCTCACCTGGATCCCCCATCTCTGCTCTATCCAATCCAAAGCCGACAATCACTTCCAACTCCTCAAACTCCTCTCTGGCTGGACATGGAGGTTGAACCACTCTACCATCCTCCACACCTACAAATCCTTAATTGGTCCCATCCTCTGTTGTGCCAGTACCACGTGGATGTCCGTCCCTCCCAAATTCTATCAGTCCCTCCAAATGCTCGAGTGCCATGCACACCGCCTCGCCTTCTGTATACACCTCCCATCCCCCATGCGGATCCTCTATGACCTGATTCCTTTCCCTCATCTGCTCCTTTTCCTCAAACATATCTGCATCCTCTACAACTCCCACCACCTTGATCCCCTCATCCCCTGGTTGCTCCTCTCCTCTCAAACCCTGCCCTCTGCAGTGCCTTCACTGTTGTGTCCCGCTACCTTCCACCTCTACACCCTTCATCTCATTTCCCAAGGTGGCTTCCATCGACTCCCCCTCCCAGATGATGCCCTCTCTCCCTCCATTTATCCCTCCTATCAACTCTGATCCTCACTCCCCTCTCTTCCTCTATCCTCCTGTGCCCCCTCTCCCCCTTCCATTCTGCTTTTTCCCCATCTACCGTCTCTCTGCCTCCCTTCTCTCCCCCGACTCCTTTTGCATTAGCCTCCTCTGCCTTTCCTCACTCCCTCTCGCGCCAGCCGGTGTGGCCGAGCGGTTCAAGGTGCTTCAGTCCGCCATGGTCGCAGGTTCAAATCCTGCCTCAGGCATGGATGTGTGTGATGTCATTAGGTTAGTAAGGTTTAAGTAGTTCTAGGTTCTAGGGGACTGATGACCTCAGATGTTAAGTCCCATAGTGCTCAGAGCCATTTTTGAACCACTCCCTCTCGCGTCTGCCCTGCCAACCCTCCCCCATCGTGAGTCCTCCCCCTCTGTCAGTTCCACCCACATCGTTTTCTCTCTCCTCCCCCCCTTCTTTTCCCTCCACAGTCCAGATCCTCCCCATCTGCCCTTGGCTTTGTTGTGACATCTACATGCCAACTTTTTAGTACAGTGTTTTAAGTGAGTGTTAAGTGTTGAGTGTCTTTTCTGAAGTGTTGCGAACAGAAATAACACTGTCGCTGGGTGTGATATTTTTTCATATCTCTTGTGAACAGAAACCAGACTGTCGCCATGTTTTCTCAATTGTCTGTCTATTGTTTTCCTGTCTACTTCCTGTGTATTTTATTAGCATTGCCAGCCCTTTGTTTCATGTTTTAACTTCCACAATATTCTGCCATTGTACAATCACCGTTTTTATCGCCTGATTTTATTGTTTATTACCTTCTCCTTATGTTTTAAAAATTCTGTAGGCTGAAGAGCAGCGTAGTAAGCTACTGCCATCCCGCCCCCTTCGGTGGGGGGGGGGGGGGGCAATCGGAACTAAACAAAGGAAAAAAAAAGACATACAAAACATCACGAGGGTTGGATCCTCTCCTTAAAGGACGTCAGATTACAGAGCCTCGGCTACCCTCGACCATCACCTTACCTGGACCCCTCACCTCCTGACCATCCAGTAGGAAGCCCATTCCTGCCTCCGCCTCCTGAATCTAATGACTGGCTGGACATGGTGATTACATCCTTCCACCATCCTCCACACCTACAAATCTCTCATCCGTCCTATCCTCTGTTACACCAGTGTTGCCTGGATCTCCACACCCACCACCCACTTTTACAAGGCCCTCCAAAGTATCGAACGCCATGCACTCCGCTTTGCCTTCCATATCCACCTTCCTTCCCCCACACGTCTCCTGTACAACCTCATCCCATTCCCCCACCTCCTCCTTTCCTGCCAACATCTTATACATCCTTTATACTGTCCGTTGGCTTGATTCCCTCACATCCTGGTTTTCTTCTTTCTCTCCAAACCCCGCTCATTGCTGTACCTCTATCGCTTATCCCTCCCTCTTGCCACCTCCACACCCTCCATCTCATTCATCAAGGCAATTTCCAGCACCTCCCTCTCCCAGATGTTGAACTTCGCGGTGACATCTACCCTTCCTGCCAACTGTAACCTGGCCTTGTTCCCTCTCCTCCTCCATCTCCTTCATCAGGGCATATTCCAGCACCTCCCGCTCCTGGATGTTGAACTTCGCCATGACATCTACCCTTCCTGCTAACTGTAACCTGGCCTTGTTCCCTCCCCTCACCAGAGTTCCCTTTTCCTCTTCTCTCCTTCTTCCAGAGTGGATTTTCCTCCTTTCTCCCGTGTGTCCCTGCACCCGCTCCTCAAATGTGTCCCTCCCATGTCCTTACTTCCCCAGCCCACTTTGACGTGGCCCCGCCCTTCTCCCCCCTCTACCTCCTCTCCCTTACTTCTTTTCTTCTCCCTCATCTCCAAGCCCCTGGCAGATCCTGTGTTTTGCTCATCGTTATCAGTGTGCTATGTCAGTGTTTAGTTTGGTGCTGTTCTCCTGCGCATCAAGAACTGTGGTTTTAATTGTGTGCTTGACCTGTTTATCGTCCATGATTGTTCCGTGCTATGCCATCCATCACGTGCCTGTTTTATTTCATTTTTTGACTTTTCTGCTCTGGCCATACTTTGCCTGGTGCCTTTTAATCAAGTGTGAGTTTTTTTGTTTGAATTACTTTTTTTGGTTTCTTATCTCCGACTAACAGTCACCACTTTGAATACTTTCATTTCTTCTGTTTGACCATTTTTGTTTTTCATATTCCACCATGTTTTCTCCTGTATATTGTTTTAAATGTCTTCCTGTCTATTTTTGTCTCTCAGCTGAAGAGCAGTGCTTATGCTGCTGCCAGTCTGCCCCTGATGGGGACTGGAAATAACAATATAGGAAAAAAGACATACAAATGTCAGTAAGGCCAATCATTTCGCTTCCTACCTGTCCAATAATCTCACTTTTCCTGAAGAGCCAGTATTTGATTACTCCCTTTTCCCAGATGTCTGCGATTGAACTGATACCTCTGCCACCCTGCTTGGTCCTACCTTCCAGTACTTGTACCACATCCCACACACAACACCTAACCCTCCCATCACCACCCAAGACATCATAGCTACACTTCATAGTCAGCGCAACACTGCCCCTGGTCATGACCGTGTCACCTACCATCATCTCCATGAGGCTCCCTTATCTTTCCTCGCCATCTTGGCTGCACTCTATAATGTGATCCTAGCAATCGGCTACTATCCTGACCTGTGGAAAATCTCCCAGATCCTGATGTTCCCCAAGCCCGCCAAACCGCCCTTTGACATGTCCTTTACTGTCCCATCAGTCTCACCTCAGTCTTCAAGAAAGTCTTGGAGACCATCCTCACCCAATGCATACACCAACACCTCCACCTGCACTGCCTCCTACTCCTTACCCAATGTGGCTTCCAACCCTCCTTCTCTCCTGATGATGGGGTTTGGACCCCTGCACCATCTCCACATTTATAAATCCCTCATCTGCCCCATCCTTTGCTATGCCCATCCGCCCCTCCCACCTACTATTCAAATCCTTGAATGCCATGTGCTTCGCCTCGCCTATCACATCCACCTCCCTTGACCCACTCAGATCCTTTACGAGTTGATTCCCTTCCCGCACCATCTCCTTTTCCTCGAATGGATACAGGATCCTTTACACCTCCCGCAAGATCGATCCCCCACAACCTCTTGTCTCTCCCATGCTCGCCCATCCCAGCCTGCTGCTTGCATTCCACCTGCTCTCCATCTTTACAATCTCCATACCCTTGCCCAATGTGGCTTCCGCCAACCCCCCGTCCCTGATGATGTCCTTGTTCCCTTTATCTACCCCTCCTTCCAGATCTGACTGTCCCCTCTCATCCCCCCCCTTTTCCCCCAGGGCTCCCTCTCTCCCTCCTCACCTTCCTTTCTCCTCCCATAGCCACTGATGATGCCTTTCAAAAATAAAGGCGAACAGCATAAGGTGCTATAAAATTGGTTTTAGTTGCACATAGACGAAACTAACTTTAACATTGTTAACATTTTTGCTACCATGCTTCTAAAGAGTCGTAATAAATTCCACTCTCAGTAACTCAGACTATCTCTCTACCCTTCTACAGCTGACGAACTGACATCACTCCCAGTTTAGTAACACGATCAGGAAAGTAAACGATATGTTGTCAAAATTTTCTTTGAAACACTGTACCGCTATGGCTTCCAAGATAGTTGATCTACAAAAGCATCAGTTTATTTTTGACTATATTTCATCCACCTTAAACTCTCTCAAATTATTTTACATTCAGAATCTGAAATAACCTCGCTAGATATCACCGAATACTTCACGACAATAAATACGTCGCTACCAGTGGCGTCTTAGCTTATGCTTGCGATGTACAGGGTGGTTAGAAACAATCTATAAAGCTTGTAAGGGTGTCGCAGGATAGGTGTGCTGAGAAGTACCTGTTAAGAAAAAAATCGACACGTTGCGACGTTTCCGAGTTAATAGGCATTGAAGTTAGCTAATCAGGCCATAGAATGAGTATCGGTCGCTAGTGAAATCACCTTATTAACTGCGTCTTCAATTGACTTGTCCCTTATGAACCCTCATCCCGTGTGGCAATCTATGATCTTGTAATCTCTTGCATAATAGCTTTTCAAATATCTTGCCGAGACCTTTCAAAACACAAATTGGTCTGCAGGATTTGGCTATCATGGGATCCTTATCTTACCATTTACTAATTATTACCACTTCAGCATTCTTCCGCGGTGCAGGGGCCGTTCCTTGTAACAGACAATTGTCGTACAGTTCGCACAAGTAACTACCTAACTGGCCACATAGGGCTTACATTACTTCCCCAGAGATCCCACTCGGTCTTGGAGATTGTTAGTCTTAAAATTATTTACCTTATTTTTGTATGAGCGAAGTAATACATAAGTTTATTGTTTCTGTACTCTAGCCCTAACATTTTTCGTAACCTATGCTCATGCTCTGTCTCGCCTTCTTCTCCATAGGCAAAAAGTAGTGTTTCCATTAGCAGGGCAGGTGATCCCTCCCAACTTCCTGTTACCGTCCCATCATTCCTTTTGAGCGTGGATAAGACTGTTGGTGATCAGATTTTCTCGCAGACTATTTTATATGTTGTACTCTAGGGATCGGTTTCTAAGATAGCCTTCACAAATTACACCTGTCGTTCTATTTTTGTTTTCCATAATCCTTCCTTAAAAGGTTGTTTAAAATACTTGTATCTGTGCGCCTTTCGGACTCTTCTTTTGTTGGTTCATGCTGCTCTGGTATAACTTCCTGGCTCTTCTCGTTTCACATCTTAATTTCTGCAGCGCCTCGGTCCAAATGCAAGATACTCCCTTAGAATGCTCTCTCCTGACGGGTATATTACTCTATGTATAGCCACTGTCAGTTCTTGCACTTCAACATCTACATTATCACCCAGCGATGGACTCCCCGGATACTGAAACACACTTCTTGGTTCTTCCCATTTAGCGTCCTTGATTTGTATTTGGATCTTATGCGCACGTTTTCTGAGGCGTCTTGGATTTACCTTCGAGTGTTTTTATAGTTTTTGATATGACCACTCGATGTCATTCCACTCTCAACCTGGAGCCTTTCACACGGCGCGCCGCTGCCGCGTTTGCTAAAGTGACTTCAGTGTTTGACGTTGCTCAGACCCTGTCTTCGTAGGTTTGCGGATTGCGAGGTGCATTCAGTATCTGTGGGTTGAGTTCCATAATGGCTTCTTCTAGTTGTCTTCCACGGTCATCTGTCAGGCGGCTATGCCACAATAGTGGCTTCGCATTTACAGCTCTTCCTATGTGCCTAATACCTAAGCAGATACTCGTCGATCTCATCAACTGAAAATACATGGAAACCAGAATGCAACATTCCCTTCTGGTTAACATTTCAACAGACATTACATGTTCTTAACTGTGATATTTTTATCACTGTTATAACCTTTTTAAATACTATTATTGCTTTCATAGTCTCTTCCATATACAGAGTGTAAACGTTATTGTTTATAACGTACCACTGCGGTGTAGGGGAAGTCGAGACAAACAATTTTATATAAGGCACTTGTGGCCTGTCGAGGCAAGAAACACTGTCAAATTGGCCTACAAAAGCGCACCACGTGCGATTTTTAGTATACTCTCGCCTCTTACGCAACCGAGTTAGTCGTGCACTAACAACTTGTAAAATTTACGTTTGTGGAAATTTCATCTCTCTGTTTTGTGAATTTTAAAGGTGTAAAATTAATAATTAAATCGTTTTGTTTCTCTGGTCTTATTACCACAAGACGACTGTTTTTGTACTGGTCAAGTTTAGATGGCATTGGAAACGTAATTAGTTTTTTGTATAAAGTGTTCAAAACTCATTTCATTTTATTACCCTCTGAACACTCTTTTCCTTTTACTAGCCTCACAGGAAAGGTTCACTTACTAATGTCAACGAAAGCAGGTCGAGTAAGAGGGCGATAGGGTATTAAAAATCTCGTGTACTGCGCATGAGCTGTAGCTTAGGTGTGTTTCGTAGGGCAATTTCTGCTTCTTTCTCGGCTTGATAAACCATAAGTCCTTCTATGAAACTGTTCTTGTTCACTTCCCCTTCACGACTATGGTATGTTATAAACAGTTATCACCGGCCGGGGTGGCCGAGCGGTTCTAGGTGCTACAGTCTGGAACCGTGCGACCGCTACGGTCACAGGTTCGAATCGTGCCTCGGGCATGGATGTGTGTGATGTCCTTAGGCTAGTTAGGTTTAAGTAGTTCTATGTTCTAGGGGACTGATGACCTCAGAAGTTAAGACCCATAGTGCTCCGATCAATTTGAACCATTTTTTTTAACAGTTTTCGTTTACACACTGCAGACATGATTTTTCACAACGAAAATTGTTTCGGTTCTGTTTACCTTATGACATGTATTTTGATTTGTGGTTAGAAGTTTACCTTCTGCTGCTTACGTGATATTTAATTTTACACTCGTGTTGGTTCCCACATAGCGTCTGGTATTTTAAAGAAGTCCTTTTGCGTCAAAAGGAAGCATGAAAATGAATATAAAATTAATCATTACCTTGCGATACTATGAGTATCGTACTACTGTTCCGATGTTATCGAGATAGGGATAAAATTTTTGTTGTTGCTGTCGATACTAATTATCGTTTCGAGTGTAGCACTGAAACCTCTGTAAGTCCAGTTCGGGACGCTCCGATTACCATAAATGCTAATGAAGACGTCAGCAGGTGCCCAGGTGTGACTACATTGAAATGTCAGCTCCCGGAAAGGTGGCGTCTCGAGCAGAGAGCGGATTAGCGCAGGTAGCAGCGGGAATATCTGAGGAGATAAAGGGCTGTGCACAATGGCGCTCTCCGCTGCAGTATTGACAGCTTGCCAGAGAGCCAGAGCGCGCACGTGTGCTCGACGCGCCGGGTTTCTCCACACTCCAGGATTTCCCCAGACTCGCCGCTCTGTAGGACCGCGTTTCCTCTTCCCGAAAGTCATCCTCGAGGTCAGAACTCCGAGGAACTGTCACAACAGGAAGGAACGGTTGCGTAGAATTGTACTAACGTCTCATCTCCGGAGCTTACCTTCAGCTCATCGATGTTGTTCATTCATTCATTCATTCGGGCATAGTTTTCCGTAAATCCCTTCAGGATGGAGACCTTTGAGGGATGTAGAACATGTGACAGTATAACGAGGCAGAAGCAACGACTGTAGGCATAGATTTAATTCAAATCTTCGTCTTGGAGCAGACGAAATGAATTTTTCATGACTTTACAAAATATTTATGACATGTAATCATATGATTATGCCCAAAATACTCTTATGAGATGAACATCAACAAAAGAAAAAAAGGGTAATGGGGTGTAGTCAAATTAGGCGATGCTGAGGGAGTGAGATTAGGAAGCGAGTCACTAAAAGTAGCAGATGTGTTCTGTTGTCTGAGAAGCAAAATAACTGACGATCACCTAGCGCATACGATGTAAAAGTCACACTGAAAACAACAACAAAAGGATTTCTGACAAAGAGAAATATTTTCACATTAAATATAAACTTAAGTTCTTGGAGAAGTGGTTTGTCTAGTGCACCTAAATGAAAAGCTGTTTGTGTTAGACCACACGCGTTTCGCTTCTGTTTATTTTTAAGCATCATCAGTGGCCCGTAATACATGTTTATTTTTGTACACAGTAATCGAATTATATAATAATTACAGATTTGTTGATACGTAACGTTTTTGCCATTGTCTTGTTGTTAGCTGAGAAGCAATTTTCTGTAACACAAGTTTAGTGAGATTAAATTAGTTTGTTTCTACTTACGATGTGTGACGTTATTGGTAAATGTGTGCCATCCTGGAGTTACACTTAGGTGGTCTGCGTATTTTTGGCTATTTACGATCCATTTCAACGTATCACCTCACACCCACAAGTAATACAAATGTGTCACGTGGAACAAGAAACAGACTCCAGTCACATTTACAAATACAAATAGAGAAATTATACCAATACCAAGGATTACGGAATTTATTCGTTGACTACGAATTTTTTTGACATGAGCTGCGTTAGGTATAGACATACGAAAATTTGTGCGGGACTGGAATTCGAACCCAGATTTCCCATTAAACGCGAGCGTTCGCCTTAACAATTTCGGCTATATGTGCACGCTCCCGGATCGATCCAAATCTCCATATGCCACACCGTCTACATACCGTAATGACCGCAGCATTACTTGGGCTACCGAAATAGGGAGAAGGAGACCACAAGTTCAATGTTTTATTATCGTTATTTGGTCGTCTAGGCAAAAAATAGTTGTTTTACAATTTATGTTCCTTCAGAGATTCATGCACTGTTCGAGATAAGTGGGAAAGTCGGGTTCGAGTCCTGGTCCGACACAAAATTTCATGTACAACTAATGGTAATAAATGTACACCTAATACAGATGATATCAAGAAATTCGCTATCAACGAATAAATTTTGTAATATTTAGTACAGCTGTTCCTTTAGACACGCATGGAACAGACAATGTCAAATAAAAATAGTACCAAGGAGCTGGTATTTATCAACTAGAATATCAGGACTGTAAATCATTGTATTTGAGAATGACTGACGGAAATTTCTGGTCGTAAAGTATGCTAACCGCAAGACACAATCAATGCCTTCTCTAGGCGATAGCAATGGAAATACCATCAATTACAGTTCTGTTAAAACAGAGTTGCTAAACGCAGTCTTCGGAAAATCCTTCATCTAAGAAGACGAATTAAATATTGCAAAACAGGTGCCAACATAAGTGACTAAGCAAAAGATATCGTTGGAGTAGTGAAGCAACTTAAATCAGTTAATAAAAGCAAGTCTTTCGGTCTAGACTGTATACCACTTAGGTTCCTTTCAGAGTATGCCGATGCAATACCTCCACACTTAACAGTCATACACAACCGCTCGCTCGAGGAATGATCTGTACTCAAAGACAGAAAAGTTGCACAGGTGACACCAATATTCAAGAAGGGCCATAAGAGTAATCCACTAAATTACAGGCCCATATCATTAACGTCGATATGCAGCAAGATTTTGGAACATCTATTGTGATCGAACATTACGAATAACCTCGAGGAGAACGCTCTATTGACACGTAGTCAACACGGATTCAAAAAACATCGTTCTTGTGAAACTCAACTAGGTCTTTACTCAGACGAAGTGTTGAGTGCTAGTGACAAAGGATTTCAAATTGATTGCGTATTTGTGGATTTCCAAAATGCTTGTGACTCTGTTCCTCACAAGCGACTTGTAACCAAGTTGCTTGCTTATGAAATATCGTCTCATTTATAAGACTGTTCGCAGTAACTTACGTAAAGTCATCGAGTAAAACAGAAGTGTTTGCTGGCGTTCCCCAAGGTAGTGTTATAGGCCCTCTGTTGTCCCTTACCTATATAAACAATTTAGAAGACAATCTGAGCAAGTTGTTTGCAGATGATGCTATCATTTATCGTCTAGTAAAATCATCAGAAGATCAAAATCAATTGCAGAGCGATGCAGATAAGATAACTGTATAGTGCAAAAATTGGCAATTGACCATAAGTAATGAAAAGTGTGAGGTCACCCACATGGGTGCTAAAGCAATCTGATAAACTTCAGTTACACGATAAGTCAGTCAAATCTAAAGGTCGTAAGTTCAGCTAAATAATTAGGAATTACAGCTACGAACAACTTAAATTGGAAAGAACACAGAGAAAATGTTGTGGGGAAGGCGAACCAAAGACTGCGTTATATTGGCAGAACACTTATAAAAAGCAACAGATCTACCAAAGAGACTGCCCATACTACGTTCGTCCGTCCTCTTTTGGAGTACTGCTGCGTGGTGTGGGATCCTTACCATATAAAATCAACGGAGTACCTCGAGAAAGTTCAAAGAAGGGCAGTACGTTTTGTATTATCGATAAATAGAGGAACGACTGTCACGGATATGATGCAGGATTTGGGGTGGACATAATTAAAACAAAGGTGTTTCTCTTTGCGGCGGAAACTTCTCACGAAATTGGAATCACCGACTTTCTCCTCCGAATGCGAAAAAATTTTGTTGACGCCGTCCTATGGAAGCGTGGGGCCTTATATCTCTCCTGTCTAGAGCCTGTGTATTGGGAGAATGACTCGAAGTACTCTCCTGGAAATTGAAATAAGAACACCGTGAATTCATTGTCCCAGGAAGGGGAAACTTTATTGACACATTCCTGGGGTCAGATACATCACATGATCACACTGACAGAACCACAGGCACATAGACACAGGCAACAGAGCATGCACAATGTCGGCACTAGTACAGTGTATATCCACCTTTCGCAGCAATGCAGGCTGCTATTCTCCCATGGAGACGATCGTAGAGATGCTGGATGTAGTCCTGTGGAATGGCTTGCCATGCCATTTCCACCTGGCGCCTCAGTTGGACCAGCGTTCGTGCTGGACGTGCAGACCGCGTGAGACGACGCTTCATCCAGTCCCAAACATGCTCAATGGGGGACAGATCCGGAGATCTTGCTGGCCAGGGTAGTTGACTTACACCTTCTAGAGCACGTTGGGTGGCACGGGATACATGCGGACGTGCATTGTCCTGTTGGAACAGCAAGTTCCCTTGCCGGTCTAGGAATGGTAGAACGATGGGTTCGATGACGGTTTGGATGTACCGTGAACTATTCAGTGTCCCCTCGACGATCACCAGTGGTGTACGGCCAGTGTAGGAGATCGCTCCCCACACCATGATGCCGGGTGTTGGCCCTGTGTGCCTCGGTCGTATGCAGTCCTGATTGTGGCGCTCACCTGCACAGCGCCAAACACGCATACGACCATCATTGGCACCAAGGCAGAAGCGACTCTCATCGCTGAAGACGACACGTCTCCATTCGTCCCTCCATTCACGCCTGTCGCGACACCACTGGAGTCGGGCTGCACGATGTTGGGGCGTGAGCGGAAGACGGCCTAACGGTGTGCGGGACCGTAGCCCAGCTTCATGGAGACGGTTGCGAATGGTCCTCGCCGATACCCCAGGAGCAACAGTGTCCCTAATTTGCTGGGAAGTGGCGGTGCGGTCCCCTACGGCACTGCGTAGGATCCTACGGTCTTGGCGTGCATCCGTGCGTCGCTGCGGTCCGGTCCCAGGTCGACGGGCACGTGCACCTTCCGCCGACCACTGGCGACAACATCGATGTACTGTGGAGACCTCACGCCCCACGTGTTGAGCAATTCGGCGGTACGTCCACCCGGCCTCCCGCATGCCCACTATATGCCCTCGCTCAAAGTCCGTCAACTGCACATACGGTTCACGTCCACGCTGTCGCGGCATGCTACCAGTGTTAAAGACTGTGATGGAGCTCCGTATGCCACGGGAAACTGGCTGACACTGACGGCGGCGGTGCACAAATGCTGCGCAGCTAGCGCCATTCGACGGCCAACACCGCGGTTCCTGGTGTGTCCGCTGTGCCGTGCGTGTGATCATTGCTTGTACAGCCCTCTCGCAGTGTCCGGAGCAAGTATGGTGGGTCTGACACACCGGTGTCAATGTGTTATTTTTTCCATTTCCAGGAGTGTACACAGTGACAGATGGTCTGAAGCGGGTTCAGTCGAGTACGTAGTTTTAATGTACTCGTAGTTAAGAATTTTGACCACCGGAGTCCAGTAGTGCACAGAGACATTCAAGAAACAGAATGTTTTTGTGAATTGTTCTGTTTATTTCTCGAAGGATTTTTCGTTTTTTTATGTGTGTACAGTATTCTATATGCTTTTAAGTATAAACAAAATATCAGAATGTCAAATATTTATTTCGGGAAAAAGTACAGCTCGAAAGTGTGTTATTTGTTGATTGGTTAGTCATGAAAAGCGCGGGCTAACGGGGGAGAATAATGTGTTTCTATTGGCCTTAAAGAAAATTGACCAATCAGAACGGAGTATTCTTCGCATGTCTTTTCGCTTGGAGATTTAGAATGCTTATAGCATTCTAAGAAGTCGGAGCCCAACCTTTCAGTCGTACGGTCGTATGTAATATGAACTCCAAGGAAGTTATAATTTGCCGACTTTAGTTGTGCTGCATGTTTCAAATGGTTTTAAAGTGAACGCATATTTATTCCGGTTTTTTTTTTAGAAAGTACGGACTTGTTAAGTAATTTTGTGTATGAGGAAAGTCAGAAATTCCGCGTAGCATATTGAGCAGATCGGTGACTATAAACCTGAGTGCATTAGACACCGATAAACTTACTAGTATTTTCATTTAAGAGCGATCCGTGCTTAGTAGCTGTTCACTTTTCCGGGAATACGTTAACATAAACTTGCTAATGTGACAGAAAGGGTTTGTGGTTGACTGTGTTGAGATTAGCACGGGCTTGGCAGTGAACGTGTACATTATCAAAGGTCAGAATATACCGAAGTTTTGCCAGTATTTCCACGTTTCATTCAAAATTAAGACCTTTTCCCGATTCTTGGAATAGTTACGTTGTATGGAACCTGGTGAGAGTTGCAGTACGGTAGGTTTCTGCTCGGTTTTCCTACCGGCGATCTGTTGCAACGAGTTCACGGTAACAGACGAACCGCGCCGCCGCACTACGTAGGGGGAAACGGTCATCTTACTACAATAAGGGAAATAGAGCTCCCGTGAAGTGTTCCACAGTGGAAAAACAGAATTATTGTGAATGTGCCAGGCACTTAACGGTGATTTCCAGAGTAGCCAAGTAGATGTAGACGTACATCCAAAAGTCCGTAAAAATTTGAAAAATCAATATTAAACGTAATAATATAGGTAATAGAGGTAAAAACTGACACACGTGCTTGAAATGACGTGAGGTTTTGCTGAAACCAAAAACTAAACTCCTCCCGAACAGGCCCTGAAATCTCAACGGTACCGACCGGTCGCCGTGTCATCCTCAGCACACAGGCATCACTAGATGCCAATATGGAGGGCATGTGGTCAGCACACCGCTCCCCCGGCCATTGCCAGTATTCGTGACCGGAGCCGCTATTTCCCCACAAGTAGCTCCTCAGCTGGTCTCACAAGGGCCGAGAGCACCCCGCTTGCCAACAGCGCTTGGCAGGCCGGACGGTCACCCACCCACGTTCCAGCCAAGCCCGACAGCGCTTAATATCCGCGATCTGACGGGAACCGATGTTACCATTGCGGCAAGGCCGTTGGCATTCACTGAAAAAAAATTGCACAAAATTACTAACAGACGGTGCTTCACATGATACAGAAGCTACAATTAGAACAACGACTGATTTTTAGCAAAGACGATGTCCATTATAACAAATGCTCAACATGTCGGCCGTCATTAATCTACAGTACCTGCAGTCGACGTCAATGTTGTGAACAGCACTGTGCAGATATGGTGAGAAATGGCTGTCTTTTAGCATCCCTAATGAGGTCGGACGATCGCGGTAGACTTGCGACTACAGGTAACCCCACCCTGAATGAGGTCTCGGGACGTTAAAGAGGCCCAGTGTGACGAAAGTGGCGGCTCAGCACGCGATCCTCACCAAACTATGGGCGCGAGAGATGTTTCACACATGTAGCAATATGGGGTTGAGCGCCATTCTGCGTAAAAGTCATTCTTTCCAGAAGGTGTTTATCGAACTTCTTTATTGTTATCTTTACAGCGAAATTTGTCACAGTGTCTTTACCCTTTCGGATACTCTACTTATAGTGATAGCATCGTAAAGCTGAAGTAGCGGATTCTCCATTCTGACAATAAAGCTTCACTAACAGTGCCTTTTCTGGTAACGTCAACATGCCGCGCTTGCTGGTACATCTGTCACCCTGTCTCACTACAGCTCGTTCTACAGGGTGTCTGGACATTTCCCCATACAAACTTCTAGGACTTGTAGGGGGGAGTGAGTAGATAATATTTTGAACTGTAACCTATGTCCGGAAACGTAATGTTTCCATGCTACAATCATTTGAAAACATATTGGTAACGCAACCACTTTTACAAGTAATTGATTAGGCGTGACCCAGTACATCTCTTGCTTTACAGTTCCACTCATTAATAGCCAAAGAAATTGCTCGTGTACCTGGTGGATTCTTTTCAACGTGATACAGTACTGCCTCTTTCAATACGGAGCGCGGCGTCTCCTTGTAGTACCGCAGTCACGCCTGTTAACGGTGAAGGTACTCCTTCTCGAAGCCGCTGAGTAATTGCGGCGAAAAGGGAATGTGATGAGGTCGGTCCTTGTGGACAACAATCTTGATAAAGGCGAAGAACATCTCTTTCATTACTGTGAGCTTCGCCATTCAGAAGGATCATGTCGCTGTATTCCGCAACCGTGTACTCAACCATGTTACTGTAACACTCACAGGCACGTGAGTGGCACTCGAACCAAGTCAGATGGGTACGACCGATGTAGACTGTTGCATACCTACCTATAAGCATGTTTTCAAAAGGCTGTAGCACGTAAACGATACGTTTCCGGACATGTGTTCCTATTGAAAATATTATGTACTCACTGTCCTGCAGCCGCGCGTGATTAGCCTAGCGGTCTGAGGCGCTGCAGTCATGGACTGTGCGGCTGGTCCCGGCGGAGGTTCGAGTCCTCCCTCGGGCAATTGTGTCTGTGTTTGTCCTTATGATAATTTAGGTTAAGTAGTGTGTAAGCTTATGGACTGATGACCTTAGCAGTTAAGTCCCGTAAGATTTCACACACATTTGAACATTTTGAACTGTCCTGCACAAGTCCCAGAAGTTTGTAACAGGAATTTCCGAACACCCTGTATACACGATTCTCATGCGGCGTCGCTGAAGTGTTGCTGTCCAGGTACATGTGTTGGCCGGTTTTTCACTCGTTTCTTGTTTCAGTTAAACCTATGGCATTACAGGCATGTGTGTCGAGTTTTACCTCTAGGTCCTCATTATTCCATGAATCAGTGTACTTCCAAATGTTAAATGACTTTTGGGTAGTCGTGTAAATATAGGGAACACATAGGAAGCTGGAAATGTGAAAACAACCATTCTAGCTTTTCTGAACACCTAATAAAGCGTGGCAAAATATATTTAACATAGATTAACACATGGAAATTATTAGGATGAACAATCCGAACAGAAAACTCTAGGAAAACTTTCACGTACAGAGAACCCTTGGAATGAACAAGAAAGTAATAACTGACTAAATCAATATAAGCAGCAAGGCATTGATCGTGTTGGCTACTAAATCAATAACAAATAGAGATCTAGAACATATTCAGACTCTTACTCCACAAAAAACTCACAAGCAAATATTCAACATTTTGTATCCCGCCTGGAAGACGACAGGTGGTCTGCTCCTGTGATCTGTAAAATAGGCGGAATGAAGGAAGCAAGTAGGAGCAGCAGAGGTAAAGCACTTCGGTACTGCGTGTAAATTTAAAGAGGTTTACTATAGGCAAAAATAAGTTAATAAATGGTTACATAACTTTGCGATGATGAGCACGTAGGTCCCGTCGTAAGTAGTACAAAGTCTCAAATAGCCAGCTAACACACTCTGACGTTGAAGCGATGTTTCCAGACCGTCTGCTCTTGAGGAAATGGGCAAAAAGCAGAGTGGCGCTTGTTGAGCTCCACAGCGTCGGCGTAGTTGGTCCGCTGTCGTAGTGCCAACCTACGAGCGTGCACCTACGCTCTGACATTGGAACTATCGATACCACACAAAAAAAACAAAGAATATTAAACTACATACAGATACCAAACATAAACAAAAGACGAACGAAAAACACAGCACGACAGTTGGCATACTGCAAACGCACAGCACAAAAACACTGCGTGAAGTGAGTTGAACGGCAGTGTTTAGTAAAACGCCAAAAATCTGACATGGTGTCTACGCAAACCACGTAATTACAACTCCAGGCTGGCACAAGTGCATTAAAAATATCGTGAATCGTAAGTAGAAACAAATAGTAACTTAATCTCACTTAACTTGTGCTACAAAACGTTTTTCTCTCCTAATAACAAGAAAATAAAAAAAATAAAACTATAGCGTAGTTACAAATCTGTAATTAATACATAGCGCAGTTATTATATACGAAAACAAATACGTATTACAGACCACTGAAAGTACTTCACAAATAGAAAGAAGCGAAACGCATATGGCACAGTACGAACAGCCTTTCGTTTAGGTGCGTTAGACGAACCTCACCGCCAAAAATATAGAAGCAACTAAGGAACGACAGAAAACATAAAATAGACTTTCACTGATCGTGGCTGCGGGCTCTAAAGATCTTGCTGTCATGTGTACACAAAACATTATCAACATCATCATCGAGACTTTGAATTTACATTTTGAAGACTGGTTTAAAAATGGTGTGTTCGAGAAAGATTGCTTTCACTGGGTTCTTAGTGTGTTACGCAGAGGACGTGTTCAACACCAAATAGAGCTTGCAAAAATAGACTTACATCTGTTGATAAATAATACTGAAATGGCTCTGAGCACTAAGCGACTTAACTTCTGAGGTCATCAGTCGCCTATAACTTAGAACTAATTAAACCTAACTAACCTAAGGACATCACACACATCCATGCCCGAGGCAGGATTCGAACCTGCGACTGTAGCGGTCGCTCGGCTCCAGACTGTAGCGCCCAGAACCGCACGGTCACTCCGGCCGGCTAAATAATACTGAGAAAACACAGGCAGAACTTGAGGGAACTACTACGTCACGTGAAAGGTGGAATGACTGCAGCCTTTCAACCTGAAGTGGTGGCTATTTCTTCCTTATGGTAGTAGAGTGATGTCGTTAAATCAATTTTGTAATGTGCCTGTTTATTTAATTTAATGACAATAAGCAATCAGCTGCTCAGTACTAACTGCATCGGCAGCCTGGAATAGTTATTGTCATTGCAAGGGTAGCTGTTATCATTGTGTTTACTTTGCAGAGCCTTCCAACTAGGATGTTGCCTATTATGCACACACACAAACGAGGACCATACTGACAGAGATGATTTTGCTGTCAGTGATTAAGCGTGTATCTGCCTTGTCGATGAGCACCAGTATCAGCGAGAATATTGATCATGACAGAATTCACTTTCTCGTTCTACTGGTTCCCCCTCTTTTATTTCCAACATTCGTACAGACTTCTATGTCATTAATGGTTTTTGACGAATTTAGGCGGAATGTTTTACTTCCCGACCTTAGCTAAATTCATTGCTTTGACATCCTCTCCACAATCCCACTCGGTGAATCTCTTACAGTCAAAATATTCAAATGTGTGTGAATTCCTAAGAGACCAAACTGCTTAGGTCATCGGTCCCTAGACTTACAACTACTTAAACTAATGTATGCTAAGAACAACACACACACCCATGCCCGAGGGAGGAAAAAAATGGTTCAAATGGCTCTGAGCACTATGGGACTTAACATCTGTTGTCATCAGTCCCCTAGAACTTATAACTACTTAAACCTAACTAAACTAAGGACATCACACACATCCATGCCCGAGGCAGGATTCGAACCTGCGACCGTAGCAGTCGCGCGGTTCCCGACTGAGCGCCCGAGGGAGGACTCGAACCTCTTGCGGGAGAGACCGCGCAGTCCGTGACACGACGCCTCAAACACTGCGGTCACTTCCCGCGGCTATCTTACAGTCCCTTATGTTCACATCTGCATGTTATCCCGTATTTTGTTATCCGTTGTTATTCTGCAGGGCACGTGACTGTAGTGCGACAAATCTTCCTAAGAACAATTCGTTGAGAGGTTTTCCTTATTTCAATAGAGGAACACCGCGCACCTGTCTTTTCGTGTGGGATTATACTCCATAGGTACGGATGTGCTTGTAACAACCGACAGGGCTTGGCTTATTTCGTTCACTGTTGAGGGTTTATTCTTTTCACTTCTTGTTGCATTTTGTCAGGTATTTACACCAGTCTGCCTGCGCGTTATCCAGAGGTAGCTGGGATGTATCACCAGGCGTAGGGGATATGCTGGCACAACCTACCTCTTAGGAAGATTTGCAAATGGTTGATTCAGTCGACAGATCCACATAGTTGAGTACTAGTTAGTAACTTCCGTCAGTGATGCTCGCAATTATCCTTTCGGTTCCGTCATCTCGACGTTGCCCGTAGCAACGTCTGCCATTACTAATTTTATTTTAATGACGCTTTTAATGAGTATACAAAGCTGGATTTTCCTTAAGTGATTATTGGGCATTCTTTTGTTGTTGTTCTGGTCTTCGGTCCAGAGACTGGTTTGACGCAGCTCTCCATGCTACTCTATCCTGTGCAAGCTTCATCATCTCCCAGTACCTACTGTAACCTACATCCTTCTCAACCTACTAAGTGTATTCATCTCTTGGTCTCACTCTATGATTTTTACCCTCCATGCTGCCCTCCAGTACTAAATTGGTGATCCCTTGATGCCTCAGAACATGTCCTACCAACCGATCCCTTCTTCTAGTCATGTTGTGCCGCAAAGTTCTCTTCTCCCCCATTCTATTCAGTACCTCCTCATTAGTTATGTGATCTATCTATCTAATCTTCAGCAATATTCTGTAGCACCACAATTTAGGGAAATCACTGCATGAGGGCCACAGGTGAAACAATGTGTAATTAACTTGCAATTTTTGAAGCTTTTTCTCTTGAATAACTCACCCAGCTTTTATGAAATTATAATCTTTTGTTTTCTTCATGGGTGTGTGTTCCGTCTTTGTCCAAACTATTTATCGTCCATGTTTGACTTTCATACATGGCTATACTCCATACAAATACTTTAAGAAACGACTTCCTGAGACTTAACTGTATACTCGGTGTTAACAAATGTCTCTTCTTTAGAAACGCTTTCCTTGCCATTGCCAGTCTACATTTTATATCCTCTCTACTTCGACCATCATTAGTTATTTTGCTGCTCAAATAGCAAAACTCATCTACTACTTTAGGTGTCTCATTTCCTAATCTAATTCCCTCAGCATCACCCGATTTAATGCTACTACATTCCATTATCCTCATTTTGTTTTTGTTGATGTTCATCATATATCCTCTTTTCAAGACACTGTCCATTCCGTTCAACCGCTCTTCCAGATCCTTTGCTGTCTCTGACAGAATAACGATGTCACCGGCAAACCTCAAAGTTTTTATTTATTCTCCATGGATTTTAATTCCTACTCCGAATTTTTCTTTTCTTTCCTTTACTGCTTGCTTAATATACCGATTGAATAACATAGGGGATGGGCTAAAAACCTGTCTCATTCCCTTCCCAACCACTGTTTCCCTTTCATACCCCTCGACTCTTATAACTGCCATCTGGTTTCTGCACAAATTGTAAATAGCCTTGCGCTCCCTGTATTTGACCCTTGCCACCTTCAGAATTTGAGAGTATTCCAGTCAACATTCTCGAAAGATTTCTCTAAGCCTACAAATGCAGAGACAATACCAAAGTCTACAGCACCTGACAGACGGGAGATACCTACAATTGGAATGATGTGCCAGCAAACGATAAATATAAAATTTCGTATGGAATACCATGATTTATCTGAGGTACTGTTCCTCTATAGTTACACTCTCTATCGCCACGAACGATATTACAACCACATCATACACTGAGAAAAAAAGTCCTGACCAGGAAGGAATTATTCGAACAGGACGAAAATCGATGGGTGTGATATACATGTACAGGAAAACAAATCGCCATTTTTTCCATTTTATGTTGTTTCTTAGTTGCTTCAGAATTCATGGAGGTACCAGTATGTCCCGTCTTTGCAAGTAAATGAAAGGCAGTTTCTTTTTTGCCTTACGTGTTTCGCTTCTTTTATTTATGAAGCATCCTCAGTGGCCTGTAATACATGTTTCTTTTAATACATATAATAAATGTAGTCTGTAGTAGTTACAAATATGATGCTGTGTTACGTTTTTTCATGTTTTTCTCTTCTTTTTCAGATTACAAACAACTTTCATAGTGCAAGTTTCGTGAGATTAAATTACTTAAATTGGAAATTTGTGTTCAGGACTATGGGACTCAACTGCTGAGGTCATCGGTCCCTAGGCTTACGCACTGCTTAATGTAACTTAAATTAACTTACACTAAGGACAACACACACGCCCATGCCCGAGGGAGGACTCGAACCTCCGACAGGGGTTAAATTGCTTAAATTAATTAAAGTAACACCAAACGATAAAAACATCATAAAACATAACTTGGAAAATATTTGTAACGACTACATTATACATTTATTGTATATATTAAAGGAAACTTTATTATAGGCCACTGAAGAGGCTTCATAAATGAAAGAGGTGAAAGGCGTATAGCAAAAAACAGAATGCCTTTCATTTAGTTGCAAAGACGGAACAAACACCCATGAAGAAAACAAAAGATTATAATTTCATAAAAACTGGGTGAGTTATTCAAGAGAAAAAGCTTCAAAAATTGCAAGTTAATTACACATTGTTTCACCTGTGGCCCTCATGCAGTGATTTCCCTAAATCACTCCAGGCAAATGCCGGGATGGTTCCTCTGAAAGGGCACGGCTGACTTCCTTCCCCATCCTTCCCTAATCCGATGAGACCGATGACCACGCTGTCTGGTCTCCTTTCCTACAACAACCAACCAACCCTCATGCAAGCAGTTATTCGGCTTGGCGTTGATTGATACAGTTGTTGGGTGTGCTCTTTAAGGGACGCCGTGCTAAATTCTGTCTAATGGCAACTTAAGATGTCAAAATCCCGAGCTCGTTGGAGAGCTCTGCCCATAATGCTCCAAACGTCCTCAGTTGAGGAAAGAGTCGGTGACTTTAGTGGTCAAGGTGGGGTTTGGCAAGCACGAAGACAAGCAATAGAAACTCTCTCCGTGTGTGAGCGGGTATTATCCTCCCGAAATGTAAGTCCAGGGCGGCTTGCCATAAGGCCAACAAAACGCGGCGTGGAATGTCGTCGACGTACCGCTGTGTGGCAACCAAAGTGGTCTTGTTATGACTAGACATGGCAACCCAGACAATCCTTTCTAGCGGTCGGGCCGTATGGTGAGCGACATTCGGGTTGCTATCCCACCACTGTCTGGGACATCTCCAGACGCGTCTTTGCTGGTCATCGCGACTCAGTTCAAAGCGCGACTCATTAGTGAAGACAATTCTATTCCAGTCAACGAGATTCCAGGTCGAAGTTTCACTGGGAAGCCCTTACACATCCTCGGTAACATGTGGACCCACGCACATGTTGCGAAGGTTGTTTCGAATACACTGCAGAAGTTTCGCTGGGAAGCGTTTATACATTCTTCATACCATACAGTCCCGATTCTTCCCTTGCGATTTCCACTGCTTCAGAGCCCCGGAGAAAGACTTCCGTGGCCATCGGTTTGCATCAGATGAAGAGGTGCATACCTTGGTAGAATCATGTTTCCGTAGGCATCAGTAAACATTTTTCCATTAAGGTAGTGACAGTCGTGTTTTAAGTTATGGCGATTTCTTTTGACATAACAAACAGTTTACTAACACTTTTTTCATGTGTCTTGCTTTCACTTGATTGTCCCACACACATCCAGTGACCTTTTCCAAACAACGCATTTCCTGTACATTGCAATGAATGGAAGAAAATGATTGTTTTTGTTGCCATTATACTAGGAGAAACGCATGTCTGGGGCAGCAAAGCAACTGACGAGTATAAGAGCTACGAAAAATTTCTTTAATAAACAATGGTCGGTGAAATCGTCACTCTTGACAACCATAAGTTAATCAGGTCGAGATGGAACCATAAAAGAATTTAGAAAAAAAAAATACTGGGACAAGAATGCGTACCTAGATGACGCAGTATACGAAGATGAATTGATGGATATTTGATTCAACGATTACCATTGGCTATGCACAGAAAAGTTTCACTCTTGCAGCATTACCATTGCCAGCATGTGGTAAAGTTTCACTGTTGCCACATTGCGATGAGGAGGAATTACATTTAATACTGGATACAGTAGAACAGACAGCAGAATAGGGGAGTCGAAGGAATGAGGTCAGAAGAGAGACTGGAGAGTCTGGCCTTCAACAGAGAAACAGTGGCTGGGGTGATATCTGTAGCCGGCCGGACTGACCGAGTGGTTCTAGGCGCTACAGTCTGGAACCGCGCGATCGCTACGGTTGCAGGTTCGAATCCTGCCTCGGGCACGGATGTGTGTCATGTCCTTAGGTTAATTAGGTTGAAGCAGTTCTAAGTTCTAGGGGACTGATGACCTCAGAAGTTAAGTCCCATAGTGCTCAGAGCCATTTGAACCATTTGATATCTGTAATTGTGAGGCAAACAGGAACAACGATTATCGAGGAGAGTAATGTTTACGAATATCAGAGATATGATGAAAGATATTCAGAAGATCAGCTCAGTTTGGGATGATTCTGGCGAATTGAACTTCAAGAATTGATGAATAATAGCTGGAGGTCACCGAAGCCATTGTTGTTACGAGCTGTGGTGGTGTCTGATACATTCCACAAGCGTGACGTCACCACGATGCCTAGTGGGAAGCACTAAGGGACAGCAAAGCGTCGCAAGCAAGGTCAGCTGAGCCACAGTGTCCATCAACCAGTAATTCCATTAGCCCTCCTCCGTGCCCCAGACATCGAAAATTTACATCTGAAGTGTTAGTGAGCAGAATTATTAGAGTGAATAAATGCCAGAGCAAATATTTTTTTGTTTATTGTTTTCAAGTGAAGTGCACAGGTGCTAAAGATATTAAGTGTGTCGTAAAAAAAGAGGCGTGGATGTAATATTGTACAATGTGTACGATATGCATTTTTTAATATACTCTCTAAGGGAAAAAAAAGTCGCACTATGAAGAAATTATCCAAATGCAATGGAAATTGGCATATGTGATGAATACATATACAGACAAACAAATGATGGCTCTGAGCACTATGGGACTCAACTGCTGTGGTCATCACTCCCATAGAACTTAGAACTACGTAAACCTAACTAACCTAAGGACATCACACATACCCATGCCCGAAGCAGGATTCGAACCTGCGACCGTAGCAGCAGCGCGGCTCCGGACTGGAGTGCCTAGAACCGCACAGCCACCGCGGCCGGCCAAGCAAATGATTACATTTTCAGAAAAATTGGATGATTTATTCAAGAGAAAGAGATTCACAATTTGAGAAAGCCAGTAGTCCGCTGGTCCACAGCTGGACCCCATGCAAGTAGTTATTCGGGCTGGCAGTGATTGATTGAGTTGTTAGATGTCCTGTTGAGGCACACCGTGCTAAATTCTGTCCACATGGTGCGTTAGATCGTCAAAATCCTGAGCTGGTTGGAGGGCCCTGTCCATAAAGCTCCAAACGTTCTCAGTTGAGGAGAGATCCGGTGGTCTTGATGACCAAGGTAGGGTTTGGCAAACGCGAAAACAAGGGGAGAATTGTTGTGTTGGCAAATGTGCCAACACCTTGTAGATAGAGGAGGCCGAAATGCACGCTATCTAACGCAGACGGGCGTGACTTCTGGAACAGGATACGGTATGAATGCACTAAAGAAAAGTACGTATCTGAGTTAATACTTAACTTTTAATTCATCCTTGTGGTACATCGCTATTGACGATACAAATGAGACTCTCTCCAGATATGGTTAATGGCGCCTTGCTAGGTCGTAGTCATGGACTTAGCTGAAGGCTATTCTAACTGTCTCTCGGCAAATGAGAGAAAGGCTTCGTCAGTGTAGTCGCTAGCAAAGTCGTCGTACAACTGGGGCGAGTGCTAGTCCGCCTCTAGACCTGCCGTGTGGTGGCGCTAGGTCTGCAATTACTGACAGTGGCGACACGCGGGTCCGACATGTACTAATGGACCGCGGCCGATTTAAAGCTACCACCTAGCAAGTGTGGTGTCTGGCGGTGACACCACAAGAATGTTGGGAGAACAGAAGAGGCTCTCTCCTGGATCTGCAGAGTATGCAGTAGGTACATTCTGATTGCGGAACAGGAAAGGAAAATCTGCGCCATTCAGGCACAGTTGGGTGAAGCAAGGAAGGAACTGGTAAGGATCAAGGGAGGTAGGGGGTAGGAGGGTGGTTGGGAGCTGGCAGCTGGTAGGAGGATAGGAAGAAAGAAAACGCAATCTGGCAGTTTTATCTTCAACACCAAAAACAGGTATCTACCACTGCCAGAGTTAAGTTGAAAAGTGTCTCAGTTCGAACGAGCAGCAAGAAATGTGCAGCACACTTCAACCGAGGCCAAGAAGCCTAGGAATGTACGAAGTGTTAGGAAGAAGAAAGTTCTGCTGCTAGGCAGTAGCCATGGGCGAGGTGCAGGCCCTCAGTTACAGGAAAGTTTAGGGGCAGAGTACCAGGCCACCAGTATCTTCAAGCCAAATGCAGGTCTAAGTCATGTGATAGAGGACTTAGTGTCTTTATGTAAGAACTTTACAAAAGAGGACAATGCAGTGATAGTGGGTGGGGTGGCAAACACTTTGGACCGGGATGGGGCAAATGACGTGGTGACATGGAAAAGACAGCTTCCCTGACTCATGGCACCAACGTACACTTTGTCGAGATGTTCCGGCGCCATGATCGACTACACCTTGATGGTGCTGTGAGGTGAATCAATGTGGGATTAGGGACAGCTCATGTTTGTCTGCTGCCCGTCGGGATTATCAACAGACTGGGTTTCACTAGGCATGACCTACACCTATACAGGACTGGGAAGGGAAGATGGGTACAGCTGATTCATGAAAGTGTAGGGGGTGGATCAGGGGCCACACATGGTCTGATACCTGTTGTCATGGGTAGGAAAAGTAACTCTTTTCTAGGGCAAATCCAGACAACATGTTCCCCTCCATAAAGAGTATCTCCAGCAGTTTAAAAAATACTGAAACAATCACTCACAAGACAGATTTTAACACTCCAGATATCACACATACCAGATGTCACAAAGAGAAACAAACCATTGGAAAGAGTAACATGGGGCATTTTACAGACTTAACAGACCTCCATCAAAACATGCAACCAATAAAAATAAAATACAGCTGTTAGACGTTCAGCTCCAATCTTCGAACTGCACAGTAGTTTGTGTTAATGAGCACTGGTGTAGAGACACAGCATGTAGAATTATCATTGTACGAAATGGCAAACTCTTACTGCAGAACTGCTTGAAGGGATGGAGGATCATGCGTTTATATCCGAGAAAGAACACAGTTCAAATCAACACGTGACCTCTGTACAGTAAGTGAAGACAAGCACTTTGATATATCAGCTATTG
Organism: Schistocerca cancellata; assembly: GCF_023864275.1. Lineage (NCBI taxonomy): Eukaryota > Metazoa > Arthropoda > Insecta > Orthoptera > Acrididae > Schistocerca > Schistocerca cancellata. Next base: position 926,401,739 of record NC_064629.1, read on the forward strand.
AATTACCAGGGCTTGATATCACCAAGAAATTGATCATTTTTTGTGTGTATAGACCTCTCGGTGGTAGTGTGGACCCTTTTTCAATACTTAACAGAAGTTCTAGATAATGTCTCAAGTACAAAGGTCAACATAATTCTGTGTGCCGTCATTAACATGAACACTAATATCATAAATGAATCCAGCAGCAACCTCATAAATATCCTTCAAAGTTTTGGCATGTCCCTATTGGTCAATAGTGCAACATAGGTTACTACAATGACTGCATGAGTAATTGACCATGTGGCCACAAATATGGACAGGGAAAATGTGATCTAGCTGTAAAAGCTGTAAAAGACTATGGCTCTGAGCACTATGGGTTCAAATGGTTCAAATGGCTCTGAGCACTATGGGACTTAACATCTGAGGTCATCAGTCCCCTAGAACTTAGAACTACTTAAACCTAACTATACCACACACATCCATGCCAGAGGCAGGATTCGAACCTGCGACCGTAGTGGTCGCGTGGTTCCAGACTGTAGCGCCTAGAACCGCTCGGCCACTCCGGCCGACGATCTTGGACTATCAGACCATCTCTGTCAAATAACAACAGTAAAATTAGGCATCGAATCATTCCCTAACCTACAAGGCCACAAACGACATCTATCGGAAATCACAATAAAAGAACTGGTAAAACAGCTGGAATGGAGTGTATCAGGAAACCAATCTGAATATGAAATTCTTTAAATTCCCCACTTTATTTAAATTGAATTTTGAAAAGGCATTTCCAAAAGTATGCATGTCAGTATCAACATCCCACAAAAACAGGTGGATAACAGCAGGTATTAAGAAGTCTTCCCAAACACCTAAATACATTTGTTCCACGAAAAAGAGTTGCAACGATCCAGAATTCTTAAATTTCTACCATAGATACAAAAAGATCTGTAGGAAGGTGCTGATTGCTGCAAAAAAGTCATTTAATGACAAAATATATATAATGCAGAGGATTAAAACAGAGCAGTCTGGGTTGTTATAAAAAGAAAAAGGGGAGAGGCAAAGAAATGCGGAATAACATACTTCTAAGGAAGGGGGATAAGGGAATAAATGATCCACAACTCTTAGCAAACTATATAAACAAGCATGTTTCAAATACTGCAGAGAAGTTACAGAAAAAATTCCTCAATACAAATATAACACCTGTAAGTAACGTGGCACTAAATCAATGATGTTACTTCCAACCACAGAGAATGAAGTCAATAAAACTGTTCAAATGCTATAAAATAAAAAGTCAGTAGGTTTAGATGAAGTACCAATGTGTGTACTGAAATAATGCATAGAGATTATACAAGGTCCCTTAACAAATATAATAAGTGAATCCTTCACATCATGGGCAGTACCAGAGCAGTTAAAAAAGGCAAGAGTTGTACCTTTGCTTAAGAAAGGTAATGCAGAAGGCATAGAAAATTACCGGCCCATTTCCCTGCTGTCACCATTCTCAAAAACAACAGAAACAATTATGAAAGACAGATTAATGAATAACATGAATAAATAAATCTTTAAAGCGAGTCACAGTTTAGTTTCCGAAGTGGCACAATTACGGAGTCAGCCATAGCAGAACTCACAAAAGTTGTATTTGATGCTCTTGACAAAGATGAGTGTGTCACATGCATATTTTTGGACCTTTATAAGGCCTTTGATACAGTCGACTAAAAGAGTCTATTAAATAAATTAGAAGCATTAAGAAAAAGGAGGGTAACTAATGACTGGTTTAGATCTTATCTAGCAGATAGGGTACAAAGAGCAGAGATAACACATACTCCAAATAAAACTAACCAGTTAGTAAAACACTTGTCAGAACCAAAATACATTATTGTAGGGGTTACGCAAGGTAGCATATTAGGACCAACACTCTTCCTGATGTACATCAATGACTTTCCCAGTAGTGTTACTCATAGTGAAAAATTTCTCTTCGCTGATGACAGCAATATTATAGTCACTGAGAAAACAAGAGAACTCCTTGCAGAGATAGCAAATGAAACTCTCAAGGAAGTTTACGATTGGTCAGTAAGCAATAAAGTGACATCGAACATAAAGAAAACTAATGCAATGAATTTAAGTTTGAAGAGGGAAAATGACAATGTTAAATTAAATGTAGATGGCATCTCTATAGACTGTGAAACAAATGCAAAATTTCTAGGAATGAATATTGGTTTTCAGTTGAAGTGGTGTGAACACACAAAGGTACTTGGAAGCAGAATGTCATCAGCATGTTATGCCCTTACAATCTTATCATCAGTATGTAACATGCAGTGTCTTTTAGCTACATACTATTCATGTGTACACTCAAGTCTTAGCTATGGCATTTTTTTGGCGGGAACAAATGCACAAAATATGAACACAATTTTCAAACTCCAGAAAAGAACCATAAGAATAATAACCGAAAATAGTAGTCGAGCTCATTGTAAAGATCTGTTCAAAACACTGTGGATTTTAACTGGGGATTTTAACACTTACCAGTCAGTTGTACACAAAAAAATAACATTGGTAATTACTGCACAAACAGCTCTGTCCATGACCGTGGAACAAGAGTAGATTCAACCTACATTTACCAAGAAAAAAATAAGCTTACAACTCAAAACAGCATTTTCTACCACGGAAAAAAACTGTAAAATAAATTACCAAAAGAGATTAAAGAAATTGGAAAAATAAACTTACTTAAAAGGCAGCTAAAAAGTACCTGCTACACAATACATTTTATACATTGAAGAATTTCTTAGATATAACAGAGTAGGGGTTTGGTAAAAAAGAAGTTATACAAATAAATAATAGTAGTGATTATAAAACATCCAACATTCCACATAACACCATCCCACTGTGTTTTTTCCTTCTTTTTTCCTTTTCTGGAAAACCTCACCCCTAAGCTATGCATAGCACAATACTGACACTTCTTCCTCTTTCTCAGCTCAATATCACACTCATTATAGAGGGACGCTGACTCACTTTTTCAGTATAGGAAATAGAAAGTTGCGGTACAGGAAATGGCCCAGAGATCGACAGTGTGCGTGTGTTTGTGTCTGTAGGGAGTTAAATGTTATGAAACAATGTCTAAAGTGTGAGCAGTGACTGATAGTGAGATATGAGTGAACAACGTAGTATTGCATCTTTTAATAAGTTATTTGTAAGAAAAGAGTTGTATACCAGGAGTAAGTCTAATGATTGTCTCCAACTAAAAGGTCTGTAAATGTATGTGTACACGAATTAGCTTATTTTATATTGGTCCAAGCTTGTAAATACTTTGACATGTCCTGTACCGTTGTAAAAAGAGATCTACAGATGAATGAAGCTACTACTACCACCACTACTACTGCAGTAGAGGAGGGCATTATCTTGCTGAAATGTGAGCCCAGGATGGCCTGCCATGAAGGGCAACAAAACTGGGCGTAGAATATTATTGACGTACGACGGTGCTGTAAAGATGCTACGGATGACAACCGAGGGAGTCTCGCTATGACTGCTGGTTGTCAGGTGCCAGCTCTGTCCGGGGAGTCTCCAGACACGACTTCGCTCCGTGCGAAGACAGTTCTACTCCAGTCAGTGAGATTCCAGGCCCAATTGTATTTCATATTCGGTCATTCCTTTGCATAATTAGTGGTCCACTGCTGGGCCGAAGATTAGCGTTTATTAATCCTAATATGCGCACTTCAATTAGCACGTTTCTTTGGACAAAGGTCTAGGCAGGCAACTAGGTACCATCATTAATCTCTCTTTAACAGTGTAAATGTTTCGCTGTTTCTTTGCATTTAACCGTCAGTGTGGACTTCACTCCTTGACATACCTCTAATATCATTCGGGGTAATAATTCAGAAAGTGACTGAGCAGCAGTAACAAACATTGAACACTGGGGAGGAAATACCGAGGATTTCTGTCAAATGTTGTGCTGTACCGTAGTCTATGTGCAAGATACAGTGGAGCGATGGAAGAGAGTGACGTTTAGTAACAACATTGTGCAACTGCTATAGTAGGGTGTGTGGCGATGGAATTTAGACAAAGCCAAACTCGTACTGACAAACAGGTCTTAATGAAGTCGAAACTGAATGAAGGAGATGATTGAATCAGGTGTGATAGAAATTTATAAATTCGATCTAACGAGCCTGCCATTATTGCATCTGTTGTCTTCACAAAATAAGTTTGTCGCCGAACATAAAGGCAAGAGAAAGCGACGCCCCTATCACAGAAGCAGTTTTTGTATCGAGGTGGCGTGCTTGCATGTTGCAGCTAGGCTCGTCACGCGGCAAGTTAGACTACAGCAGAAGTAATCTTAGCCACACGGTGAATAGCCACTAACAATTATTTTCTAAAAGCTTAATCCAAATATCCAACTTTATTGTGACGATGATTATAAGCAGTGACACAGATATTAAAGTTATGAATACTTATCTGAACTTGTTTCCAGTGAACTAAGTCTAACTAATATCGTGTCCAGTCTGACTCTATCGTCAGAGACCGTATCTAAGTTGTATCTATGTTATATACGTTCACTACGACTCTCTGCAGTGACTGCGGCAACTGCTTGGCAATTGATAACTACTGGCTGAGTGATGAAGTGATGATGACGACACGAGCTTCAGTACTGGAAACTCGTGTGCCAGGATGGGTCCTTTGAAAGGAAAGGGTACTGTCTGCTATGTTCCCTATCCTTCTTTAACCCGAACTTGTAGTATTAACCTCGTTGTCAAGTAGACACTGAGCACTCCGACCGTTCCTTTTGGAAACTCTTAACTTCCAGTTTAAGATGAAGTTTTAAGACTTTGTGTTTTAGCTTCAGTCTTCGAGCGTGTTTTTATGTCTCTTCCTTACGTAGGGCTATCACTATTCGTAGCATATTTACTGGAATCTATTGCTGCTAGCTAAGTAGCGGTTTTGTTATATTTTAATTTATTTGTTGATTTTTTTCAGTTATCGCACCATAATAGTCCGACAGAGGTTCAAATGGTTCAAATGGCTCTCAGCACTATGGGACTTAACATCTGAGGTCATCAGTCCCCTAGAACTTCGAACTACTTAAACCTAACTAACCTAAGGTTATCACACACATCCATGCCCGAGGCAGGATTCGAACCTGCGACCGTAGCCCTACAGATGTGTGTCAATCTTAGAATCAAAAAATACTCACCTTTGTCCCCTAGGTTTCTGATGTGTAGAACTTCCTTGCAGTTTCCCGATATCGTTCTTTCAGTCATGATCTATCAGCTAGTAGATGCGGTTGTTATGATGGATAGGTATCGAGAGCCAGTCGCAGAGCAGTGTTCTGTCGTCACAGAGGGATATTAGCAGCATTGCCCCAAGCAACTCTGCATACTCGAAGTTATGTCGTTTGAGGCACTTGCAGACAGTAAGATCGGCGTGTGTAGAAAACTGGATTTACGTCCCTCAGTCGTCCAAGAGCGTGGCCAATTCTTCTTCTCTGTGTCACCGCCACGCTAGACGTCTGTCCAACGTGACTTAAAGGTATCGGGCAGATGATTCCAAGCCCACGGCTCTTCCTCTGATGATGGTAGGCGACAGAGCTTCTGACACCACCCTCTTCGTAATTATGATGACTTCCATCTTCTTCGGATTGAAAGCTAACCACAATTTTGTCGCCCAACTGTCAAGTTAATTTATAGCCATTTGAAGTCTCCGTTGCAGTATCCGTGCAATAAAGCTATTTATGCACACGGCTCTGTCATAAGCCTAACCTCTGCCAAGTGCATTAATTGGTGGGTTGTAAAATGCCCTTTCCGGCATTCGGACTGGACATCTCGTTAAAGGTTTTCGAGATGGCGTCGCAGGAAGAGATGTTCGAACACTTTGGGAACTCGAGAGAGTAGGCTTACCATTCGATAGTTTTGCGGGGATCATATCTCTATCCTAGACTTGGTGATGGCCACGATCTCCTCATGCTTCCGTACTGCAGGGAAGTTGCCAGACCGAATTACCCCCTTCAAAATGGTTGAAAATGGCCGCGAAGTGGTCAACAGCCAGTGGCGGCAGGTGTTGTAGCATGCTTTTGGGGATGATGTTCGTATACACCCTTCCCCCCACCCCACCCCCACCCCCATCCCAAGCCTTTCTTGGCGCTAGGCAGTGAAGCTGGCAGTCGATATCGTCAGCAGTAATTGGTTCTAAGTCTTCTTGGTGTACGTATGGTTAAAGGAATCTTCGTGAAGCAGATTGACACACTCTTGGTCCATGGGACCGCGGCCAAGTTGTCGGACTTTGCATTGAGCTCGCTTATACCCTATTTCCCACGTGAAGTGGAAGAATCTGTGCTGTTTTATGGAAAGACCGATCGCTGGGTTTTAGGGTGGAAACTCTGTTAGCCTACATTTGGTTCCTGTGGTCATCGATCTCCTCGCATATTTCTCAGCACATGCAGTTCAGCAGACGCTTCATAGCAGAATTTCTAGTGAGTTGTCATTCCCGACAACTCATTTTGTATTCGGTAATTGTGACAGGCAGCTGAGGTGGCAGTTGATGAGTATGTAGTTGCTGTCGTGCTTCTTTCTGGCAGTGAGGCCTCCTTCGCTGCGTCCAGGGCAGCGGATGAATGTACGTTTGCAAATTTTTTGTCTGACATAAGGCTCCAGTCGGACGTGATTCCTGTTATCAGCGCCTTCTGTAGCGTCAGAGTAAAAGTATGGCGGATCGGTCGGACTATCTGTACAACGCATGTCGGAGGCATATTATTGTCTCTTGTTAGGTGTGCCCTCTGTAGCGAGTAACCATAACTAGTGACACTACACTGGACAAACTGTGTGGGACTACACCGGACACTTGCCGCGCCGTGTTGCTGTTTATACAGCTGTGTATCTGACGGGGAACACAGTAGCAGAGATAAGGTATACAGTGGGACCCTCAATGAAAGATTTATCTATTCCGAGTGCCAGACTCTTGCTGTTGCTGGCAAAAGTTAAAAGATATTCGAAGGGAGCAACGATATTTCACGGTGAATGTGGAATAACAGTTAGATACAGAGGCACACAGCCTAAGGCTGACTGTCCAGTTGCCCAGCTGAAACGCAGGACTGCCTGAGCCAGATGGCCTAAGGGATCTGCCCTGAGCCGGCCGCGGTGGTCTAGCGGTTCTAGGCGCGCAGTCCGGAACCAAGCGACTGCTACGGTCGCAGGATCGAATCCTGCCTCGGACATGGGTGTTCGTGTTGTCCTTAGGTTAGTTAGGTTTAAGTAGTTCTAAGTTCTAGGGGACTGATGACCACAGTTGTTACGTCCCATAGTGCTCAGAGCCATTTAAACCATTTGAACCATCTGCCCTGAGGTAAAGCCAGATTACAGGAGACGCAAAGCCAAACGGATTAAAGTCACCTGCCCTGCAGTAGATACTAATTACAAGAAGTGTCTCTCTGCAGGCAGACTTGGTAAAAATTCACGTGACCTCTCTCCCACGCCTCCTACGTCTTAGTACGGTCTCTGTACTGCCCCTGTAGCGGCATGTACGTTCCGACCTTGAGAACGTCAAACTTGGCAATAAAAGACACCGAGCGAGGTGCCGCAGTGGTTAGCACACTGGACTTGCATTCGAGAGGACGACGGTTCAAACCCGTGTCCGTCCATCCTGATTTAGGTTTTCCATGATTTCCCTAAATTGCTTCAGGCAAATGCCGGGGTGGTTCCTTTGAAAGGGCACGGGCTACTTCCTTCCCTATCCTTCCCTAATCCGATGGGACCGATGACCTCGCTGTTTGGTCCCATCCCCCCAATCTATAACACAAATGCTGCTTGCTTTTTAAACTGCTCAAAACACGTTTCTCTCCTGCAGCACTCATCGGTGAAGATAGCCCTGCGCCACTGATTCAGGCTCCGTTCCAAGAGTTCCTTTGCCCAACCTCTTTGTGCACCACAGTACGGAGGAGTTTGTACTCTTGTTCCTGATCGGCTCTCAGCGTAAAAATTCATCCTTTGTAAACGATCTAATCAGTCCAACAAGTTTCTTCATAAAAGGAAGAAAAGAGTTTTGTTGCGTTCTCCTAGGGGTACCTACGAACGATGATTTATAGGTATTGGTCCACAGCTAATATTTGTTGATCGCGTGCGGCCGTTACCTGACAGACCTCGAGTATTTTGTATCTCACGATAGCGAGTGGTAGTTCGAATGACGTCGTTGTACTGAACGAAAGTTGGACGGCGTGAGAGCAGGCATATACGGCGTCAAGGTGCCGTATTGCGCCCCAACCACGTCTTAACACCTTCACATCTGCAAGACGTAATAATGGAGTCCCTGTATATTCGCTCTCCTCCCAGCAGCACGCAGCCTAGGAAATCACTGTCCTGAGCGTAGACTGCCACTAACACAACACAAACGGCTGCGTTTGTAGACCAGAAAGCATGGCGTCACTCAGTGTTCAGCGACGAATCGCTCTTCTGCACTACCCCGGATGATCGCAGTAGGTAAATATGGCGGCGACCTGGGGAGAGGTTTCATTTTGCCAATCTTTTGGAGAGGCACAACAATGTTACTCCAGGCGTCATGGTGTGGCAAATCATCGAGTATGACTTCAGGTCACGGCTGGTAATGATTTAGAGAACCTGGATTGCACAGTGGTATGTCACGGACCTCCTACGCACTCATGTGTTGTCCTTCATGCGACAGGATCGTGAAGCAATTTTTTAAGAAGATAATGCTCGTCCATGCATGTCACGTGTCTCTATGAACTGTCACTAAAATAACATAACATGAAGTTTCATTTCCTTTTTGACTTCGTTTCTGGGTGCTTTGCAGTTTTTCTCACGCTTCTGCTTTACCTACGCGTGGTGTTACTGAGATGTGTGATGACTGTATAAGAGAAATTTACGTCCCTTATATTACGTCAGAACTTGGAATGTGAACCAGAATCCAGCGACAGATGCAAGTCCGAGACGTCGGTGTATAATTCTTCAGATCCATTCCTTATGAATGACAGTGACCCGCATTCTTTTCTAGTGACGTCAGGTTGTTCCGTGAGTGAGAAATTATCGGCATACGTAATAGAGGAAAAGAACTAATTCCAAAGCTTATTCAGTATGATGTCTTTAACGTTTTCCTTAGAATGTATCGTCCCGCGCCCTCGGCGGCTTCCCTGATGAAATGACGGGTGAAGGGTGGCTGCCCCCGCCTGGAAGAGAATGTCTGGAAGAAGTAATGTAGCGCCCGGGGCGAGCCATTGTCCGGCGGCGGCGGCGCGGAGAGCGCGGGGCAATATTTGAGAGGCGTGTCAGCGGCAGTGTTTGCAGACGCCTCCTCACGACGCCCCCGCCGCCTTTGTCGCCGCCCGCTCCCATTTTCCCGGTGATTAACTGTGGAGTGGCTCAATCCATCTACAGATGGGAACACCTACCGGACTCAATGCCCGTCGCTGATTGAGTGAACTGCTGCCATCAATACGAGATCAGGGGGAGAGTCGAAGAAAATGTGTGTAACTTGGCTACCTGCAACAAGTATATTTGACAGATGTCTTCCCACTGCGCAGGAGAACGTCGAAGCGGAGGCTGGTATTTTGTGGGAGCTTATCGGAGAAGAGGATGTTCGATGTCGGACGTACGAGACTAGATTGACAGTTTCACGTTGTACAAATACCGTAAGTAGAAGGCAGATTTATCAGTACTAAAAATAACCAAAATATGAATCTACTTGTGCATTACAAAAGGACAGAAATATGCACTAAAATTCCAAAACTACACGATGCCCTATAGGTCCGAATGTGTTCCAAAAAGCGGTGCGAGGAGATCACACCTCTGTTTCTACTGATCACGGTGATAAGAAGTCGAGTGTTTTGGATACCTCTTGGCCTAGTGACCATTTGAATACACAACCGAAGAACAGACTTACTCTAACTATCCTACAGTACTGAGTCAAGTTTTAAAGATTACGCACTTCCTCTAGTCCAGGCAAATCCAGCAAATCGGTTGATTCCTTTATATTAGATATGATCTAGGGTGCATATTAGGCAGCTTATAAAATCACGGTTTGTTCATGTTCTTCTCCTGAGAAAATCTCGATAAAACATGGTTTCTGGGTACGGAAAATACCAGTTGTGGAGACATCGACTTCAACAATTTCTATTCATGGCAGACTGTAAAAAATTTTACTATGTTTTTAACATTATATTCTCGGAGAACTTAGAAACTTTTTTCGCCTTCGTTATCTATTACAGATATGCAGAGGTTCAAATTTACTGTACTTATGCAGAAAACTACAGAACCCAGACTTTAGCCGTTTTTGCACCGTGGCTGCTGTTATCTAAACAACTAACAATAACAAATAGATCAAATTTTAGCTGCATGTTCCTCAGATGTTCATCTACAAACGCTAGTTTCCCGATTTCCATATCCATTATGTAGATATACCCGAAAACAATGATTCTTGGGTATCGTAAGTACCAATCGTGGGAATGGCTACTTCTGTAATTTTTGTTCATGGCAAGTCGTCGAAATTTTTACCACATGTTCTTAGGATTAGGTTCTCTGGGAACCTGGAAACTTTCTTCGATATCATTATCCGTTACCGAGATATAAAGTTTTAAATTTACCGTACTCATGCTCGTAAAATACCCACGTAATATCCGGTCTTAGGCGTAAATGTAGCCTTAAATGATGTTGGGCGCTCGTGGCAAGGGTTCTGGGGTCATCGCAAGGGTTCTGGAGTCACCAAACTATGATTCTAGTCTGTATTTTTCACCAACAAAGCTTTATGAAGCGCTGTCTCTGTAAATGGGCACTTCACGTCTATACAATTATGCCCGAAGTGGTACTGCAGTGATAAAAAAGGGCTAAAAATGGTCTTAACATTTCTGAGAAGAACATAAAATGACTTCCAAAAATTATGTAGGACTGGAAAGGGGGCAAATTCAGTAAAATATTTGTAATAGAATTTTTACTCCTTTAAAATACAAATCTTAAGCCGGGCGTTTTCGATGAACTGCGATTAATGAAGAAAGTTTCCAGAAAAAATATAAAGTAAACGATTTTGTGTTAACCTTATATTTTGTGGTTTTATTTGTTGTGTAGATGTGTCAACATATATAAATATGTCGAATTATATAAATAAAATGTCAAAATTTTACTGGCCTATACAATTCGTTTTATATAAACAACACACTATGCATTAGCAGAGAAAAGAAGGGAACCAGCGGGCAAACGCTCCTATTGGAACACAAAGAAGGCGAATATGTGTCTCTTTGAAAAGACTCTCACAGAAAATACAATTTACACATGTTGTTGGGGCGATCCAATGTAGTAATTTATAATATTAGAAGCCAAGATCGCTTGATGTGAAATAGTTTATTTCATGACCAGTTTCGATAGTAACTAGGTGTCATTCCCAGTTTCTCGGATGTGCCACAAATATGATTACACATCAGTCTCGTCGACATACTGCGAACATGACCCAGTTACAATAATACGGCTCCACACTGGCTTGTCATGCACATAAAACTTGCTAAATAAAATAGCCATAGCACCAATAAGGAGCACAGGAGCAAAAACAGGTACATCGACGAGAACTCAGGAATGGTCTTCCTGAAAAGTTAAATTTAAAGAAGAAGAATTAGTTACTGTAAGTGTGGATGGAGGCCTGACAACAACAACAAAAAAAAAAAAAAAAAAAAAAAAAAAAAACACATCGAATTCGAGAAACTGTTACCTGAAATACTCCCTCATGATAATGACAAGGGGGAGATTGAATCAACAATTAAATCATTGAAGACTAAGGACTCTCATGGATATGATGGGGTATCTAGCAGAACACTAAAGTACTTTTAGGGATATGTTAACACAGTACTTACGTATCTGTAACTTTTCCTTTCAGAATGGTCAGTTTCCTAACCGATTGAAGTACTCAGTTGTGAAGCCACTTTATAAAAAAGGAAAAAGAGATAATTTAGATAATTTTAGAGCTTTTTTATGTCATCGATGTTTGCTAAAGTTATTGAAATGGGTGTATATACAACTGTAGTTGATCATTTCAAGTCTCATAATTTGTTGTCAAATGTACAGTTTGGCTTTAGAAGTGGTTTAACAATTGAAAATCCTATATTTTCCTTTCTTTGTGAGGCTTCGGACGGATTAAATAAAAGATTGTGAATGCTAGACGTCTTCTTTTATTTAACTAAGGCGTTATATTATTGTAGAAGTTGGACCATTATGGAAAAAGGGGCGTAGCTCAAAATTGGTTCACCTCTTACTTTAAGAACAGACAGCAGAATGTCATTCTCCACAGTATTAAGAATGGCTACGACGCGCCGTCCCAATGCGGCACAGTTAAGTGGGGGGTCGGTGTTGGGACCACTACTGTTTTTTATTTAGACAGGGTTTTTCCGTAAGAGCGTGCAAAAATTTAACAGGACATACAGAAATCTCCACTGAACAATTTGAGGTAGGGAACCACGGGTCGGAGAAGCCAGCTTAAGGGGATAATAAGAATAAAATAACATTACTGTGTACTTTTTTGTTTACGTTATTTGTCGTTAACTGCAAATACCATCACTGACACAATGAACGTACCATTTGTACTGTATCTTACAAAATGTGCTGAAACTACGGCCATCATTCTCAGTGCAAGCATGACACTGGCGAACAAGAGTCTGACGCACCCTGACATATATCCATGGTGTGTTTCGAATCACATCACAGGCAGCTACAATTCTGGCAACTAACTCTATCTCCATATCCACTGGGTATCATACACGAGTGACTTTAGATACCCCCGTAGCAAATGATCGAGGGGATTCAGGCCAAGTGAGCTCGCAGACCACGGAATAGGACCTCTCCTTCCAATCCAGCGACCAGGAAATGCATCATTGAGATAGTTGCGGACATCCACACTGAAGTGAGGCGGTGCACTGCCGTGTTGTATCCACATCCTCCCACAAATAGCCAAGCGCACGTTCTCCACATCTCTGTTAGAACTCAATGTACGAACGTCAAGTAAACAAAACCCGCATCGTGACTTCCCAGCCCTCAGGCTCGTCCTCCTTGTTTCCTTGAAAGAAATAAATAAGGTACATGTAAATAAACAGCATAGTACGTGTAAACTTGTACTCATGTTAGTTACAAATAAGCTGGAAAACAATAATGCTAAACAAAGCTGAAGACAAGTTTACTTCAGTATCTCCTTAAGCTGGGTTCTCCGACCCCACGTTCCCTACCTCAAATTGATCAGTGGAACATTCTCTACGTCCTGTTACATTTTTGCACGCTCTTACGAAACACCCCGTGTAAATGATATGTCTTCCATCAGTACAGGTGATTATAAAATATTTCCGTTCGTTGATGCGACCGTCTTGGTAGGGAAGGATGTTGGGTACAATACTATCAAATAATGTACTTCAGGACACAATTTCATGGCTTGTAGAAAATAAATTGAGGCTCTGTCACAGTAAGACTCAGTTTTTACAGTTTCTAACAAGCAACTGAACAAAAACTGACGTTTTAGTTTCAAGAAATGGGCATATGGTTACTGAGACTGAACAGTTCAAATTCCTAGGCGTTCAGGTAGAGAGCTGTCGTGGCAAGCCAATGTTCAGAATCTTGTTCAAAAACTAAATGCTGGTTTATTTACCATTAGAACAGTATCTGAAATTAGTGATAATTCAACACGACAAGTAGTGTACTTCGCTTATTTTAATTCGCTTATGACATTTTGTAATTTTTTTGGCGAAGTATTCTGATTCAAGAAGGGTATTTTTGGCTCGGAAACTGGCGGTTTGAGCAATATGTGGTGTAAGCTCGCAAACCTCTTGTCGACCGCTGTTCAGTAGTCTGGGAATTCTGACACTGATCTCTCAATATATATTTTCTTTAATGTCGTTTGTTGTTAATAATATCAGCTTTTCCCAAGAGTGAGTAGCCTTCACTCAACTAATATTAGGCAGAAATCCAATCTGCATTTGGAACGCACCTCCTTGATTCTTGTGCTGAAAGGCTTGCACTATTCTGCTGCATCCGTTTTCAATAAGCAGCCACAAGAATTCAAAAATATTAGCAGTAATCCACGCACTTTCGAGTCTAAACTGAAGGGTTTCCTCGTGGCAAACTCCTTCTATTCTGTCGAGGAACTCTCATAAAAATTTAAAAAATTAAGCTAATTCCTATGTTACGTTGTTCATTACACTTATTTAAAATATGGCTTGTCACCTGCATATGATTCATATACGTCTCATTTTATCTGTTATTACTCTTCCGTTATATTTCGTGTACTGATTCGTTCCGAGACGATGCAGACTTGTTCCTCAATTTGGTTCTACGGAACATGACATATAAAATATAAAAACATAAATATACTACTCACAAATTCTGAAGCGGTCCGCAGCTCGTGGTCTAGTGGCTAGAGTTGCTGCCTCTGGATCACAGGGTCCCGGGTTCGATTCCCGGCCAGCTTGGGGATTTTGTGCACCAAGGGACTGGATGTGTTGCCCTCATTATTTCATCATCATTCGGATAGTGGCAGAACTGGAAATAGGAAGATAGGAATTTGTACGGGTGCTGAGCGCCCCACAAACCGACATCATCGTCAAGTTCTGTGGCTGCACAATGAATGCGATATACACGTACCGTAACATTTGTTTATGCAACCAGTCAGCTACAACATGGTGCGCCGCAGTCCAAGTTCACACAGACTGGCACACATCACCGTCAAACCAGATGCGACTTGGTTACGTTTTCTGCTGACTCCGGCTCTGCTACTCCCTCGAGTTATGGCCGCTCTTTGGTAAGTGGCAGTGGCACCGTTTCCACAACTTAATTTTAATTCATCGTAATTCAAACAATTTGTTCGAATGTTTACAAATTATATACGAAAACCTATCGACAGGGGATCTCATATTGATTCCATATTTCTAGATTTCCAGAGGGCTTTTGACACTATTCCTTACAAGAGACTTGTAATAAAATTAAGTGCCTATGGAGTATCGCTTCAGTTTTGCTATTGTACCCGTAATTTCTTTTCAGAAAGATTACAGTACGTACTAACGACAGAAAATGACGAGTAAAACAGAACTGATATCCGGCGCTCCTCAAGGAAGTGTTGTAGGCCCTCTGCTGTTCCTATTCAACATAAACGACTCAGAAGATAATCTGAACAGAAGATTGTTAACAGATGATTCTGTTATTTACCGTCCAGTAAAATTATCAGAAGATCAAAACCAATTACAAAATGACTTAGACACGATATCTAGTTGGTCAAAAGTGACAAGTGTCTCATGCTAAGGAAAAGTGTGAGGTCATCGACATGAGTACAAAGAGAAACACGTTAAATTTCGATTACACAGTAAGTCACACAATTCTGAAAGCTGGAAAATCGACTAAATACCTAAGAATTAAAATTAGGACCAACTTAAGTTGGAACGATCACATAGATAATGTTGTGAGGAAGGCAAATCAAAGACTACGTTTTATTGGTAGAACACTTAGTGATGCAACAGTTCTACTAAGGAGACTGCCCCCACTACTCTTGTTCGTCCTCTGCTAAAGCACTACAGTACTGTATGGGATCCTCACGAGATAGGATTGACGGAGGCCATCGAAAAGGTTCCAAGGGCAGTTCCTTCTATATTATGGCGAAATAGGTCAGACAGTGTCACGGATGTGATAAGCGAGCTGGATTGCAATCGTTAGAAGAATGGAATTTTCCGTTGCAGCCAGGTCTTTTCACGAAATGTCAGTCACCAGCTTTCTTCTCTGAAAGTGAAAATATTTTATTTGCGCCAACCTACATAGGGATAAATGATCATCTTAATAAAATAAGAGAGATCAGGGTCTCACAGAAAGATTTAAATGATCATTTTCCATGGGTTGTTAGAGAGTGGGACAGTAGAGAAATAATCTGAAAGTGATTCGAAGAACCTTCTGACAGGCACTCGAGTGTGAACTGCAGAGTAGTTATGTAGATGTACTGAAACCTTCCTCGTGGATCAGTGTATCTATTAGTAAAAGCTGGATGAAAATCACTAGAGTAATTCCTGAGATTAACCAACACATACAGACGGACTCTAGGAGGCGACTGACTGAATTTCTTGCAGAAATTCATCTTTCCATGGCAATCTGTGGGGGACATCTTGAAGAGAGGTTGTAGTTTCTAAAGTGGTCCGACTGACACCCTTGCTCGTTTGCTCACAGAGGGATCTGGCGGAAGCACACGGAAACAAAATTTTACTGGGAGCCAGAGGGTGAATCGAATCTTTCCAGTGTAGCGGCACCACCATTTAACATGGGAAAAGATTAGCTTCGGCGCAATATTTCTGAGCACACAAGTTACAGCCAGGCACGGGCCTGTTGACAGTAAGTTAGGCTACCGGCGTTTGCGAAGTAGAATGGAGGTCTCAGGGCCATAGACCAGCTGGAAAAAAGTAAATGCAATGGTTTGCATGGCACAAGTTACAGGCACAAGGGGCCCATTGGCCCAACCCAGGTGTTACGAGTACATGACTCGGAGTGGCGCATTAGCAAAACAGAAGCGCACAGCCGTGTATAAATAGGTGCCGATTCAGTAACAAGGGATTCAAGTGTGACAGCTCTCCTGGACGGCAGGGAGTGTCACACCATCAGCTACATGCAGCAGCAGATGGGGGGCCAGCGATCCAGTCTGTGGCAGGTCGCTGGTTGCACCCTCTGAGGCCAACGCAGGGTCTGGAGCCAGCCAATGGCGGGCCACACCACGGCTCGCTACTGCGGGTAGTCTTGTGGGCTCCCGACACACGACGGAGGCATCCTGAGGAGAGAGCCACAGATTCGGACACCGGATCGCGAGCACTTGTTGTCACCGTGATCTTAGCCACGCTGGCGAGGAAGCACACAGTGGGCCACATTGCCGCTCCCCATTGCCGCACTGAGCCAACAGGGATGGAGTGAGTCAATTGCCAGCACCTCCTGACGTTGTCACAACTCTGCAACAATACAAGGCTGACACACCACAGGGCACTGCATGGGTCGCTGAGGCAGCCATTCCATGCCAAGCCGTTTTGCAGACAGATAAGTGGTGTCCTCAGCATTGCGGGACCCTGTGACACAGACCGAGAGGAATGGGGGCACTGTAGCTGAAAATAATAAATCACTTGGGAAACTTGGACGAGTTTTAATACGGTGCATCCTGACAGTTTCCACCCTCGTCAAACACCCCTCTATATTTGGTGTCAGAATAGCAGGCGTTGCCTGTACAGTATGACGTTTGAGCCCATTGCCTGAATTACAGTCACAAAGTATGGTGAGTGTTGGCCTATTTTTGTTTTTGAGTGTTGGACGTTTTCTTTCTTTTTCTGGTTTGTGTTTTGAGTATGGCTCCTGGCAGGCCACTTTAGATGTTTTATGGATGCATATTATTTTTTGTCAGAATAAATGTTAGTGCCCCCCCCCCCCCCATGAACCATGGACCTTCCAATTCGTGGGGGGGATTGCGTGCCTCAGCGATACAGATAGCCGTACCATAGGTGCAACCACAACAGACGGGTATATGTTGAGAGGCCAGACAAACGTGTGGTTGCTGAAGAGGAGCAGCAGCCTTTTCAGTAGCTGCAGGGGCCAGAGTCTGGATGATTGACTGATCTCGCCTTGTAACACTAAACAAAACGGCCTTGCTGTGCTGGTACTGCAAACGGCTGAAAGCAAGGGGAAACTACAGCCGTAATTTTTCCCAAGGGCATACTGAATTGCTGTCTGGTTAAATGATGATGGCGTCCTCTTGGGTAAAATATTTCAGAGGTAAAATAGTCCCCGAATCTGATCTCCAGTCGGGGACTACTCAGGAGGACGTCGCTATCAGGAGAAAGAAAACTGGCGTTCTACGGATTGGAGCATGGCATGTCAGATCCCTTAAACGGGCAGGTAGGTTAGAACATTTAAGGGAAATGGATATGTTAAAGTTAGATATAGTGGGAATTAGTGAAGTTCGTTGGTAGGAGGAACAAGACTTCCAGTCAGGTGAATACAAGATTATAAACACAAAATCAAATAGGGGTAATGCAGGAGTAGTCTTAATAATGAATAAAAAATGGGTATGTGGGTAAGCTACTGCAAACAGCGCAGTGAACGCATTATTGTAGCCAAGATAGATACGAAGCCCACGCCTACCACAGTACTACAAGTTTATATGCCAACTAGCTCCGCAGATCATGAAGAGATTAATGAAATGTATGACGAGGTAAAAGAAATTATTCAGATAGTGAAGGAAGCCTAAAATTTAATAGTCATGGGTGACTGGAATTCGGTAGTAGGAAAAGGAAGTAACACAAACGTAGTAGGGGAATATGGAATGGGGATGAGGACTGAAAGAGGAAGCCGCCTGGTAGAATTTTGCACAGAGCATAACTTAATCATAGCTAACAGGTGGTTCAAAAATAATGAAAAAAGGTTGTATACATGAAAGAGGCCTGGAGATACTAGAAGGTTTCAGATAGACTAAATAATGGTAAGACAGAGATTTAGGAACCAGGTTTTAAACTGTAAGACATTTCCAGGGGCAGATGTAGATTCTGACCACAATCTATTGGTCATGAACTGCAGATTAAAACTGAAGAAACTGCAAAAAGGTGGGAATTTAAGGAGACGGGACCTGGATAAACTGACAGAACCAGAGTTTGTAGAGAGTTTCAGAGAGAGCATTAGGGAATGGGGGCAAGAAATACAGTAGAAGAAGAATGGGAAGCTTTAAGATGTGAAATAGTGAAGGCAACAGAGGATCAAGTAGTTAAAAAAGACGAGAGCTAGTGGAAGTCCTTGGGTAACAGAAGAAATATTGAATTTAGTTGATGAAAGGTGAAAATATAAAAATGCAGTAAATGAAGCAGACAAAAAGGAATACAAACGTCTTAAAAATGAGGTCGATAGGAAGTGCTAAATGGCTAAGCAGGGATGGCTAGAGGACAAATGTAAGGATGTAGAGGCATATCTCACTAGGAGTAAGATAGATACTGCCTACAGGAAAATTAAAGAGATCTTTGGAGATAAGAGAACCACTTGTATGAACATCAAGAGCTCAGATGGAAACCCAGTTCTAAGCAAAGAAGGGAAAGCAGAAAGGTGGAAGGAGTATATAGAGGGTCTATACAAGGGCGATGTACTTGAGGACAATATTATGGAAATGGAAGAGGATGTAGATGAAGATGAAATGGGAGATATGATACTGCGTGAAAAGTTTGACATGGGCACTGAAAGACCTAAGTCGAAACAAGGCCCCGGGAGTAGACAACATTCCATTAGAACTACTGATAGCCTTGGGAGAGCCAACCCTGTCAAAACTCTACCATCTGGTGAGCAAGATGTATGAGACAGGCGAAATACCCTCAGACTCAAGAAGAATATAAGAATTCCAATCCCAAAGAAAGCAGGTGCTGACAGATGTGAAAAATACCGAACTATTACTTTAATAAGTCACGGCTGCAAAATACTAACACGAATTCTTTACAGACGAATGGAAAAACTGATAGAAGCCGACCTCGGAGAAGATCAGTTTGGATTCCGTAGAAATGTTGGAACACGTCAGGCAATACTGATCCTACGACTCATCTTAGGAGATAGATTACGACGTTTCTAGCATTTGTAGACTTAGAGAAACTTTTGACAATGTTGACTGGAATACTCTCTTTCAAATTCTGAAGGTAGCAGGGCTCAAATACAGTGAACGAAACGCTCTTTACAATTTGTACAGAAACCAGGTGGCAGTTATAAGAGTCTAGGTGGAAGCAGTGGTTGGGAATGGCGTGAGACAGGGTTGTAGCCTATCCCCGATGTTATTCGATCTGTATATTGAGCAAGCAGTAAAGGAAACAAAAGAAAAATTTGGAGTAGGAATTAAAATCAGTGGAGAAGATATAAAAACTTTGAGGTTCGCCGATGACATTGTAATTCTGTCAGAGACAGCAAAGGACCTGGAAGAGCAGTTGAATGGAATGGACAGTGTCTTGAAAGGTGGATATAAGATGAACATCAACAAAAGCAAAACGAGGATAATGGAATGTAGTCGAATTAAATCAGGAGATGCTGAGGGAATTGGATTAGGAAATGAGACACTTAAGGTAGTAGATGAGTTTTGCTATTTGGGGAGCAAAATAACTAATGATGATCGAAGTAGAGAGGACATAAAATGTAGACTATGAGTAGCAAGGAATGCGTTTCTGAAGAAGAGAAATTTGTTGACATCGAGTGTAGATTTAAGTGTCAGGAAGTCGTTTCTGAAAGTATTTGTATGTAAACGCGGATTTGGGAAATGGAGTTTTAGTGGCGAATCTGGATGTACCAGATGACGAAGACTGGTGTTCGAGAGGTAGGCGTAGCGATCAACCACTAAACTGCCGATAGAACTGCATTGCATAAGAAAGCTAAGCATCTGAAAGGAGGAGAAAAAGAGCATATGGATGAATTGTTGTGGGAATTTTAGGATTCGTTTTTTCCACGAGGGCCGTTACCAGCAACTCCGTTAGTTCAACATAGGATACCAAAAGGGAACGAAACACCTGTTTACCATAAACCATACAGAATATCGAGGTATTTGCAGCCAATTGTGGAGGATTTCATTGATCAACAGCTTGCGGGCGGTATTACAGAGCAGAGTAGTAGTTTCTGGGGAGCCGGCACTGTCGTTGTGCCAAAAAATCTTTGGATGGAACTAAGAAATACAGGTTATGTTGTGACTTCCGATACATGGCTCCAGAGGACCATCCAAAAACTGCTTTCTCTACTCCGGGAGGCCATTACCAGTACATCAGAATGCCATTCGGTTTCAAAAACGCTCCGGCAACGTTTCAGACG